>NW_022437023.1:6946676-7302497 GCF_009761245.1 Sapajus apella
AGCCACCGCGCCCGGCAGCAAATGCTTTTAAGCTGCCTTATTCCAAACTGATATTTCGTTTCTCCAGAATCCAAGATTCTTCTTCCATTTAGCATGCTAAACATCATATTTGATAACATAATCAAGTCACAGAGAAGGGGAGAGCAGCTCATTATAAAAGATATCAATACTTTCTAGAAAAACATCACCAGGACTTGTCCTGATGTCCCGAATTTTCTCAAGGGCTCCCCATCACCTTGGCCCTATCTTGTAGAGGAGGATGTGCCTGGTAATTAATGAGCATTTCAGCTTGTGATGAAAACACCAGAGAGTAGTCTGGGCTTTTCAAGACAGTTCCTTTCTTATCATTACGACAGTACACGAAGATCACATTTTGGGGAATGCTCTCATTTATAAAAAATGACCAGATTACACCATGTCTGGGAGACCCAATTTCTTCTGCTATGGGATATTCATTTGGGTTACTCAAGTAATCAAAATAATCACACAAGATTAGCATGTTCTCTCTGAAGCTCGAGCATTTGGCTATTGTATACGTGTAATTAAGCTAAGAAGCTTACTGATATCACTACTTCAGAATGTGATAATATTCCATAAACAGATTCAGAGAATTAAGTAAGCAAGCACATTTGTTAAAAGCTCAAACAAATGTGGAGATGCAAGTAGGTAAGCATTAGGAAAATTTCCAGCTCAGCAACCAGCATGAATTGTTAAACACTAAACAACTCAAGGAGCTGAGGGCTCAAGATTGTGTTGGCATCTATTCAAAAGATGTTACTTTAGATGCTTGAAAGTTCTTATCTCAGCAAGGGGGGATATAACCAGCTTTCAAGGCCTTCCCTGGAGGAGTAGCTGTAGTTTGCAACTGTTTTTTCTGTTTGAAGAGGTGGTTCTGGTTGCCAGAAACGCTGTCTGGGGTGAGGGCAGGGCATGGGCAGCCACTGCCTCTGATTTCCATTCTTATATTCCCAGAAGTAGCCCGGGGTACACTCTCAGGAGTACCTGGGGGCATTCAAAGCTCCTCTGCTCCAGGGTGGGTGGGTCAGGCATATTCCATCTGTTCCCAACATGCTCCTACTTGTACTGGAGGCTAGTTTTTAGGGCCCCTCACTAACTGGGAGGTGGAGGGCAGGTTCACTGAAGGGACATAAAATCAACCCCAAGCACTGACATGTTTGATTTTGCAGGGTATATAGTTTTAAAAACTTGGATTCCAACATGAAAACAGCAAGTTTTACATGACTTTTTGATATAAATAATCAACTCTTTCACTCCAAAATAAAACTTGATTCTACTCATTTAATTTTAAATCAGTTAGTGCTTGAAAAAAAAGTCAGTGGGAAAAAACAAGCCCCAATTAAGGCTTACTGCTGGCCACATTTCCAGCTAGCCTGTAAAATAATTGCCTAACACAGAGTTGGTGTTTTGTGATGTGGGAATTGTTCTTCATCTGAAGAGAGTGGAGATTAGGAGAAACGTGTCAGTGAGTTTGTGAATAAAAGACAAAACTGAATGGAAATGGTTTCAGCTTCCAGGTTCAAAAGTCATTTTTAGATGCTGCATATACATGTTGTGTCTTATTGGTGCAATGGACCAGGCCCACCGCTGCATCTGTGAGGCTCCCTGTGCTCTGTCTCCGAACTCACCTATGTGGGAGTGGCATGGGGGTGGATATATTAGTGCATCTCGGGAAAACCATCCAAAGGAGCCAACAGGAGCTGGGCCCATCAGGCGCACTAGGAAACCGTGATGGAGTGGGGAGCCAGAGAAAGGTGGCTGGCCTTCAGAGACAACTGAACAGCAGTGAAGGCCCGTTAGGGGAGGAGGAGTGGAAAATGGCAGAAGTTGCAGAGGGAATCCTGGGCCTACAATAATGGAAAGAGCATGGGCTTTGGGAGCAGGTAGGCTGGTACTGCCAGTTCCTACCTGTGACCCGAGGCTATTTAATCCCTTTGAGCCTCAGTGTCTTTATTAAAATAGGGTGATAACACCAACCTGGCAGGGTTGCTGCAAGAATGAGACCAAATGTACATAAAGCCCCCAGCACAGTGCCTGGCACATTGTAGGTGCACGATGAGTGGTGGTTGTAATGGTGGTGGTAGTAATAAAGAGTAATTGTTATGAGGTGGGTGGCTCTGCTTACAAATAACACTGCATGGAGGACTGAAGCAGGTCAACCTATTGCAATTGTTTCTAAGGCCTTGATTACATTCAATATGCTGGGACATCTAGATTTTCCCGTTCTCTTTTAGAAAAGCATCATCCAGGCCTAAATTAACAAGTTATAGTGGGCCCAGCAGACTTTGCTGAAGTGCCTCTCTTCCCCATGGTGGGGAGGAAAGGGGGACAGTCATGTGTCCTTGCAATTGTCCAGATCGGGGTTTCACAAAGCAGAGCTGTGACCTTTCAGCACTCACTGACTCCAACTTTTTACAAATTTAGTTTATACTTACTAAACCTTCTGCCTTCTGATCAGTTATTTACCCTCAAATTCGCCATTACTTTAGTTAGTAATGGGGTCTTCCATATTCCGTTAAGGTCAAATGTGATTGATTTCTGTAATTGGAAGTAAATAACTTTTTAATAAGCTTTCTTGAAATGCTGGTGGTAATGTTTCTGTTTTCAGAGCCTGGGATGATTTCTATCCCCATCCTGTTATTTCACTTTATTTTATTCCAGAAAATAACACCAGAGCTCTTTATCCTTTTGTTTCCTCTGAGGCTAAATATTTCCAAAGAGAAAAGAGAAGAGAAAAGAGGAGATGGACATACCCACCATTTTACAGAGGGTGCTTTTCAAAAGTGACATATTTCAGGAAGAACACAGTTTCCCCTCCCTGACCTTGAGTTCTGCCTGCCTGAAATTCCAGTACACATGGCTCTTGTTTCTGACAGATCTCAGTCTGGTGGATATAACCTGGTCACTCTGAGGATAATGCATAATTAATAAGGAAATCTAGGGAGTTAGGACTAGAAAAAAGAGGCAAAGCAGATAGCATAACCAAATGGGAGGTTTTTGCAATGAAGCTTTGGAAGACGAGGGAAGCTGGAGTACACATGGCCTGAGAACTACACTTCTTCAGCCATCAAAATGAGTGAGCAGGGGGGCGGAAAATCAGAACAAGTATAAGAAGGGATGATGGCACAATTTTGGGTGCTGTGTCTCTGCGGGGTCAACAATTCCAAGGCCTAATATCAGGAAGGCAGTGAATAACCAGAGAGAAAAAAAACAGACATGGAGAGGGAATTGCCACAATACGCAAAGATAAAAATAATTTACAAGCTTCATGTTGAAACTTTAGGGGAGAGAGATCCTAAAAAATTTTCTGTGTCCAAGGAATGGTAAATGGAGGCTAAATATATAGAGCACATTATGATGAACTGAAGATGAATGAAACGTTTGTATAATGCTTTAGTGCATTGGCTTTAGTGTTTTGTTTTGGTGAACATAAAAATATTTGTAGGGACTTTTATAGGTTTACTTGTAATCTCAATCTTGCTTTTCACATAAAGGCGTAATCCTTAATTATGGCTTTTCCTAACACAGGGATGTTCAGTTTCTTCATGGCTAGGGACAGGTGGATAACTGTTTTCTGTAAAGTAGGAAACATGACAATGTACATCCCAGAGCACAGCACTTATTTCTAATCCTCATCGCAGTGGAAGCTGATTGCATTTCAGCTAATGGAGTATACTGGTCATCAGCTGCTTCAGGGTCTAACAGGTGCCAGGAGGAGACCAAAACGTCACATTCTTTGAACTTGGGAAGATCAAATTCTCAGACTTAGGAGCATCTTTTGCCTTCTATGAGAAAGTCTGGATTTTATCTTTGGGGAAAACACAGCTCTATTGGAGATAACCTAATCATTTTAATCATTTGAGTTTGTATACGTCAGGTAAAGATACACTATTATTTTTGGGGAAGCTCTAAAAATGAAATAACCCAAATGCAGGTAGATGCTTCAAAGAAAGAGTTACATGTTTCATTTAGTATTCTGTGTTCAGAAACATAGACTGGGTGCTTCTTTAGCAGAACTCTATGTCTGCAGAGCTAGAGGTTTAAAAAACTCTTCATGCAGTTTATCCTATGCCTAAAAAACAATGCTTGTGTTTAGATGTCGTGATGGTTAGTTTTATATGTCGGAGGCTGCAGTGCTCAGATGTTTGCTCGAATACTAGTCTAGATGTTGCTTTTAGATGTGAATAATGTTTAAATCAGTAGCCTTTGAGAAAAATAGATTACCCATCATAATGGGAGTGAGCCTCATTTAATCAGTTGAAGACCTTCAGAGAAAAAAGACTGAAGTCCTCCAGAGCAGAAGGAATTGTGCTCCAGACTGTCTTTGGACTTGACTGCAACGTCAGTTCTTCCTTGCTTCTCAAGCCTGTAGGCTTGCCCTGTTTGAGCTGAACTTGCCAGCCCCTACAATCTCATGAGCCAATGGCTCAAAATAAATCTGTCTTTCTGTGTCTGTGCACATCCTTTCGACTCTGTGTTCCCAGAGAACCCTCACTAATGGAGATGATGTGGATGTGTGTCCTTGTCCGAGCAACTGCTGTAGCTCTTTGGGAATAGTGGGCAGTGGTGGGATAAATATGTAGGTCTGATCTTGTCCCCACCTCACATGTGAATGGAGGCTTTCATCCAGGTACTAACTAGTGGTCACAACAATGAGGGAAAGACTCTATTGTATTGAGTGAGCTGAGCCGGGTCCTGCGACCAAGGAACTGCCTGTCTCATCAGGCCAATGGGCCCCCATTGAGAAATGCTGCTTTTGAGGAAAAATGGAACAAGTTGTTGGTCACTGGGGGCAGCCCCACCTTGACTGATGACATGCTTGTGTCATTGAAGACTGAATGGCCCAGAGTTTTGGAAAACAAACTGCTATAAACTATCTTGTGAGAGCTATGAGTCCAGGCAGTCCTCTGGAGAAAGTGAATCTACAAATAGGCAGTTGGGCCCTGTCTCCAGAGCAGGTTGTTTCTTGGATCAGACCTGCCTGAGGGTATGTGGAAGCCTCCATGAATGAGACTTGAAGTCTCTGGGTCAAAGCTCTCCAAGAACCCCACTCCCAGAAGGAGCTTTTAGCTGCTTTCCAAGGAGCATTTCTGTTAGCCTTAAGCCTCCACTAATATCTTGTTCAAGTTCGCCTTGCCTAGTCAGATGCCATCACCAGGGCCACAGGGTTTTTGAGGCCTGGTAGCAGCCACCAGCAATGGCATCATCAGAGGACAGCGTGCCCAGCAGGCGGCAGCCCCTACAGCATGAGGGCAGATGAGGAAGACAGAGGGGAAGGACCTCAGGCAGGCACTCCAGAGCAGTGCTTGGAGAGCCTTCCGGGCACAGTCTAGGGACTTGCTTTGAGGCGAGTGGATTAATTTCCAGCAGTAAAGCCAGGAGGGACTTTGGCCATAATACTTTGGGAATAAAAAGGAGGCCCACCCTGTTTGGCTGTCACAGGCTGGCGAGTCCTGGGACATGTGGGACTCATTGGGAGAAGTTTCCTTTAGTGCTGTCACCCCTCCAGGAGCAAGAATGGGTGGCTTACAAAGGCGAGTAAGAGGCAAGAAAGCCAAGCAAACTGGAAAAGGGTGGCATTCTTTCAGACACAGGCTGGATGATTATATTCCTAACTCATGCCAATCCTAACTCACAAACTGCTGAAGAAATGAAATCTGGTTAAATGTGTTCTTTTTTGCTCTTCTTAAAAATACCAAAAGCGAGTATTTTTCAGACAGCTTTATACCAGCTACGCTGGCCAGGCCTCGTGGGCTCCAAAACAAACATACCTGATCTAGACTTGGTCAGCATCGGGAGGCCAGAGAGGTGGCCAAGGAATTAATGAAGGAATCTAAAGATTGCTCTCTTTCCCCAAAGGCTGCCACTTGAAATAGTTCTTGCTTTGGGGGAGTCGTGTGAGCGTGTGGCAAGGAGAGGGGGAGAGGGTTGTGGGGTAGAAGCTTCTGAATCCATTCAGCTTCATGAGAAAGGATTCTGACTCTGGCCTGTCACTGGAAACACGTCTGACACCTTCTCTATGGTGATATTTGTAATCGTTTCTCTTTGCAGTCAAGGGCATCAATGAAGAGTAAATGTGTATGACATGCAGTTTCTGGTGAGAAGTTTACTGTAGGCCTTAGGATATTTTCTGCTGGAGACAATATGCTTGATGTAATGATTTTCTGTACCACAGAAATCGCAGGAATCTGTTTTCCAAGGATTGATTACATGTCAGCCGACTAACATCAACAATCCTTTGTGGGTTGTTATTTTAACAATGTGGCAGTGGTTAGAGGAATTGGTAGTTTTTACCTGGATCTTAGGAAATCACCAGGGATGATAATACAATGAGTGAACAATGGGTGAGCTAAGATGCTGAATGTACATTAAGAAAAAGAGAGAAGCATCTGAATGGCAAACAGGTATCCCTAATTCCTAATAGTGTGACATTATCAATGAGGACAGTGACTTCTGGGAAGGTGTTACGGTGGCCAGAGGCCAGAAGCCTTCCTGCAGTTTCCCAAGTCACTGTGGTTGAGAAATCCTGCATATTCTAGCTCCCATTTTCCTGTCTTCTTTTCACCATCTGAGTTATCTCAGAGGTAACACTCCATTACTCTCTCTCTTAGTGTGGTTTTTCCTGGAAGCAGACCCTAGTACAAGTAGTTTATTTGGGAAATGATCCCTGGAAGCATTGACAAGAGATAAAGGGAAGTGAGACAGGGAGAAAAGGCAGCAATATAGGGGGCAATGGCAAGCCATTCGCCACTGTGGGCAATTGGAGCTTACTCCCATTGGGAGACTCTAGGAGTCTATAGAGGACATACACCTCAGAGCTCTCACTCCTGCTAGGAGAGGGAGCTGGGGTATGTATACACCAACTGCCAACAGTCATGGATTGAGTCCTCCTGAGGCAGGGGATTTTAATTCTCCAGCACCAGCCTGCCCACATATATCTCTTGAATGGGTGAATAATGCTCTCAGAGGGAGTGGGTGGTGATAGCAGGTGAAGTCATGCTAGTGTGCACATGCCTGGCATGTGAAAGGGAGGCAGGTGGGGCTCTGACAACATCTGCTGCATCCCTTATTTCTTGTTCTTCATTTTCCTTGTCTGAAAAATATTACTACTGCCTATAGTCAATATAGTCTCTTACAAACAGACCTAATTCTTTGGCAACCAAGCTTGCAGAGAAAGAGGCAGAGGAAACGAAACATTCTAGCTAGTCTATTGCCTGATTCCTCATAGTCCTGGCTGGTATTTGGGGAGTCAAGTTTGTTTGTTTTCTGGCCTGGAAAATGGGAGTAACTGTAGCAGCCCTTGGTTTCTAGAGACCGTATTTTAATAGTATGCAGGTTGCTTAGACTTTGGCTCACATTCTGCATGCTGAGGTGAGCTACGCTCTCTTGCTTGCTGCCTCGGTTTCCCTTTTTGCAGTGACACCTCAGATATGAAGATCTGACATCAGAAGCTCTTCAATTCAGCTTTTACTTGGGGCAATGGAAAGGGAACAGTATGTTACTGTGATGGAAAGCACTGTTTCAACCAGCCCTGGCAGGCGTGGACACCCTCTGGGGGCATGAGGGACTCAAGCCCTTTTGAGGACTCATCCTAGAACAATGCAAACAATTGTCCTCCTCAGTCCCGGGTCCCTGGGCCTGTTTACTCACTCCATGCTGTGCCCGGCAGAAGCTTGCAGTGATTTAGGAAGTCAGGGAGAGACATTTCTGGCTGCGGGGAACCTGATGAAATACTGTTTTGTGGAGAGAGACTAAAAAATAACCAAACTGTCTTTAAGTGGAACAGAGATCAGAAAATCTCCCGAGGCACATTTAAGAAACCCATCAATTTTCCTGGCTTGACCATAGAAGGGAAAATTGCACTGCAAATGATTATCTCTGATGAAATGTTCCCAAATCTTTTACAGGGCACTTATTTGTAGTGACCTATTACTCCACCAAAGAGGCCTGACTGAGAAGCCCCCACTGGGTGGCTGGGGGGCTCTGCAGAGTCATTGCAGGCTTAATCCCAAGGGCCTCCTGTGTCCTATCTTCTCCACCACCTTACAAGTATCCCGAGGCTGGGGACTCTCCTATGGATTTGTGTGTTTCCCACAGCGCCTCCAACTTCACAGGTACACAAAAATTGCTGAATGAATAAGCCTGAGATCAAGACTTTCTGCCCAAAGTCCTGATCATAGAAGCCCTCAATTTCCTACTTACTCTGCCCAAACCGAGGAAAAACTGTGGCAAAAGCTCCTACTATGTTCAGCATGAAATAATCCACCACAACCTGTATCATCAACCCATACCCAATTACCTAAAGTGCTCTTTCTAGAGAAATTAAAAAAAAAAATTCTGTTCTCTACATAAGATTCATTTCAAAATGGCAGCTGAGGTGGATTGTCTAATATTCCCTCTTGTCTTCTTTTCTTGGTGGACTCACACTGTTTTATTTTTATTTTCGTTTATTATTAACTATGGCATTGACTTGGGGGCATGTGTGTGCATCATGAGCTTGGACACACACATGGATTTGTGTAGCTACCTTCAAAAGCAGGGTCCCCAAGAGTTCTGTCACCCCCAGACTCCCTCGCACGGCCCTGCTGGACTCACACCCGCCTCCCACCCTGCCCTGCATGGTGGAAGTTCTTTTTCAGAATGTCATATAGCTGGAATCAGATAGTAGGGGGCTTTATGAGACTGGCTTCTTTCACTCAGCACAGTGCCTTCCAGGGTCACCCATGTTGTCGTATTTACCAGCAGTTTGCTCTTTCTATTGCTGAGTAATGCTCAATCGTATGCACTCTATTGAAGTCTATCCCTTCACTCATTGAAGGACATTTGGGTTATCTCCAGTTTTTGGCAATTATGAAAAGAATTGTTACAAATATCTGCATACAAGTTTGTGTGTGAATCTAAGTTTTCATTTCTCTAGGGTAGAAAGTTGGCTGGTACGGTATGTCTGTTGAGTTTTATAACAAACGGCCAAGTTGTTTTCCAAGGTGTCTGCCCCATTTTGCATGCTGACTAGCAACATACAAAAGTTCTAGTTGCTCCGCATCCTTGCTATCACTTGGCATTGTCAGTTAAAAAAATTTTAAAAGTTGGCCAGGTGCAGTGGCTCACGCCTGTAATCCCAGCACTTTGGGAGGCCAAAGCAGGTGGATCACAAGGTCAGGAGTTCAAGACCAGCCTGACCAAGATGGTGAAACCTTGTCTCTACTAAAAATACAAAATTAGCTGTGTGTGGTGGCAGGCACCTGTAATCCCAGATACTCGGGAGGCTGAGGCAGAGAACTGATTGAACCTGTGAGGCAGAAGTTGCAGTGAGCCGAGACTGCATCACTGCACTCTAGCCTGGGCAACAGAGTGAGACTCCATCTCAAAAAATAAAATGAATAAAATAAATAAAAAATAAAAAAAAATTAACCTATTCTAACAAAGAAATGGACACATCTCATCAATATTTAGGTTCACATGTCTCTAATGCTAATGAGGGGGAACATTTTTGCATGTGCTCATTTGCCATCTGTACATCCTTTCTGGTGGAGTACGTGGTCACGTCTTTTGCACTCCCACCCTTTTCAAAATAAATGAGCTGTTTTATGAGTGTTGAATTTTGAGAGTTTAATATTTACATATTTCTCATATTCTGTATACAAGATATGATATCTGATATGATATCTTTCTGAGACATGATATCTGAAAATATTTTCTCCCACTTGTCACTTGCCTTTTCATTCTCTTAACAGTGAATTTTGCAGACCAAAAGTAGTTAATTTTAATAAATCTGATTTGTCACTTTAATTTTATTGATTGTACTTTTGGTATGATGTTTAAGAATGTGTTGCCTAACCCCAGACATGAAGAGTTTCTCCTACTCATTCTTGTAAAATTTTATAGTTTTACATTTTCTACTTAGATCTATGATCTGTTTTGACTCAATTTTTGTATATGGTATAAGATTAGGTTGAGATTCTTCTTGGTATAAGATTAGGTTGAGATTCTTCTTTTTTTTTCCCTTTTAGTACACAGAGGTCCAATTGTTTTAATATTGCTTGTTGAAAAAATCTATTCTTTCTTCATTGCCTGGACACCTTTGTTGAAAATCAATGGAGCTTAAAGGTGTGGGTCTATTTTGGACTCTGTATCCTGTTCCATTGATCTAAATATCTATTCTTTTGCCAGTGTCAACACTGTCTTAATTACAGCAGCTTACAGTAAGTCTTAAAATTGTGTGGTGTGACTTCTCCAGTTTTATTCTTCTTTTATAAAATTATTCTAGCTATTCTAATTCCATGGTCTTTCCATATAAATTTTAGAATTACCTTCTCTCTAGCTACACAAAGTTCTGATAGGATTTTGAATAGAATTACACTACATTTAAAGGTCAGTTTAGAGAGAAATTATATCTTTCCTATATTGAGTCTTCTAATCCATAAACATTTTTTTGTCTGCATTTATTTGGGTCTACTTTGATATTTTTAACTTAGAGTTTGTTAGGTTTCAGTGTAGAGATCTTCCACATGTTTTGATAGTTTTATATCTAAATATTTCTCCATTTTTTGGAACTACTATAAATTGTATATATGCATTTAATATATATATGACTATAATATATTTAAACGTATAAAATAATATTTAATTTTGGTAAAAAATTATTACTAGAATGTAGAAATATGATTAATTTTGATGTGAAGACTTAGCGTCCTATAATCTTGCTAAACTCCTTTATTGCTTCTAGGAGGTTTTCTGTACATTCTTGAAATTATCTAAGTAGACAAATACATCATGTGTGAATAGGGACAGCTTTACTTCAGGGTGTCACATTCTATGCCTTTTATATATTTTTCTTGCTTACTTGCAGTGTCTAGGACTTTCAGTACCTTTTTAAACAGGAGTGGTGAGAGCCGATGACTTTGTCTTGCTGCCGATCTTAGAGGAAAAGCATTAAGTTATTCACCATTAAGTATGATATTAGCTGTACGTTTTAAATAGATGTCCTTCATCAGGTTGAGAAAGTTCCTTTGTACTTCTAGTTTGCTGGAGTTTTTATTGTGATGAATGGTAAATTTATCAAATACTTTCCCATGTCACTTGATATGATCATGAAGTTTTTCTTCCTTAATCTATTAACATGGTGGATTATATTGATTGATTTTTGAGTACTGAACCAGAATTGTATTCCAGAGATAAATCTCACTTAGTCATGGTGTATTAGTCTTTTTATATATTGCTGTATTCAATATGCCAGTATGTGTATATGTTTATGTGAGATTTTGTCTATAATTTCCTTGTGATGTCTTTGTCAGATTTGAAATCAGGATAATACTGGCCTAATAAAATGAGTTGGGAAGTATTCCCCTTTTGTTTTCTGGAAGAGATTACATAAAATTGGTGTTATTTCTTTTTAAAATGTTTGGTAGAATACTACAATGGAACTGTCTGGGCCTTCAGTCTTTTTTGGGTGGCTTTTAAGTATGAGTTCAATTCCTTTAGTAGATGATATGAAACCATTCAGGTTACTTATTTCTTCTTGAATGAGTTTTGGTAGTTTGTGGCTTTCAAGAAATGTGTCCACTTTTATCTAAATTGTCACATTTGTGTAGATTTTTTATAATACTCTCTTATCCTTTCAATATCTGTAAAGATATTTCCTCCTTCTTATTTATTTGTTCCAAGACAGAGTCTCACTCTGTTGGCCAGGCTGGAGGGCAATAATGTGATTTCAGCTCACTGCAACCTCCACCTCCTGGGTTCAAGTGATTCTCATGCCTTAGCTTTCTAAGTAGCCGGGATTACAGGCATGTGCTACCACACCCAGCTAATTTTTGTATTTTTAGTAGAGATGGGGTTTCACATGTTGTCCAGGCTGGTCTCGAACTCCCGGTTTCAAGTGATCCACCCGCCTCAACCTCCCAGTGCTGGGATTACAGGCATGGGCCACCTCGCTAGGCTGATATCCCCTTTTTCATTCCTGGTATTGGTTATTTTGTCTTTTCTCTTTCTTTGTCAACCTGGCTAGATGTTTATCGATGTTATCGATCTTTTAAATAACGAGTTTTAGTTTCACTGATTTTCTTCATTGTTTTTCTCTTGAATTTTATGGTGTTTTGTTCTTATCTTTATTATTTTCTTCCTTCCACTTGCTTTGGAATTATTTTTGTCCTTCTTTTCCTAGTTTCTTAAGATGGAAGCTAAGCTCATTGATTAGATCTTTTCCCTTTGCCAATACACGTGTTTAATGCTGTAAATTTCCCTCTAAATACTGTTTCAACTGCAATATACAAATTTCGGTGGATTTTATTTTTATTTTCCTTTCGTTCAAAACATTTCTAGTTTATCCTAGGACTTTCTTTTTGAGTCTTAGTTGATTTGGAAATGTGTTGTTTAACCTGCAAATATTTGCTGTTTTTGGAGACAAGGTCTCACTCTGTCACCCAGACTGGAATGCAGTGGCACAATCATAGCTCACTGTAGACTTGAATTCCTGGGCTCGAGAAATTCTCCTGCCTCTGCCACCTAGGTAACTGGGACTACAGGCATGTGCCACCATGCTCAGCTAATTAAACTTTTTTTTTTTTTTTCTAGAGATGGGGTCTCACTATGTTGCTCAGGCTGGTCTTGAACTCCTGGCCTCAAGTGATGCTCCCACCCTGGCCTTCAAAAGCACTGGGATCACAGGCATGAACCACTGTGCCCAGCCCCAAGTAATTTTGGATCATATCCCGAACATGTTCAGAGTCTTATTTAAATTCTAAAAAGACTCCTGATTTTTTTGTTGTTGCTGTTTAAGCAGATAATCAGCCTGATTAGGTTCAGGTCACAAATTCCAATAATGCTTCTTTGAGCTGTGTTTTTTTAATTTTTCCTTTTTACAAGATTGCAGTATTTACTTCAAAAAACACATTGCTTCATAACCTTCAAAAATAGACCTGGCTTTGCTTTAGATTACTGATGCAGACAATTTATAAACTTTATGTCTTTGCTGTCCCTTGCCTATTAAGATGCTCCTTGATGTCTTTTTGCCTATTGAATTTATTTGGTACATTATCCATTTCTGTAGTCATTCCTTAATTATTTGCTTTTGTCTTCCAACAAAAAGGAGTACCCAAGGCCCCTGGTGTTTGCTAATGAGTGCTAGGTACTGCTACATTCCAGTTATTTATTAGTATGTTTTCTAGACTTCAGCATCATCTCAACATGTGTTAATAGGTTGTTTTGCAAAACACGACTACATTTTAAAAATATTCATGCATCATTAGTAATGTCTTCAATAAGGATTAAATTAACAAAATCAGTCTTAACCTCATTACGAAACATACATTTTCAGCAGTAAAATCATCAGACTTGTGGTTTGGTGCAAGGTTTAACCACCTGTATGCAGGAGTCATTTATTCATGTAGTGGTTAATGGCTTCAAAACAAATGATCTGAAATCACCGTCTCTAGTTTTGATCTGTACATGTTTTTAGTGACAATCTGTGCAGTGTGGCCAAGGTTACTGTGCATATCTTCCTTGGGGCAGTGTTACAGTGAGGTAGAGTCAGGAACTCCCAATTTAGAGCAACTTGAAAAACAGAACAAAGCAACTGTCCTATGGTTCTTCCAAAAATCTTAAGAGAAAATTAAAACAAGTGCCAGACTGGAAGAAAACATCTGCTACATATTCCATAGACAAAGACCTAATATCCAGAGGACACAAAGAGCTCCCATAAATCAGAAAGAGAAATTCAACTAACCAATGGGCAGAGAATAGGAGAGACAATGAAAAAGCATTCAATTTCGTCAGCTGTTAGGGAAATGCAAATGAAAACAATAATGAAATATCATATTTTGCTCTCCAAATAGCAAAAACTAAAATGGCTGATATGATCATGTACAAGCAAGAATGCAGGGAAATAAGTACTATCACACACTGGCAGGAATATAAAAGAATGAAGCTCTTTGGGAAGGCAAATGGGGGAGTAGTCATGAAAACTAAAAATACACATATACTGCTGCTCCCCCTAATTCTACTTCTACTCATCTATCCAAAAGAAATATTCACATTTGTACACAAAAATGCATGCACTGTTTGTAATAGAGAAAAACTGGAGAAAAGGTGAAATGTCTGTTACAAAGAGTAGTTAATAGTAGTTACATAGTTCATTTCACCATAAAAAATGGTGAGTTTCTCATTTAACATATTCATTGTTAAGTGAGGAAAGCAAGGGGCAGAATGATACATTATGGTCCTATTTATGCAACAAAACAAGACATCTTTGTACATGGCTGCACCTCTCTCTCTCTCTCTCTCTCTCTCTAAATGTGCAGAAGAGGAAGGAAGGAGATATATCAAATTGTTGAAAGTAGCTATTCTCCTCTGGGGCAGGGGCATGATTGGTAGCGGATGAGAGAAAGTGAGTGGGCTTCTTACATTTTGCTATGCATATTATTGTATTGTTCAAACTATGGCAAAATGTACCCATGAATCACTTATGCAGTTAAAGAGAGACAAAACACACCACCCCAAATAATCTATGATTTTCTGAAGTCCAGATTAAGGGAGAGACCCTGGTAAAGAAGGCCTGTCCTCTCTTGACTAACTTAGTCCTCCTCCCATTAACCTCTTGCCTCTTTCCTTTCTTGTCAGCTCCATCCCTTACTAGCTGTGTATTATTGAGCAATCTTCATAAGTCTCAGTTTCTTCATCTGTAGTAAGGATATAATACTAATAGTGCCCCTATCACAGTTAGCTATCATGATGATGACGGGGACTCTACTTCTTTGGCTCTTGCTGGCCTATAGTCTGTACTTAGATATACAATTGCTGGCAATGGACTTCTCTGTTTGCTTCCAGTCCTTTCAGGCAATCCTAGTTCTGTCCAAGCACTGACACCTGATTTTGGGAAGTCCTTGTGGCATTCCTAGTTGTCCTGTCCCTGGCCACCCTTTTGGCCTTGTTCAGGCAGCTGCCAGGGTCCTGCTGTTACTAGTTTTGCCACCGAAACTGCCTCAGCTGAGCTTTTGTTTGAGATGCCTGATCAGTGACATAGCCTAGATGTGTTTGGGAGCATCTCTGCTTTGTAAATGTTGCCCAGTAGCAGTCATCTACCTGTCAGAGGGGCGTGCTGAGTCCCTGAGGATGGACAAGTGTCCGCACGGTGTTTCAGACCTCCTCTGAAGGTCTGTGCTTTAACAAACAGCTTGCTGTAGGGCTGCACATACATACTTTTAGGCTGACTTAGATAAGTTCTGGTGCAGACTATGTGTTAGAGAGACAGTCTGGTCCACAGGGTCACGTTACCACATGAAGCCAGCACCAAACCAAGGCCGTCTCCATGCCGAGTGAAACGGCTGCTGCAAGGAGGGCTATTCCCACCCTTGTGTGTTCTGTTGTCAAAGGCTCTCAGTAGATTTCAGCAGGGGACTCATCAATGTTTCCAGAGTAGTTGACAAGAGGCTCAGCAAACCTTCTGCTATTTGCAGCTATTCCCTGTTCAGCATCACTGACAAAACCCCCTTCCCCACTTCTATCCCAGCTATAATTGTTCGTCCTTCTAATCAATACGAGACAATAAAACACACTTTTCTGTCTTACAAGTAAAACAACACATTATCTACTATATTCTCTGGGCAAATCAGTCAGTGGAGCACAGTTCTTGCTAGTGTATTTAAAGACAGTCTCCTTCCCTTTAGAGAGTGCTAAGAGAGCCTCAGCCTGGAGGGACCACCCACTTACCGATATGCCCCTGTGGCTCTGCATCTAGGAGCTTCTTGGTTTATATAAAGCTGCCACTTTTCTGCAGGGTTATTCTGATATCTAGATAATAATATCTGTTGGCAAAGTTATTTTTGAAATACTTGAATGAAAATTATCATGTCAAGAATGTACATTACTGCTACTATGAGATTTAGAATGCATCAGCTGCCTTCTGAGAATCTGAAATGACTCTCCTATAAGGGGAAGAAATTTTATTTTAAGGCATTTCATTAAAATGAAATAGGTGTTGGGAAAATTGGTTATTTGAAAAAGATTCAACTTAGAGCCTCAGCTTACATACCATATTCTACAATAAATCCTAACTGAGTTGAGTGTGAAAAACTGAACAACATAAAAAACCCTTAAGTAAATTTAGGAAGGTATTAAACAGATCCCTGACAATGAACAACCTACCATTACTGTTATTACACTGACCGTTTCTAAGTATGAAAGTAATGGAGGATCTCATAAAAGATCAATGGATTTGACTGTACGAAAATAATAATGTACTGTAAATTATAATGTACTTTACAAAGACTAGTCACTATCATTGGTAAAACAAGGGGGCAGTAGTGAGGTGCTTCTTTGAGAACTTGGAAATTAAGGAATTGAAGTCACCTAACGAGAGCTGAACTAGCAAAAAATCTTCACACAGCCCTCCTTGAGATAAAACCAAGAGCATATGTGACATCGCTCATTGCACCTGTCATACCTATGCTCTTTTAAAAGAGAGAGTTTCCTCCCCTTTTCTACCTAGGTGGCCACTTTCTGACATATAAGACCTCTCTTCCTTCCTGGTCACAGTTTCCTGGACCATGGGTGTGTTCCTGACCCCAAAGCAGCACATTCTTAAGCCTGCCAGCAGTACTGTCCTAAAGGCCTAGAAGACACAAATTGAGCCAGTGAAATTCTCTTTCTCATACCTTTGAGCTAAGAAATAAGCAAATAATTAACTCATTAGCCTTGGGGACGGAATATTAAAGGATATTTTCAGGTACAGCTGGGATCAGGGAAGACCAAAGCCATTAGAAAGCAAGACCAATGGTCAGCAGGGCCAGCCAGTTACAAGAGCAGACAGGCATAGAGGGGCCAAGAGGCTCTCAGAGACACATGGAGGCAGAGCGCTGGGCTCTAGGGCCACCCTGGGTCCTCTTGGCTCTCCAGATCCTGGTTCCAGCTCCTATTACAGCTTGGAGGAGTCTTGGATCTTATTATTGTATCTTAATGAGATTCTTGTCATCACCACACATGGATCCTAAACCTGAGCTAGCTCAACCAGGTAAGACTATTCTGTCAGTACTCTTGGGAGGTAGCAGTCTATCTTTTTTTGGCTGGTATTTCAACCAAATCATTGTTTCCTTCTGTATATATGATAATTATTAGTGTTCACTCTTGCTAGCCCTCCAAATTGCTTCAAATCATTTTTTTGTTTGATCTCCAAACTATGACAGCAAAACATTCGATTTCATGAAGATATCAGTCATAATGGTTATGGGTTGTTACTCAGATAACTTCATGTCTTGGAATATTCTGCAATTTCAGTGACACCTGAACTGTTACAGAGGGGCCTTAACAAGTCATCTTTGCTCTTTTCATCTCTAGATACCCAAGTCATCTCAGAAAGATGCTTTTGTGTCTTGCTTTTCAGGAGTCCCATGATCTCTATCATTTAATTACCTTCTTGTCAAAATGTTCTTTCACATGATCAAATAAATTTTCAATACAATCGCAAATTATTTCTTCCTTTTTTGGGTCTCTTTAAAGCTGAATTATAATTTATGGGTCCCCCTGCATATAATCAAGTAACAGTCAGTTCTCTTACAACCATATTTCTTTAACAGGAATTATCTCACATGCAATTAGCTAACAGGGAAGTGATGTCAGTGTAATACACAGTCTCATTTGTTCACATTGGATTTTTTCCTTATATGTTAAAATTTTGCATCAGCAAGGAAAAGCAACTGAATACAAAGTAGGCTGGCACAGCTGAGCCCAGGAAGCTGTGGAGGAATGCAGGACTGACTGCAGTCCCCTTTCCCCTACGTTCCTTTTGTGGCCCAGTGTGGCTGTGTGCTGTCTCGTAGCATTGCTTACTGTGAAGCTCTCCCCCATCTCTGTGCATGTTGCTCATGTCTCCCTCTCTCAGCAGCCTCAACCCTTCCTTACTCCTCTATCATGATAACCTTATTTTGGAAAAAAAAAATCTGATGTTTTCATAATAGATTGTGTTTCCTTATGTATCAGGAATTTAACATGTCATTTATATCATTATTTTTAATAGGGTTGTAGCTGGTTTTGTTAGAGTTCTAGTTATAAAGCAGGATGGGTTCTCAGCCGTCTTCCTCCATCTTACTTTCCCTAGAATCCCTGATTTTTTAGTGTGTCATTTCGCGTTTATTCCACTATAGCACCTATACTTAAATCCAATTTTTAAACTCCCCATTCACAGTTTTCCTTTTTTCCAGGATAAAGAAGTCTAACTGTTGTCTTTTCTCATAAGAACTACTACCCATTGCTTTACAGACATCTCTTATTTCAGGCCATAGACAAATTTCTGTAAGGTCTGTAGTAAACATAATTTTTGTGTGCCTAGCATTTTTTCCTTTGGAGAAAGATATCTGCTCTATTCCTTAAAAACTGCATTCAGTTTATGTGGTGTAGATGGGCTAAGCACCTGCCTGAGGAGTGGGAACATGATCTAGGCCTAGCCAATCAGAGCATTTTATTCCCCTGGTGTAGGGATTGGTCCAGAGATGGCTACATGACTTAAGCCAGGTCAATCATCTGTCCCTCCAGGGACTTTTGCCAGTGTGGTTGGGCAAGGTCCTTTTCACTGAAATTATGAATTTTAAAGACCATGTAAACTTGGAGCTTCCAGGGGCATCTTGCCACTAATTGGGAGAGGCTGTCAGACAACGTAGTCAAGCATGACCCAAGACAAGGAGGGAGAGGAGAAGAGAGGAGAGCGAGATGTACTGGAAGCCAACTGTACTCCTTTGATTCCCCAGTTACATGAGACAACACATTTCCTTTTATTCTCGTACTCACACATTGTAACCAATGCAAATTGGGTGCAAAAAATTAATTGAATTTTTTGATAAATGTAATTTTAAAAATCAGACTAAATGCTCTAACGCACTAGCAGAGACTGTTATTGAAAATAAATATGTGGTCAATCATTTAATAAATCAAAAATTACTTTGTAACTTTTAAATCATCCCTTTGCCTGCTTTTCTCTGAACCATTTATAGTCTTGTAGGTAGCTGGAATTACTGAGGAAATGCAGTATTATGTAGGCATGGAAATACTGGGTAGAGAGAAAAAACGTCTTGGCTTTTAAATTTCTTACTTTTGAGAATACAGAGGTTTTTTTTACTCTATGGTAACATATTTTTATTTTCTGGTCCCCGATGACTCCTACGGCTGCCCTTAATCAGGCTTTCTTGAATCCTTATTTGTGCTGGTTTTGGTATATAAGAACAAATATTTCATTACACCTATTCCTACTAAACCACATCTAGGTTTATGCTTTGAATTCTCTTATATTTTTTGAAGCATCAGTAAACCCATTCAGTTGGAATTGTATGCAGCCTGAAAATATAGCCCTTCAATTCTGTACTCCAAACCACTGAAAATGATAATTGAAACACATGTGGGACACGGCATCCTACCTGGGCCGCTGGAAGCCCATGGGGCACCTTTGTGCAAACTGGGAAAACTATGGGCAGATGCAATGCTGAGTGGTGCGCGTCAGATGGAGAGCAAGGGCAGGGGGGACTTCAGGCTGGTTCACTCCCACAACTGGGCCCCAATGTGCCGAAGATGACCTGTCATTAATCACGCTCGTGGGCTATGCTCAAAGCTCCTGAGCTGGGGTCTAGTTTGAGTCTTTTGTTGGGCACATCAGGTAGGCTAAAGGCCAAAGATTCAGGGAAACTGAATAACAACCGAGAGAAATTTAAACTCAGAAGACAATGTCAAAGTCAGGTAAATGTGAATTTAAAGAGATCATATATAGTATTAAAAAGTTTTGGAGTTGGACTGAAATTCTAGTTTGGCCACTTATGAAGGCCACTTCATTACAACTCATTTAAAAAAATCTATAAAACAATGAAAATGCCATATTTCACAGAATCTAAGACGATGTGAACTAGAAGACCAATCCCCAATACAGACACTTTTAAAATGTAAAAAAAAAAAAAAAAAAAAAGCCAAATGGGATGGTTAAATGCATCCTGACAACACAGGTGTTAAGAGTGTAAAAACTGCATCTCTTAGAGTCTGTGACACATACAGTAAAACCCACTTGACAGGCGTGTCTCCTCCCTGTGAGGATTAAATGAGGTAACATAGGTCAAGTTCTCAGCCCAGCATGGAGTAAGTGCTCAATAAATTCTGGAGGCTGCTGTTCCTGCTGGTGTTGTCCTTGTAATTTGGAGCTGGCAACAAATAGTAACAAAAGGATATACTTGATCCGGGTCATCATAATCTAGCAAAACAACCTAGATGTTGTCTTTTCCCTGCTCCAGGGTAAGATACAAGAGGCAGACATGCCGGAGGTAGCTCCAGAAGTAACCCTCCAATGAAGTTAAGTACAGAACATGCACAGGACTGACAAATAGCAAAAACAGTCCTGTTTATTCTGCCAATGGAGACCCAGATCTGAGAAGCGATTTTCCCAAATCCCAAATGTACAAAAGAAACATTTTTTAAAAGGGCATTGGTCAAATGGGGGGTGGGGGGGGGGGGCGGGTCCTTTGAATTTGGAGTAGGGGAAAAAACTTCCAGAATGTTTTGCTAGCTTTTCTAGTTTTTTTTTTTCCTTGCCTCTCACTAACAGCTTCTATTACACTCCCTGTGATTTTTGAATTGAAAACCCGCTGTGCAGCCTCCTGTGATGTGAGTTTTCATTTAGGCCTGGAGGGGTCTGTGGAGGGATGACGAGGTCCCGAGAGGTGTCAGTCAAGCTCCTTCACCTGCCTCCAAGGCAGCTGTTTCTGGACGAGCCTGGAGTGGGCCTTAAGCCAGTGAACGGTCATTCATTGTCCTTTGTTGCCAAAGACAATGCTGCCAGTGGTAGAACAGTGATGTAAAAAAAATGAATGCCAGGACTCTAGTAAGTGAAAGCATGCCTGGCTTATGCCACCACCTCTAAAGCAGTCTGCTTCTTTTCCCAGTTTGGGCTCAGTGGCATTTTTAGAGACATGGATGGAAGCAGGGTGTCTATGAATGTGTGCAAAACCCCAGCCCATGTGAAGAAAAGCAGCCTAATGATCTTGTATATGGACAGGTAAATACAATAAAGATGGCTCTCAGACAGAAACAAGGACTCTATTATTTTCAGGGAGATTTTAAATTGGTAACTCCTTACAACTTCTTATTTCAACTTATTTCAACACCAGGATTGATGTAAATGGTATCTAGAAAAAGACAAAAAGGAGTTTGTGGCAAGGGTTTATCTCCCTAGTTGGGTTGGCTACTTTTAAGAAAGGGAAATCATATGGAAGTTCTGACTGACTGATGATACCACAGAATAATTAGGTATTATACAGTCACTACTAAATTGATGGACTTTAGGGAGTTTCGAGAAAGAAGGCAACTCAAGAGGCAGCTGTGGATCACAATGTCAGAGAAAGAAAAAACTACTCGAGATAGTGACAACCTGAACTTTAAACACGTGGGCTGACTGGTTTGCAGTTCACAAATACAGCTTTTGCTTCTTCTCTGCAGGCCAATTGCATGTGTGCCTCTTGGCATCCCAATCTTGCCTCGGGGTCCAGAGGCAGGATGTGGCCCAGTTTGGGAGCAGAGCTGAGTCACCATCCCATGCAGACAGGGCACATTCATGCCATGCTCCTGCCTCCTCCTTCCTAGATTCACTAAAGGACTCTTTCAGGACTGCAAATTGCATTTGATTCCATTTCTCCCTAAGAAAAAATGCACTCAGTAACATCCTAAATTTCCTGAAACTAGTGTCCTTCAAGGTTGCCTTGGAAATTTTAAATGTGTGTACAAGTTCTACCTTATACCTCCTTTGTCCTAACCTGGTGTCTGAGATGTCATGATGGCAGGTTACTCCCCATGGCCAAGCACCATGAGGGGCTTATTTCAGTAATGGGGTTGAGTCTCAATGACCCATTCACCTGGGCCCCCTTGGATCAGAGCACAGTTGAAAGGTAGGTGGCCAGGAGATGGGTCTCACTTTGTTATTTGCATAAAGTGAAGACTAACATTAGCTTTATAGGCATCACTGAATTAACTGTGTTCTTGGTAGCAAGGGAAGCTTGAATCTCAATATTGGTGTGAACTCTACTTGTTATTTTCTGGAAAAAAAACACAAAAGTTTACTTGCCCAGGTCTTCTCCTAGCATATCTGGACCCCTTGAGCATGAATTAACAGCAGTCGTCCTCCCTGGGCAGATCAATTACAGCCCTCACTTGGTCAGCCCTTGGCTCTTGGGCAGGACACACCTGAACAGCTTTTAAGGCAGCCCCCAAACTGCCTAATCTTCAGAATGTGGCAAACTTGCTCCACCGACATACGTTATTGCACCAAAATTATGGGGAATTTGTAGTTATTTCCATTGTACTCAGATTGAAAAACTATGTATATTAGTATAGTTAACTGGTGCCTTCCATCATTAGTATATTTCATTAATGTTGGAACAGTTTTATTTTGATTTACAGAGTAAGATTTTTTTAAGAGCAAAACTTTATATTATTTCTTACGGAGAAGCAGTTTATAAAAGATCTTTTCTCTTATCCCTCCAAGGATAAAAACATACCACTGGGTCCTTGAGGTCAGAGGATGCTGACGAATTGGCCCCCGTTCCACTGAAGTCTGCTTCCCCTTTCCCCTCCGCCTCCCCTTCAAAGGTAGACCATCACTGCCTGCTGTTTAGGACTGGGCTGCCCCTCAGCAGAGTGTCTGCCTTCCCACCTGAAGGAGATGAGCCTAGAATCAGTTTCCTTATGGGTCTGGGTAACTGGGCCCTCTGAGAATCAGATAAGCTATAGATGGATATTATCTTCAGAAAAATACAAACACTCCTAATCCCCAGTTTTTCTCATGCAGTTTTAGGGTGTTCTGGAATTCAGGTCAAGAAAGGGGTTTGAAATCTTTTTTTTCTTTGTGCCAGGGATCTTCTGGCAGTCTGATGACCTGACCCTCTCACGATAATAATCTGGTGCATAAAGTAAAATACATAGGCTTTTCAGAGAAACCAATTATATTGAAATAGTTATCAAAATTGTAAAACCTTTTGTGATACAGAATTATCTATGTACTTTTATATAAATGTATTAAATAAAAAGACCTAGTGGAGAGTCTAATAACCATTGTAATTTTTATGAACTGATGAGCACAAAGATAATATTACAAAGTCTGCCCCTCTGTGATGTGACATGAAAGCCTCTGTGACTTCCACTGGGTTCATCATTGAAGTGGTGCTAAGTTCAGTTAGAGGTTAGTAAGAATATAGGGGCATTTCTCTCCTATCAAGATCCAAACCTTAGGTCAAGAACCCCTGGGACACAAGGATTCCGAGTGTGGCTGCTGGGCATGGCTCTGGGTCTGGCTGCCTCAGCCCCTTTCTGTCTCAGGCCACAGAGGGGACTGTGGGGCTCCTGACTCCTGACCGAGACAACCTGAGCCTATCGTGATTTTTATATTCTGTTAGAAAAATTAAAGAGGATGCTCACAGTGGGTTCTGTCCTGTCGTCACATGTAGGGGGAGAAAAGGAGATAGTGGGAGAGACCTAGTGGGCCAGCTGTGAACCAGTAACTGCTGCCTTCTCCAGCACGGAGGTAAGGCACAGGGATCCCCTCTGCGAAGCTGCCCTGGGCGGCTGAGGCAGGAGAATTGCTTGAAACCAGGAGGTGGAGGTTGCAGTGAGCTGAGATTGTACCACTGGACTCCAGCCTGGGCAACACAGCGAGACTCTGTCTCAAAACAAACGAACAAAAAAAGGATTCAAGGCACATTTTACTGAGTTGCCTCTTGCCTTAATCTCACCTTTGCAGAGGTGTTCACCTAAGTGGGGAGCCCTCCATGGCATCCTCCATCCTAGGAAAGCACAATGGCTTGTATTTGCTTCTTATCCTCCCACCAGCTTACTGAATGATGCTAAAATATCAACCTTTGCCAAAAATGCTAAGTATAAGCTTTCGGAGGTGTAAGAGCGTTTCACCATACTTGAAATATGAAATGACATCTCACTGTATCCGTGCAGTTATGACTAGCTGAGCTACTGCTGAAACATACGAGGGAAAAGCAAGATTCTCTCATTGGGATGCTGGAGCTCAGGCCTGCCTGAGGATGAAAAGTTCAAGTGCTAGAAAGAAGAAAGTACTTTTCCTGATGGGTGGTGGGAGGGATCACACACTTCCTAGGGAAGGCCCTCAAAGTGGCTTCCTTGGCAGGGCTCTCTTGAAACGGGGCTTCGTGGCCATTTGGAGGCACATCATGACCTGATTTCCACCAGGAAAATGGTTTCTGAAAGAGGCTCACAGAATATAATCTGCTTACCAATTTTACTTCTTGCTTCATTTATACTTTCTCCCAGGGCCTTGGCTTCAGAAAACCTGGAGGGAAAAAAAATGAAAATCGTAGTTTTTCTGTTCATCCTACATGATGTTTTAAAAATAATAGATTTCTGAGAGCTCACTAAAATATGATGAAACTTCATTAAAAGACAAAAGAAAAGCTATAAATAAGTAAAATATATTAGGCTTAAAAACAGAGATGAAATTGGTATAAGTTATAGGTATTGTTAATTTTTACTCTATCCAGCACAGAATTTGCATTCTCGTAGTCTCTCATTTAGGACTTTTAATTTAGATTGTTTTATGATATAAGGATACCAGAATAAAGCCTGACTGTAAGGTTTCTGTACTGTGATCTATTGATTATGATACCAAGATCTTATAGCCAAAGAATATATACTTAAGTAACTTTTTCCTGATTATAAAGTAATATATCAGAGGTGGTAAAACTATGGCTAGTTATGAGACAAATCCAGCCTGCTGCCTGTTTCTGTCAATAAAGCTGTCCAGGAACACAGCCACCCTTATTCACTGATGCATTGTCTGTGGCTGCTTTCACGCTACAAGACAGAGTCAAGTAGATATGACAAGACTGCATGGCCTATAGTGCTGGAAACATTTTCTACCTGGCCCTTTGTAGAAGAATTTTGCTGATTCCTGTTATATATGATTATTAAACC
Organism: Sapajus apella; assembly: GCF_009761245.1. NCBI lineage: Eukaryota > Metazoa > Chordata > Mammalia > Primates > Cebidae > Sapajus > Sapajus apella. The sequence continues at coordinate 6,971,646 of NW_022437023.1, forward strand.
TGATTTTGAAAATATAAAAACAAGAAAAAGAATTCCCAAGTATTTCTCTACCCAGAAATAAGCACATTTGATTCACACACCCTCCCAGTCTTTCATAGAGCCAGTTTTTATAGGGTTGGGATCATACTACAGATATCATTTTGTGCCCTGATGTTTTTTTCACTTAGCATTATAAGATAAGCCCTTCCCTGTATCATGAGACGTCTACCTTTCATGGCTGCATATTAGTGCACTAGATTGTTGTGCTAATGTTTAGTGAGTGATTCCTATGTTTATGAGACACCCACGATGAGCCAACTTTGTGCTAGAGAAGCCGATGGGACATGGCCTATGTGAGAAACACTTCGTTCAGTCCCTAACGTAGTGGGCCCTCATGAAATGTTAGTTGTTTCCCCCTCTCCTTTCTGCCATGAAGTTAAAGAGACCATTGAAAGCCTATGAAAGCAAGCACCTAATAGAGCTGAATTAAATGACTGTGCCTAGGGTAGTGCTGGTCATGCCATCAGCATGTGACCGGGGAGTGGCCTGTTTATGAGTGAGTGGGGAGCCATCCGGAGAGCATCACATACAAGGTGGGAGAGACCTGGGTTTTATGGATCCATGGAAATTTTTAGAAAATGTTTTATTACGAAAATTTCCAAATATACACGAAATAGAATAGTAGAATGAATGCTAACATACCCAGCATCACATTTTATTAATTGTCAATTTTATTTCAACTATCTCCCTCCTCCCCTCTCATCTTCTCGCTTCACACTCTCTCATATCCCAGCAAATCCCAGATATCCTACTGTTTCATCTTTGAACACTTTCGTTGCCTAGGATTGTGTTAGAGGAAGTGAGCAGAGGTGGGCATTCCAGGCAGGGGAACAACATAAGCAAAGGCCAGAGTGCCACGACTGCTCTGTGTTCGATGGAAAAGAAGTGTTAATTATGTCATCGCTATTTTCCAAATCTGTCTGCTTGGCCTGGGACTGCAGACAGGACGTTTCCAGGGAAGGGGACTAAACTTTCTGTCAATGTCAGCTTCTTGGGACTCTGCCTCTGGCTCCCTTACTAAAGCTGTTCAGGCTCATTGTAGATTCTGTATGTCCTCTCCTCAGCGATGGCCTGCTGCCTTCTAGGGAGAAATACAGTTCCACCTGATGCAATTCAGACATTGACATGATGCACAGGTCACTGTGCTGCACTCTGTGGGCTCACATGGCCTCTGCTGCTGGGCAGGCACAAGGCGAGGTTTGCTGCAGGCCCTTCAGAAGATGAGGACCATCTTCAACTCTCCATTCTGTCAAGGGAGGGCCCGTGACCATTTCATCACTGCTCTGTCCGTCCCTATTACCTAGGGTTGATAGGATCTGACAGTCACACACTGCTCAATGAATGACTCCTCTTATTTCCTGTTCCATAGAGTTCTGGAAGCTTTAGACTCTTTGGAATAAGGAAAGTACAACAGCAAGAGTGCAAAACTGCTGAAATTCACATTAACGCTAGAGGAAACCAGAATACAGACAGAAAGGGAAGATATAGCATGAGCAGAGGAGGGACTTTCCACTGTAGCGCTGCCTAAGGAAGCCCCGACAGGCCTGGGATAGAGTCCCCCAGCCTTGGCAGAGCCCAGATATGTCTGGGGAGCCTGGCAGAGGGAGCTGCTGAGTGCTGTGGTCAACTCTCTCCAAAGAGCCGCCCTGCTCCAGAGCTGGCAGAAACTGTGGGGAAAGCCACGAGCTGTTCCCGTCTCTCTGCTGCAGCCCAGTCCTGAGCTAAAAAGGGCTTTCCCACTGGAGAGGTGTGGTCTGAGGGCCATGCAGTCTTCATGAGACCATTTTCCCGTCACTCTGGAAGTTGTCACCACTCCAGGCCACCCCACCCACATGTGTTCCTGATCTCTGGTTGTCAAGACAAACTCTGAAAGGCCCAACCCTGAGTGTGGAGAGGAAAAGAGCAAGTGTCAAGGATGATGGGAGAGATGAGAAGGCTAAGGGCTCAGTTAGCAAAGATGCAAGAAAGCGGGGAGACCCCTTCAGTGCTGCCACGTTCTTCCTGGCCCACCTGCATCTCCACGCCTCTCCAGCCAGCCCAAGTCTCCCTCCCTCCTCACTTGCTCCCCTTCCTACTGCGCCTCATCTGAGTTCTGCTCACCTAGACTTCACCAGAGGGAGTTTCCTGCCTCCTGATTTTCTAAAAGGCACAGCCTCATCCATGAGATGGCTCAGGGAGCCAACTTTTGGCTAAGGGCACGTTGCACCTCTGTACAATATCCTAAGGTGCTGTTCACTGCTGAGGAGATGTGGCCTATGCCGATGAGGCTGGACCTTGAGGAGGGGCAGGGAGAAGGCTTTGTAACTCAGCCAGGACCACTGATGAGCGCCTGAGGGTTTCTTTCTACTGGTGCCAAAGCATTTCCTATTAGGGCATCATTAGTTGTGTGGCTGGCTTTGGGGAGTGTAAGGTAGTGTGGATGTAGGCAGCTGCCGTGTTTACCTGCACACACAATCCTGTGCAGGGGCAGGGGCTGGGCTTGGAATGCGATGCTCCTGGTGTTCTACTAGCCCGGCTTCCCATAACACTCAGCCCTCCTCATCTACGGCTGCCACAGTGTGCCAGGTAGGTACTTGCAGACCCCGACGAAGTGCTCTGTTATTGGCTTCCAAGGGCTCCGGCTCTCCTGCTTTTTCCCCTCTCTCTCTGGCATCTCCTTCGCAGTCCCCTTTGCTGATGTGTTCTGCTGCCTATTCCTTGAATGTCAGTAATTCTCAGGATTTTGTTCTAGGCCCACTCCTCACTCTCCCTGCTCCCTATAGGTATTCCCTATTGTTGCATCCCTGCTTCATATCATTGTTTCATATGATAGTCCCTATATGCCAGTGTCTCCTTGGCTATCTCAACTGACATCTCTCAAATCTCCACTTCAGCCCTGGCTTGGTTCCTGACTCAGGTATCCAATGGCCTGTTTGATACCTTGAAGGTAACTAAAAAGAACTAATCACCTGCCCTGAACGGCTCCCCTGTTCCTCCTGTTGGTTCTGTCTCAGTGCATGGCACCATCACTTACGGATGGCCCATGTCAGTAACCTGCACACCAACCTTTGCCCCTCTGTCCATTAGCGCCTTCCCTCAATCCTGGAGTCTCAGCCATTCTCCATCCTCAGTATCTGTTAGAGCATTCCACTTAGCTCCAACTGCCTGAGAGCAGAACGCTGCCATCTCTCTCCCAGATTATTGCGGCCACTGCTTGCTCCTTCCCCTGCATTAGCACTGCCTGTCTGCAGGCTAGTCCCCACATTTTAGCCTGAGTGATTCTTCTTAATGCAAACCTGATCCTGTTACTCCCCTGCTCAAAACTCTTCAAGTGCTCCCCAGTGACCTCGGGAGAAAGTTCAAATTCCCTAAGGTGGTGAAGCAGACTCTTCATGCTCTAGCTCCTGCTGCCTTCTCCAGCTTCCTCTCTTCCATCCCCCACAACCTTTCCAGGCTGGCCTGAATCTCTTTCAGCTTCATCAAGTGTCACACTGTCTCTCATCTTAGGGATGTTCCCTTTACCTGCAGCCTGTCTCTTCCTCTGGCTAATTTATGCCTGACCCCTCATCGATGGAAACATTGCTGTGGAAACACAGCGATGTCTCCTCCTCTGGATAGCTCTCCAGGACTGTGCAAGTCTACAACGCACGACACCCCCAGGTGCTCCCCAGCACCCTGCACTTCTGCCACTTCTAGGCAGACAGCATACTTTATGTGAATTTCCTGTTGACTTGTTTGTTTCCCTTTCAATATTGGGAGCTCCATGAGGACAGCAACCACATCTGCTTAATTCATTCTTATCTCTGGGGCTTAGAACAGGGGCTTGCAGCTAGTAGGCATTCCATAAATATTTGTAGAATAAAAGAAGATAAGCATGTGAGCAAGTGTGTACGCAAAGGCAACGTGTGCAAGTGAAGAGCACTGGACTGGAAGTCAGAAGTAAAATCACATGCCTACCTCACCTCTTAGCAGCTGGGTCTCAGGCTCTTCATTTCTAGGATTAGAATGAGATGCCTGTCAGGGCTGGGTTGATGTGGAAAGGGCATGTGTGGAAATGCATTTTTTGTGTGTGAATTACAATCATAGCCTGGAAGAGTAGGAACTCCCTGTAGGGAATGTGATGGACTGTGAGCTGGGAGTGTGTTGGAAGCAGTAACCACAGACAATAGTTTGTTTCAGCAAGCCAAAGGATTAGAAGGGATCTCTGCAAGTCAATATGGTCAAAGGCACTCACGACGGTTGCCGAGTTTCTCATCTTCAATGGGAATGAAAGGATGGGGGAATTGAGGGAAAATCTGATGTTAACTTCCAAGACCAGTTCCAGAAAGAATCCCATCCTGCTGTGGTGTGTGTCAGGTGGAGATACTCATCACTGGGGAAGCAGCTGGCTCTACTCCACACGCCATTCACTAGAGATTGTGGGCAATGACTGCTTTTATCTATGGGCCAAAGAGAGGAGCTGGTGGTCACAGCCACTCAGTCCCCAAGAGCCTCTGCACCCAGATGTCCTGTCATGCCAGCTGAGGTTGCTTCCTGAGGATGGGGGAAGGGGGACAAATATGTGTTTGAGGGCAAAGGGCCTCTATAACATCTTTCCCACTTTTCTTGTCTGGAACAGCTAAGTTAATATGTTGACTTTTCATAGAGTAAACATCCAATATTTTCCCCATCAGAGAGGAGGACTGAAGACTAGGCCTATATTTTGCCATTTTTTTCATCTGTAAACTTGTACCTCGTATCCTAGCTGCCCCCACTTTGTTGCGATGAAGCTTTACCCTTTGTTTCACTTAGGCTTTTTAAAAAATGCCAGTATTCCTTTTCTGTTCCATGTCTCCCTCCATGGCTTCCCTCTCTTGCCTCGGGTCAACCAGCTCCTCCCCTGACCCTCCAGAAGCCTGCTGCATCCTCCTGCTTCTCGGAAGCCATAAGTCTTCTCCAGCCATTTTCTTGGCTGTCAAGATGTCTCAAAGTCAATTCCAAATTGTCATTCACAAACAATTAGGTGTTTTTTGAGTACCCTTTTTTTGTGTGTGTGTGGCCAGCACTGCTTTTAAAATTGTGGAGGGGTTGAGAAGATTCTAATCTAATCTCTGCTCTCAGAGTTTATAATTCTAGTTCAGCAGAAAATATGTAAATACAAAAAAAAAAAAAAGAAATGAAAAATCATAAAGGTTAAAATGGAAGTCTAATGGGAGCCAGGAAACTCCTCCTTGCCATGGGAGTTACCTCCTGATGGTGCCACAGGGTTTCTCTCCACCCTCGGTCCTGTTTTCCTTTTGATTTTAGATGGCTGCTCCATTCTGTGTCAGAAAGACCCAACTGAGTGAAGGGGGGCTTTGCTTTGTTTAGATCACATTCTCAACACCTTCATTTCTAGTAGCTGTTAATCTTCCCATTTATTTCTTCTTGTGTTATTTAATGGGACTCTGAGACTGAGGGATTCAGTTTGTATGAAAAATCTGTCACAAAAGAAAGTTAGCTTACAGTGCCTGGGCACTGGTATTTGCCAAGCATGGGGTTTCCAGCCTCTCTTCATATTATTATATACTATAGGGATGAGTCATGCCTGGAAAATGTAGGGATTGTGAATTGCAACTGTCCTCTGCTGAAAAATCCGGCTTAAGAATTGGCTCACATGCTCTAGTTCACCAAAGGGCAAACATCCTATTAACGTGCCAACATCTTATTTCTCTTGTCATAGTCAGGCAGCATGACTTCCTCAGACTGGGGACCAGAGCTTAGAGATGCTAGAGATTCTCTGTGAGAGCAGCAAAGGGTGCAGTAAAAAAGGGAAGAAAAATCTTTCTATTAAGTAACACGGGGCTGAGTACGCTGGCTTATACCTGTAATCCCAGCACTTTGGGAGGCCCAGGGAAGCGGGGAGGATCACTTGAGCCCAGGAGTTTGAGACCACCTTTGGCAACACAGAAAGACCTCATCACTACAAAAAGTAAAAAATATTAGTCAGGCGTAGTGGCATGCATCTGTAGTCCCAGCTACTCAGGAGGCTGAGGTGGGAGGATTACTTGAATCCAGGAGACTGAGGCTGCAGTAAGCCATAATCACACCAGTGCATTCCAGCCTGGGCAACAGAGTGAGATTCTGTCTCTTTAAAAAAAAAAAATAACATGGAATGAAGAAGATAGGGAAACCACCCATTGTTCCCTCCTGCAACTCTAAAACAATTCTTATACCCTGAGGGGACTGAGAGAGTCAGAAGAGATCGTGGGTCACCAATAATCCCTACATTTGTGCTCAGAACCTACTTGCGATGGGGTAGGGGGGCTGAATTCATTCAAGGCTTTTGCGTGGGGGCAGTTAGTTCCAGCCCCTATTTAGTGGCACTTTGCCAACATAATGTCCCCAAGCCAGCATGGTTAGACCATAGAATTAGCCTGACATGAGAAATCTGGGGTAAAATGGGAGTCCAGATGGTGGGTCCTGGTTGCTGACAGCTATTAGAAAGCTGAGGCTTAGAGCCGAGGCAGGAAGCCATACCTGAATTTCACCCTGAGTCAACTCCCTCCAGCCTGTGTCTGTCTTCCCAGAACTGCTGGTCTTCCCACAGTTGGGCCACACGAGTCCTTCCTGTTACTAGAAGGAATGGAAGCACATGTGTGGAAGGGGTCCGGGTTACTGGAAGGGCATTTCCTAAAGTAGGGGTGGCATGGAAGTGACCCCTATGGGCATCTGTGAGGCCTTCCTTTGATGTCTGTTTTTGAAACCCTGCTTATGAAGTTATTTGTTTACATACAAGAACATTTTTCTTATTCCCCTTCCTTAAGCAGTTATGAACATATAATATCTAATAATTCAATACTCTCCATCAATACAAATAAGAGCTCCAACCCTAAGAAAGGGGTAGGTTCTGGGTTACATCCCCTATACCAAATAATCCTCTAATGATTAGTATTACAATAACATTAAACAGATGTTGAAATTTAAACAAAATATGGGCTGGTATTCCGACTTTTCATTTGATTTAGAAGGACTGATTTACTGCTGGGAAAACCTCTTTTCAGAAGAAAGCTTGTGTGAGTTTTATTAGTTCCCTTGCAATATGGCCACAAGGAAGATGGGATCATCGGTACTGCCAGTCCATCATGCATAACTTAGGTATGTTTAAACCCAAAAGCACATTTGTCACACGGGTTGTCAGAACTCTACTGTACAGAGTTAAGTGAGCTCTATATTAGAAGCTTTGGAAGGCCACAGCATCCTCATCCCACTCATCCCCAACCCAACTCCGTTTTCCCTGTTGAAAATAGACCTAAACTCAGGTTACAAACCAGAACCAGAAACAAGGTCAACTTCAGAATAAGAAAGATGAAGTGCTATGTTCTCCCTAAGTCAGTGGTTCTTTGACTTGAGCGTGCATAGAATCACTTGGCAATTTCTTTTTAACCTGTAGGGTTTTGGAGATCTTATCTTAGAGATTCTGGATCTCACGGTTTCTGGACACTGTCTAAGCCAGTGGTTTTCAAATCTAGTTGCTACTAGAATCTGCTTTTTAAAAAGAGATGCTCAGGTTGCACCTAATTTAATCAGAATATCTGGGGAGTCAGGGCCAGGCTTTGGTGGCTTTTAAAAGCTCCGTGAGTTGTCTTAATATGAAGCTGGAGTTATGAGTCCCTGGTATAAGCAAAGAAGCCTCCCATATAGATGTGGCTGAAGGGTCTTTGGAAGTCTTTTGCATGAGGCGGCTAGCTTGACATGCTTATCTTCAGACAGTTGAGGTATCCTGCCCCAACACATCCAACTGGCCATATTAAAAATTCATGGCTTACAACATGGGTAAGGATTAGAATGCTTGAGAAACCCTTGGATTCACAGGCTAAAATCTGTGCAGATGTGCATATGCCCACCTTTCTAGGGAGACAGTCCTTAGCTTCACTGGATTCACTTTATTTTCTTCCCCATCCCCTTGTTTTATTCATTTCCTCATTCGTCCCTTTCTGTCCCCATGCCCTGTTCCCATTCTTGTGGGCAAAGTATGCTAAAGTATATCGGGGACTCATAAAGTATCCCTTTTTGATAAAGTATATCTCTTTGTTTGCATGCTTTTCTTTGCTTTCTGTGGATCAATTTGTAATTCATCTGAACGACGTGTTGCTACTCAGTGCTGTGCTTTTAAGATCTATGTTAATTGGTACACACACACCTAATCCATTACTCCCACCTGCTGCATCCTGCTTCATGAAGCAGCCCCATTATTCTATGTGTCTGCTCATTTCCAACTCCCCTTGGCCATGAACAGCCAAGGCTGCTCACAGCCGCCTCATGTATGTCACCTTACAAACCTGCATGAGAACTTCTAGGGAAATATACCTAGAAGAGAAATTGCTGGGTCACAGCGGGAAGCATGTAGTTCTTTTGACTAGGAAGGGCTGGGCTGCTCTCTATATACAGAGCCAAATACTTCCATTCCCTTCCCTGGATTCCTGAATGAGCTGAGATCTGCACCCTGCTAAAGCGTAAACGCCATGATGACAGTCTAGGCGGGGCCCTCGACTCTCATTGCTGTTTGCTTTTCTTTTTGCCTTTCTTTTTCCTTCTTCCCGGTTGACCTTCTTTCCCATCCCCTGTGGCTGCTGTATTAAACCTTCAACACGACCCTCCAGTCTCTTATTCTACCTCAACTTCTTTTTCACAGAGAAAACTGACAACATCTTTAATTTTCTCCCTCCTCTTCTCAATGTGCCAGTGTCGGCCCCATCTCGATTTGTTTTTTCATTCTCGCTCCCTTCCGGGGCTAACCTCCCTAGCTTTTATTTCCTACCTTCCTGTCTTCCAGGGCCCTTGCTGCATCGGCTTTTCCCATTGTTTCTCTACCTCTCTCTTTACTGTTGGCTTATTCTGCGGCCTGTAATCTTAGCCAATTCTTTCCCATCCTGAAACCAACTTCCCTTCTACTTAAGCTACCTCTCTTTGTTCTTTTTAAAAATGTTTTTCAGCCAGATGCGGTGGCTCACACCTATAATCCCAGTATTTTGGGAGGCCGACGCAGATGGATCACGAGGTCAGGAGACCATCCTGAATAACACGGTGAAACCTCATCTCTACTAAAAATACAAAAAGTTAGCCAGGTGTGGTGGTGTGCACCTGTAGTCCCATCTACTTAGGAAGCTGAGGCAGGAGAATCACTTCAACATGGGAGGTGGAGGTAGCAGTGAGCCAAGATCATATGACTGCACTCCAGCCTGGCCACAGAGTGAGACTCCGTCTCAGAAAAAAAAATTATATTTTTCATCCATCGCCAATTTTTTGAATGCAGTGACATTTCTTCTCACTCAGTCCTCCATGCCCCACAGTCCAGCCGATGGCCTTCTAGTTGCCAAACCTCTGTGCACTTCCCGGCTCCCTCCTCCTTATTTCTCTGTTGCATCTGACACTACTGACAGTCTGCTGCTTCTTGGAGCTGGCTCTCCTCTTGACTTGGCTCTCAGGACATTATTTTCTCCTGGTTCTCCCCATCTTCTTTCTACTTCTTCTCAGTCTCCATCATGGCCTCCTCTCCCTTTCCCTTTCCTTTCGTCCTTTCCCTTATGGCCCTCCTCTTTCTGCCTTTCCACTGCTACATGTCCTCCTGAGAGCTCATCTACTTCTTAGGCATCCTGAGTGGTCATATGACTCTGAAACCTGGATCTCATTTTAATTCAACAAATAATTCTTGAAAACTTACTATGTGCTAGGATCCAGAGTCCCATGTGACATATGAGAGTTCACTCTTTCTTCCGAGCTCTAGACCGCTACATCTGACAGAGTTTCTGTTTGGTAAAGATTAAGGATATGTGTATACCTCACAGACTAGCTAAAATAAATGATATACCTCTAAGTAAGTTTCTTCTGAAGGGGTCCAGAACACAGCCCTGTCTGACAAAATGTCAGCAGATAATCCTGCCTGCTCTGATTTTGGCCTGGAGAAGGCACCAAAGGCCTCTGGGGTACAAGATATACACATATTTTCTTTGACTAAGAAGTACAGGACTGCTCTCCAGAACAGCTGGAGTGCCTGCAGTTCTAAGAATATAATTTGGCCCATAGATTTTTTCCCCCTCCTTTGGAACAGTAAGACACGGATGGAGTACAGGCTGATGAGAATGAATGTATGATGTGAGAACTGTAGATCACGTCGATACTGTCAGTAGCAGACCCTGCCCTAAAGTTGCTTACCTGAATAGTACTGCGATGATGAGGCTCACACATGAAGGAGAACTGTGCCAGGCTGGACATAATTAAATGTGAAACTGAATAAACATTATGCTTTTCTTATAAAAGTTAGGCTGGGCAGATTAGGAAGGATGGAGTAGCAGATCTCCTCCAGGCTGGCCTGGCTGAGCCTCGGAGGGCCAGTTGCTCTCTGAGACAGCCTTACCTCTGTTTCAGAATCTGCTTGTTGTCATCGATGGTAACGCTGTCAGCGTGGTCCCTCTTGAAGATTTCAAAGGCCTCCTGGCGTCCTAATGACATTTCCTCTCTCATTCCTGTTTGGAGACACAGGGAAATGGCCTCAGTTACAGCATCAGGATCCTATTAATTTCATTGTCACTTTAGTCAGACCACAAAACCAGCCCTGGCTCCAAGAAGCCCACAGCAGAGAGGCTCTGACCAGACAGGTGGCCCCAGGCTCTTCCAGCTGGCCACCAACCAGCCGAGGAGGCCCTTCCAGCGCCACCCGCTGCACCCTGCCAGGACTGTGCCTGCACAGCCATGTGACTTGTTGGGGGTGGGGTTTGGAACATCTGCTCAGAGGAAATCAAAACCAGAGCGCCAAGCCCTGGATTGCCATCGTTCAGTGCCGCATTTCTTCCTGTTATGCCCTATTTTGTTATTCTGTTAAATTTCCAGGCATTTAGTTAAAAGAATTATAATCTAAACTGAAAGATGGCATCTAGAAAATTCTGCTTTTAGTCTCTGTTTAACAATTCATTCTTGTTTCCTGTGGTTAGTGAGGGGTCTCGGCTCTTCTTCAGGAGTTAGGTTCTCAATCACAAGACCCATGAGCTGACCATAGCAGGGGTCCCTAGGTCATATCTAACTTCAATATCCTGTATCGCCTTTGCCAGTAAAGGCCAACCTTCCCTGCTGGGCCCTGCTACTGGTTCAACTTCTGAAACCCAGGGTCAGTCCAGCCAGGAACAGGCTCTCCTCCTCACCACCTCCTGCAGTGAGGGTCCGTGCAGATGTGTGCCTGGAACCCCTCAGTGAGAGCTGAATTTGCAGCTGGATTTTGGATGCATCTACAGAGCCATTTTTTTTTTTTTTTCATGCTTCTGCCCTTGGTTCCTTTGCCTGGGAGGCCTTTTCCCATGTTTTCATCCAGTAGCTCTACCTCCGTGGAGCTTTCGTCAAAGCCCAGGCAGAACACGCTTTCCACCGTGTTCCTTATCAATACACCTGTAACTCACACAGCCCAGTGGACACTGCTACTTCACGTGACAATCCTTTCTGGTGAAATGTAAGTGTCTCAGGCGGTAAAGGTAATAGTTCTTTTTCCTTTTGGTGAATCCTAGTGTCTTGTTCAACATCTGGCATTTAGAAGGTGCTCAAAATACATCTGTTAAACGAATCAGGTTGAGAATGAAGCTAGGTGGTGCTAAGCCTTGCTCTTATTACTGTGGGAACACAGTCCAGGGCTAGTGAGGCTCACTGAGGCTGAGGGTTCTACAGAGGCTTTCAAACGGGCCACTTACCACATCTCTTGCCTGGAAAAAACTCTCTGAGTCCCATCACCCATCCTAAGGGTGAGTAACCGGACTAGCCCAGCTGACACCAATTTAACGATTACTGTTGATAAAAATAGCACCGTGAAGAATGTCTAAATGGTGAGGCACACAAAGACACCCCACCCTTTTCCGATCAGAAGCAAATGGGCACGACTCAGCTTTGTCTCCACATCTGCCTTGCACGCTCTAGAATTGGGTAGGCCTGGGAATCCGCTTGTGTGAGACGTGGAAAGATGATCCCTGATGCATGAGAGACATTGAGGGGCACATTTCACCAGCAGAGCCCCCCAAGAGCCAGCGAATTCATTCCACACTTCTCCCCTGTCCGGTTCTGCACCCAGTTCTAACAGTGCATGCCTTTTGCTACATAATAAAATTATAACAGACAGTAGAGGACATGAGACTTTGGACTGGAGTTAGGGAAGAGGAAAGCTCCATAGAGACCACACTGGAGCCTGTCTGGAGGATCCCTAAATTGTCTCCCACAGGGGAGCTGATGAGCAGGCTTCTACCAACAGAGAAGGTGTTGGGGAGTGGGGGATGAAAAAGTTGTGGGGGTGGGGAGTGAAAGGTTGCTCAAAAAGCTGCAGGGAAGAAGAGTTCACAGGCCCTTCCCTCCCAGGCTCTGCTTTCTTTGCAGAGTTGACAGTGTGAACTGACAGCTGGGTGGATAGAGCCATGCCAGAGCCCATGGCAATGTGACAGCAGTCGCTCCTGGGAGAACGTACAATGCACTGAGCAGCCCACCGGGAATAACTATACTCCCAACAACCAACAACACAAAAGTAAATGACAACGTGAAAACACAAAACAACATGAATCACGCCTTCCCTGAGGTGCACTGGGGCCTGGGCGTGGGGAGCAGAAAGGACGTGGGGAGCACAGAGGGGACAAGTGCAGGCAGTTTGGGATCATTGTGTACAGAGTCTTGAAGGTCCTACTGAGAAATCTGGGGCCAGCAGCATAACATACTTTACATGCATTGCCAACTTTCAGAGACTTAAAATGGAATAAAGTACACATTATGGGAAAGTTACACTGGAAGGATTTAATACTCTTGTTGACTTAAAAGGCACTTAGGGGTCCTGCAGTGCCAAGGGCTTATCATCAGGAAGATAACATTGGTTTTCCTTCTATCACCGACAAGGTATTCTGGAGTTGGAGTTCTTTGATTGCGGGGACCACCGGTGAAGGACATTATAATGATGGCTATAGTCTTATCAGCTGGTTTCCTAAGTGTCCACTCAAGGAGGCCAAGGTGAGGTGGCTGAAGCATAGCCAGAAGGCAAAGAGGTGAGGCAAGGCTGGGATGCCTGCAGAGACTTCATGGCCACCACTTGGAGCAAGGCTGAGGTCCACAGAGGGAGGGTCGTGGGAAAGACTCACAGACAGCTCCAGTGTGTGAGCTGAGGTCCCAGCCTGGCCTTACCCTTGTCCATCCCCATTCTGCATGTTTGGAGCCCACATGCAGCTCCTTTGGATTGCACTAATATACTATTTAGCACCGCAATTTGGGATCAGCTGCAAAGTTAATAAATAGCTTTTTATTTATTGAAGAAATCACTTCCTTTTCCCTTTGAGGATGTAGAAACAGGCTCTTTCTCCTATGGCAAGTTCCTGCCTCTCAGCATGCACTGTATGCATTTGAAAGAGAAAGAGCAAAGGAGCAAAAAGAGTGATTAAAAGCTCACCTTGCTAATGAGACAATTATCTATTTAGTTATTCTCTCAAGAAGTATTTATTTATATTAGTCATTGTGCTAGGCATGTGACAGAGATGTAAAGTTGAACATCAAAGCTTCCATCCTTGTGTTTAAAGAATTCAAAGTCCAGTAAGGGAGAAAGAAAAGTGAACAAATATTTACAGTGGAGGTTGCTGCTTGCTGTAGAGAAGGATGTGTCCAGCGCGGGGGACAGGGAGGGAGGGACGGAGGGAGAGAGGGAGGCAGGAACTCTCTGGGAGAGTGGGAGAAGCCTGAAAGCTGGAGGGAGCAAGTGAACTTCATCTGGAAGGATCCTGAAGGGTGGAGCAGCATTTCCCAGGTGGAGAAGACACGAAAGAAGATCCCAGGTGGAGGGGGCAGAGATGGAGTGCCAATTAAAAAGCCAACTTGATTAATACGGGTGGCTCTGCCATCCCATAGAAATGATCTCTAGTTGATTAAAAAATGAATTTCTTACATACACTATACCAAGCATAGTATCATGTACTTTCTTACACATTATTTCAGTCAAACTTCTCTATGATCTCTGTTAATTTCATTTTACAGATGAGGAAACTGAGGCGTAGATAAATAAGTGATTATAAAGGGGTGAAAACTACCCAGCTGTTAGAGGCAGTCAGATCGCTCTTAGCTCAGTTTTCCCATGGAAAGTAGGCCTGACAGAGAGGGCAAGGTGGTGGGGCTCAAAATGACCTGGTAATATTAATAGAAGATTTACCCATGAGATCATACTCTTATTAGTGCCTATCTAAAATGTTGGTTTATTTTTACAGTATCACAGAAAAACAGAAACACATATTTTTTTTTTACCACTTGCATAGTTTACTTCATCTGTTAATATGTTTTATTATTATTTCTAGAATTTATAAGCTCCATGAGGGCAGGTATTTAAATTGTTTTTTTAATTTCAATAGCTTTAGGGGTACAAGTGTTGTTTTGATTACATGGATGAATTGTATAGTGGTGACGTCTAGGATTTTAATGCACCCATCACCTGAATCGTGTACATTGTACCCAATACCCAATAAGTAGTTTTTCATCCCTCACCCCCCTCCCAACCTTCCCTATTCTGAGTCTCCAATATCTATTACACACCATTCTGTACACATTTGCATACCCATAGCTTAGCTCCCACTTATAAGTGAGAATATGTGGTATTTGTTTTTCTGTTCTTGAGTTACTTTACTTAGGATAATGGCCTCCAGCTCCGTCCAAGTTGCTGCATAAGATATTATTTTGTTCTTCTTTGTGGCTGAGTAGTAATCCATGGTATATATATACACCACATTTTCTTTATCATGGATACTTGAGTTGATTTAGTATCTTTTCGATTGTTGTGCTGTGACAAACATATGCATGCACGTGTATTTTTTACATAATGACTTGTTTTCCTTTGAGGAGATACTCAGCAGTGGGATTGCTGGATGAAGAGGCAGATTTACTTTTAGTTCTTTGAGAAATTTCTGTATAGTTTTCCGTAGAAATTGTATTAATTTACAGTCTGACCAGCAGAGTATAAGCATTCCCTTTTTACCACATCTGTGCCGACATCTATCGTTTTTTGACTTTTTATTAATGAGCATTCTGGCTGGGTAAGATGATATTTCCTTGTGGTTTTAATTTGCATTTCCCTGATGATTAATGATGTGGAGTGTTTTTGCATGTTTGTTGGCTATTTTTGCATGTTTTTTTGAGAGCTGTCTGTTCATGTCATTTGCCCACTTTTTAATAGGATGATTTGCTTTTTTCTTGCAGACTGGTTTGAGTTCTTTGCAGATTCTGGATATCGCTCCTTTGTCAGATGCATAGTTTGCAAATATTTTCTTTCATTCTGTATGTTGTCTGTTTTCTCTGTTGATAACTTATTTTTCTGTGCAGAAGCTTTTTAGGCCCCATTTATTTATTTTTGTTTTTGTTGCATTTGCTTTTAGGGTATTAGTCATAAATTCTTTGCCTAGCCCAATGTTCAGAAGAGTTTTCCTATTTTTTTTTCTAGAATTTTTATGGTTTCAAGTCTTGGATATAAGTCTTTAATCCAGCTTGAGTTAATTTTTGTACATGGTGAGAGATACGGATCCAGTTTTATTCTATTACATGTGGCTATCCAATTTTCCAAGCACCATTTATTAAATAGAGTGTCCTTCCCCAGTGTATATTTTTGTCTGCTTTGTCAAAGTTCAGTTGGTTGTTAAGTACTTGCTTTATTTCGGTGTTTTCTATTCTGTTCCATTGGTCTGTGTGTCTGCTTTTATACCAGTATCATGCTGTTTTAGTTATTATATCTTTGTGGTATAATTTGAAATCAGGTAATGTGATTCCTCCAGATTTGTTCTTTCTGCTTAGGATTGCTTTGGCTATTCAGACTCTTTTTTTGATTCCATATAAATTTAGGGTTTTTTTTTCTTCGAATTCTGTGAAAAGTGACATTGGTATTTTAATAGGAATTACACTGAATCTGTAGATTATTTTGGGCAGTATGGTCATTTTCACAACATTAATTCTTCTGATTCATGAGCATGAGATGTTTTTCAATTTGTTTATGTCAGTTATGGTATTTTGTAGTTCTTTTTGTAGAGATTTTTCACCTACTTCATTAGCTGTATTTCTAGGTATTTTATATTTTTTGTAGCTATTGTAAAAGGGATTGAGTTCTTGATTTGAGTCTCAGCTTGGTCCTTGTTGGTATAAGCAGTACTACTGGCTTGTGTACATTGATTTTGTAAACTGAGACTTTACTGAGTTCATTTATCAACTCTAGGAATCTTTCAGAGAAGTCTTTAGGATTTTCTAGGCATAAGATCATAACATTGGCAAACAGCGATAGTTTGGCTTCCTCTTTTCCAATTTGGATAAAAGCAAGGATTTTTGTCAATTTTGTTTGCAGCAGTATTTCTAGAATCCAGACAGTACTTGGCACACAGGAGCACTATAGTATATTTGACACACAAAATATCTTTTGAATGAATGAATGAATGAAAAATGCTTTAATGCTTACTGTCTTTCCTTCCGGTATAGCATATTGTGATGCTGTGAAAAAGGAGGCACGTACCCATTGTTCTCTCTCTCTGCCACCATGCTACTGGGCAGTTTCATCTCCTACAAGGTATGATTTTAGAAATTCAACACCATCTTCTTCCCACTACATGTCACCATACTTACTGGTCCACCATTTGACATGAATTCCAACTCCAAGAAGATTTTATAAAAATGCAACTACAGTCCTACCCCACATAAAGACATGTCAATCAGTGGTGAACTGCATGTACAACGGTGGTCCCATATGGTGTCATAGTTGTCGTAATGTCATAGTGCAACACATTTCTCACATGGTTGTGGTGATGCTGGTATAAATAAGCTGGCTGTGATACCAGTTGTATAAAAATATAGCATATACAATTATGTACAGTATATAATACTCAATAATAAATGACTATTTTACTGTTTTATGTATTTACTATACTATACTATACTTTTTTTTTTTTTTTTAACAGAGTTTCCCTCTTGTTGCCCAGGTTGTAGTGCCATGATGCAACCTCGGCTCACTGCAACTTCTGCCTCCTGGGTTCAAGAGATTCTCCTGCCTCAGCTGGGATTACAGATGCCCACCAACATGCCTGGGAAATTTTTTGTGTTTTTGGTAGAAATGAGGTTTCACCATGTTGGCCAGGTTGGTCTCAGACCCCTGACCTCAGGTGATCTACCGGCCTTGGCCTCCCAAAATGCTGGGAGTATAGGTGTGAGCCACTGCACCTGACCTATACTATACTTTTTATCATCATTTTAGAGTGTACTTCTTCTACTTATAAAAAATAAGTTAACTGTAAAAAAAGTCTTGGGCAGGTTCTTCAGGAAGCATTCCAGAAGAAGTCATTGTTATCATAGAAGATGACAGGTCCACGTGTGGTACTGCCCCTAAAGACCTTCCAGTGGGACAAGGTGTGGAGGTGGAAGACAGTGACACTGATGGTCCTGACATTGAAGGCCTAGGATAATGTGTGTGTTTGTGTCTTAGTTTTTAACAAAAAAGTCTAAAAGGTTAAAAAAGATTTTTTAATGGGGAAAAGCTATTAGAATAAAGATATAAAGAAAACATATTTTTGTATAGCTATATAACGTGTTTGTGTTTTAAGCTAAGTGTTATTACAGAGTTAAAAAGTTAAAAAATTAAGTTTATAAGATAAAAAACTTACAGTACGCTAAGGTTAATTTATTATTGAAGAAATATTATAAAAAATGAATTTAGTGTAGCCTAAGTGTATAGTGTTTATAAAGTCCATAGTAGTGTACCATAATGTCCTAGGCCTTCACACTCACTCACCACTCACTGACTCACCACTCAATGACTGAAGAACTTTCAGTCCTTCAAATTCCAGTTATGGTAACTGCCCTATCCAGGTGTTTTTTAAATGTTTTATACTGCATTACTACTATACCATTTCTATGTATAGACACACAAATGCTTACCATTGTGTTACAATTGCCCGCAGTATTCAGAATGGTAACATGCTGTACCGGCTTGTAGCTGAGGAGCATTAGTCTATCCCATCAAGCCTAGGTGTGTAATAGTCTATACGATCTAGGTTGCTTTATGTATACACTATGATGTTCACAAAATTATGAAATAGCCTAATAATGCATTTCTCAAAATGTATCTCAGTTGTTAAGTGACGCAAGACTGTACTCTTAAAGGTATCATTATTTTAGTGCTAGCAAAGAAAAATTCCACAATTTATTGACAATGCGCTAAGAGGTACTGCAAAGACATACACTTTATTTTCTTCCAAACTTTGTTTAGTCTGTGACTCAGCTCCGCATCAGAGCTGAGGACCTTGGGAACTTGCCATGTTCATTTCTAGAGCTCATTTCTTAGTTGTTTGCTTTCAGTGAATTTTAATCACAGGTCCCAGCACTGGACCCCTGAAAATATGAACGATTAAGAGAAGCCTGCTGGCTTGCTGAGTTACAGAACCATTTAAAACCTAAAGGAGAGGAATTTCTGAGTCTCCGTCTCCAAAACACAACATTGCAATTTGGGTTGTGAGCTGGATGGAAAATATTTACAAGTCCCAAATGTGTAACCTCTCTGAATTTTGATAATGATCAAAGAGCACTTAGGTAGACATGGTAGTCAACAAGTGGCTTTCAAAATCAACCTCTGGGGGTTGGGTTTCTGAAAACATTAGGCATCCAAATTCTTGTGTACTGGTCCCTTACCCACTTAATGCTCTCTTTGCGTGTGTGTGTGTGTGTGTGTGTGTGTGTGTGTATGTGTGTGTGTGTGTGTCAACCTGAAATTCAGTTCCTTATTTTGCTAACGAATACAATTTGGTACTTTGGGAAGCCCTCCCCACCTCCAGCACAGGGTCCCATGGAAACCAAATGGAAAGAAAAAACATCGGAAGTGGAGAGCTTATGCTATTGCCTTTGGGCCTGCTGTCTGATTTCCTTTAGTCTGGGGTACGTGGGCCAGAGCTTATTTTCCTGGCTGCTCCCAAACAACCTACTGCTGCTTAAGCTATTGCTCAAAAATTGACAAAAGTAAAATGATGGAGAGAGTTGTGTTATTCATGCTGAAAAATGATTTCCTAGTCAGAGCCAAAAATATATTTTCCTTGGGAGATATTCACTCATGTGGGGCCTCCGTTCTCTCTGACTAAAGAAGAGAGGGAAGAGAAGACCAGCAGGGGACGATGAACAGTGAGTGGGGGGTGGATTCCAAGGAGACGGGGGTTTGGAACACACTTTTGGGACTAAAAACAGGAGAAGGTTCAGAGCCGGGTGGGGGGCATGCAGTGGTAAGGCAGGAAGGAAGCTGATGATTCACAGTGGGAATCATATGGAAGGATGATTATACTCTGCGGCTCAATAGTGGAAACTCTTTAAACTGAAGATTAAGGGAATGGCTGTGATGCCACAATAGGATAAATACCTACAATGTTTAGAATCTGGAGGTGCATACAACAATGAGAAGCAATGGGCAGGGATCAAGTGTGTTTTTTGTATGGTGTGGTGTCTGAAATAACCTTCTATCTGAAGTGAAATTTCTTGGTAAGTGTTGACTTAGGTGAAATAGACAAAAATATCCTTACATAAATAATGAGAAGAGCACTCCATCCCTGGAGTTCCATTCCAGCGTGTTCCAAACCCCCATCTCCTTGGAATCCCCCCCCCCCCCCACTGTCCATCATCCTGTTGGTCTTCTCTCCCCTCTGTTCTTTAGTCCGAGAGAACTGAGGTCCCTGAGTATGTGGAGAAGGTAGAATGAATGGGCTGATGGGAGGAAAAGGAAAGAAGGATTTAGAAGAGAGACGAGGCAGAGCTGAGGAAGGGACAATCTATTGAGCTCTAGCATGAAATATAAAGATAAGAGGGATAGGAAGGTCAGAGGGAAGGTCAGCGGGCTCACACTCTTGAGAGTGGTGCTGTATGTCTCCAGGGGCATAGAGAGGAAATAGTGGCTTCAGCCAGAAACTCAGGTGCAGGACAAGCCAGCCAGCAGTTTTGACAATGGAGAGCTGAGGATGCACTGACACTGGACTGAATCCATGCATGGGGGCTGGGCTAGTGGATCTTATAAGAGTTATGAGCCATCTCCCAGAAAGATTAGATGGGACACTGGAGATAGTGTCTTTAGTCCCCTCCGCCCTCGATAAGGATGCTTGTGATTTAAGAAGGAGGTCTTTCTGGAAGGTTCATGAAAGACAAGGATGTTGAATACGCAGCCCCTATGTTGCCACTTTCCCTCTTCATACCCCCAGAAGACATAGCTGACCAACCCCAGCATTCTTTCCTGGGAAACTAATCACAGCATTAGAGTTCTCAGCACAGCTTTTCAGTAGCCTCTGCCAGTCAATCATCCCTGGCATAGAAGCCCTTCCTTTAATAGGTGGCTTCCAGATTACTAACCAATTAAA
The DNA here is from genome assembly GCF_009761245.1 of Sapajus apella. NCBI lineage: Eukaryota > Metazoa > Chordata > Mammalia > Primates > Cebidae > Sapajus > Sapajus apella. The sequence continues at coordinate 6,992,027 of NW_022437023.1, forward strand.
TGACAACTGCCACTTGATAATAGCAAATGTCATCATTTACTGCTACTGTCATCATTCCTGTGCCACCTGGTCCCATCGCTTTAGGAACTGACGTGCAGATGGTCTCCCCTGGAGAGCAGCGTCATGCTCTAGCATGCCTGTATCACTGAGGAGCCCTCTATTCGTGTTCCTTCACCTCAGGGTGATGGAGGTCACCGCAGCAAGCAGAGCCATCTGTCATGGTTCTGCTAACTTTAAAGGGCCTGGTGGAGCCCAGCTACAATTTGAGGGGTTGCTGGGCGGGTACCGCAGGGTATGAAATCTGAGGATGAGGGGAAGAAAAAAAGCCACGGCCAAAGTGACTGCAGATGTGAAGACCAGAGATCAGATCTTTTGGGGTGACCAAGGACACTCTCTCAACTTACTTCTCCTCTTGATTGACAATTTCTGGAATGGGTTGGTGCCCCAAGGCTTTGAGGTTAAAGGGCTATGTTCAATTCAAATAATATCACCTGGGCTAAAGTCCTCAGATTAGGACTTGCCCTGGAGTTTCTTAAGTAGCCACATGAAAGATGTCAAAGGAAACTTTAATTAGTAGGTTCTTAGGGCTGGCTTGGACCAGGCCGAAGCATGGTAGGCTTGGCAATGGCTGTAGGGAGGAGAGCGAAGGGAAAATCTGAAGTGGAAAGCCACATAAACCTTAGGAGACCCACCCAATGGTGGCACCACATCTAAATAAATCAAATGGGTTCCTGACTCCTGATGCCAGAAATCACACATCCCATGAGCAACCCACACAGGCCCAGCAGTGCAGACCACACCGGCTGGGTGGAATGAAGGGGGCAGTGCTCAAGGCAGGTTGTGTTTTCCTTTTGTCTTGGTGATTGCATCTGATTCACCCACCTGCTGTGGCTGTCTCCCGGACTTTCCCTTGAACAGGTGAAGAAAGGTCTGGCGTGCCAAAGGAGTGGACAGGCCTGGAGCCCCTAAAACAATGGCAGCTACTCTGGGGTAGTTTCTGATTGCCAGCAATAACAAAAGACATTTAAACAGTAGTCTTCAAGAGCATCTGCAGAAAACACTCATTTTCCTAACCCAGCATCTCTGGAGTTTTTATTTTGCAAGTGTTCTCATCCAGGACAAAGTGCCCACATGGGCTCTTATTGAAATCTGTGGACAGGCGCAGGCACTGAGCTTGGAAAGCAGCCTGGTCATGCTGGTAGTTCTGTGTTTTAGAGCCAGCTTAGGAATCTGGAGGCCAGCAACGTTTCCATTAAATAAGACAGCACACTGTGGCTCCTGCTGCCAGGCCAAACTGGACCTAGTGAGCCTTTTCTATTGATTTTAGCCCATAGATGTGGCAGCACTGAAAGAGCCTGGATGTCTAATTCCAGGCTCAGTATTTGGACCAATCCTGGGAATCTGGGTGGAAGAACACGTGTGTCTGAATTCTTTGTAGGTTGACTGACAGCTCCCTGAACAGAAAGGAAGCCGTTTTCTTCAGCTTAGAAAGATGCTCCAGGTTCTACAGAACACAGGATCCCCTGAGTCTGAGATGTCCTTGACTGCTTCCAGAGGCCATGGTTCACAGGGTCCTGTTGAGTGGCTTCCACCCCAATGAGATGAGCCCTTATATCGGCCTGTGCTTCAAAGGCAGTGATTAAAGCATTGTTGATGTGTCCTGTTGTCTAAAAAATGAGCTGAATTTTCTATCTATGCCTAAGTTAGGAATGGATTCACCATAGACTCATTTATTTTCATGTATTTAATTTTATTTATTTTTATTTTATTTAAGACAGAGTCTTGCTCTATTGCCCAGACTGGAGTGCAGTGGAGCAATCTTGGCTCACTGCAAACTTTGCCTCTCAGGGTCAAGCGATTCTTGTGCCTCAGCCTCTTGAGTAGCAGGGACCAGAGGTGTGCACCACCACACCTGGTTAATTTTTGTATATTTAGTAGCGATAGGGTTTCGCCATGTTTGCCAGGCTGGTCTTGAACTCCTGGCCTCAAGTAATCCACCCACCGCAGCCTCCCAAAGCACTGGGATTATAGATGTGAGCCACCACACCTGGCCAATTTTCATACATTTTAAAAAGAGAATTAAAGAACTGCATTCTAGCTAAGTAGCAAAAAAATACCTCTTCCCTGAAATATGTATGGATTTTAGTACAATTCTGTTCCCTAGCTTGTAAGTAAGTAGATGCAAAATGAAGTTTACACATGCTTATGTTCACATTTTGAGAAAAAAGGAAGGGGAAATTTGTTTTTCGTGTGCCTCCCCCAGTGAACAGTGGTGAAAAGAGGCGAGAAGGATCCAGGAGGTGATCATTTCCCCTTTGACCTCTCTGTATCCTAATAGCTTCTTCTCTGGAAAGCATTTTATTGTTTAAATATAACATTTGTTTATTCATTCAGGCTGAGTCAACTGGTGAAACAGACCATCTGTTAACAAGTACTGAATATCTACTCTATTGACACCCTTTTCTACGGTTAGTTGGAGATAAGTAAAAGAAATATTGTCCTTGACCATACAATTTAGCTCAGCATCGAGGCACAGGAAGGTCAAAGCTTATGTTAAAAAGCAGGTGAAACAGACAGGGAATGCACATGGTTCAAAAGGTGTAGATGACTGGGGAGAGCAGAGGAGCCGGTGATCAGATTGGAGAAGGATTTCTCAGGGAATATTTCTGCTGAGGCAGGTTTTAGAAGCACTGAGAAGCAGGAGCTAGGGGAAAGTGGTCGGCGTTATTCCTGCATAGGAAATAGAATGGCAAATCCACGGAGATGGGGCAGATCCCACCAGGTGAAGGGCTTGGCATGGAGACTGGCAGGACCTCGGGGATTTCCTTTGGCTGCCGGGGGCATTCAGGCTCAAGTGGCCACTAGGACCAGACGCCATACATATTATGTGCTTTGTTTTATAGATGTGGAGCCTGAAACTTAGAGCAATGTAAATGGCAGATCTGAGGCACACAGCTAGTAGTTGAAACCAGCACTCAACCCATGGCTTCTGCCTCCAAGTCCTAACTTCATTCCCCAACCACTGAACAGGAATCACAGAGTAGCCTGCTGTCACACTAAAGGAGATCTTCAATCATTTGAAGGAGGTGGGGAGAACTGCCTGACAAGCCTGTGGAAAACTTTAGTGGGTCTCTGCCTGGAAATACTTTGGGCAAACTTTAGCTCCAAGCTCACTGCCTGGGACACAGTAGACACTTCAAACAAGCTTTGTTGACTGAATGAATGAGCAAGAAGGATAGATCTCCAGTGAAATTGTTTTTCTTTTCCTTCCATTCCTTCCTCCCTCCCCTCTCCCTCCCTCCCCCCTCCCTCCCTCTCTCTCCCTCCCTCCCTCTCTCTCCCTCCCTACCTCTCTCTGCGTCTCCCTCTCCTTCTCCCTCTCTCTCTCTCTTTCTTTCCAACAGAGTTTTGCTCTTGTTGTCAGGCTGGAGTGCAATGGCATGATCTCAGCTCACTACCACCTCTGCCCCCTGGGTTCAAGTGATTCTCCTTCCTCAGCATCCTGAGTAGATGGGACTATAGGCATCTGCCACCACGTCTGGCGAATTTTTATATTTTTACTAGAGATGGAGTATCACCATATTGGCCAGGCTGGTCTTAAACTCCTGACCTCAGGTGATCCACACACTCGGACTCCTGAAGTGCTGGGACTACAGGAATGAGCCACTGTGCCTGGGCAAAACTGTTTTTCTGAAAAGTGTTATTTGTTAAACTGTATATATGTCTTTAATGTAGTTTTTTGTGCATATATTTTACAATAAAAATAAAGAAAATGTGGCAGCCATGAATCATTTATTTAAAAGTCTCTGACAGAATGAATGAGTAAATGTGCAATATACTATAAAAAGTGAAAGTGTAAAAATGTTATAATTATCATCATAAGTAATAATGAGTCACCTAAAAACCCACCCGCAGCAATCTGTTAAGAGTGAAACAACTACTTTAACACAGTAGGAGAATTCTTAAGGTTGTTATGTTGTTACAAATTATGGGTTAGCAACGTAAGGAGAGACAGTGGCTAAAATGGTCAGGCTGCCTCTACTGTTTCTGCGTTCTCTGCTTCCCAACCACACCAGCCAAGTTCATTCCACAGTAATAGTCTTATCTCACTGAGAAAATAAATGCAACAGGACAGGGGCTTTCCATCACGTGTCTTCGGGTGGACTCTCACGTATACTGTAGTCCAAGCTTTCCCTCTGGGAACAACAGAATATTATTCACCATCTTATCAAAGCCCATCCCCTTCACCCGGGCTGTGGTTGGGAAGCTTCTCTCCTGGCCTTCTTCCCTGATCCCTTCTCTTTTGTCTGAACAATTTCCCCATTAGATTATTTCCAGCAGTACAAAGCCATAGTTTAAAATTCACGCTGAATTGGTTATAGTTAAACGTAGATATGTTTGAATTTGTAGGTACCAAACAGAAGGTTAAAACATTCATGTTTGCTGGCCTTGATTTCACTGATGGAAGAGGAGAAAAGATAATCCATTTATCGTGTGACTGGCAGAGTAGGAGATTTACGCACGCTTATACACTTGGGGGAGGAAAAAAAATACTCTCTTAACAATATCCTCCCTTCACCCCATTAACCTTCCGGTTATCTTTCAATGTCTTTGGTCCCTATTCATGGAAACACCTCAACAGAGTTGTCTACATTCACCTCTCAATTCCCTCACCTCCTATTCTCGCACGGGGTAGTCCAATGGACTTTCATCCCCCCTACTCCATTGAAATTGTCCCTTCAAGATCCCCAGTGGTCTCTGCATTGCCAAAACCAGTGGCCAGTTTTCTGTCTTTATTTTATTTGGCCTCTTGGTAAATGATACAGCAATCAGGTTAGGGAACTGCATGTAAGTCTTACTGGCCAGTGGGCTGTGAGCAGCGGTGATATGTGTTTCTTCCTGGCTAAAGCACCGGAGAGCCCCTATACTCTCTCTTTCCTCACTCTGGTGATGGGGGTCGTCGCAGATACAGTCTCCATCAGCCTGGGTCTTTGGGGATTGTGGACCAGAGCTCTTACCTCTCTGGCCCACATTATTCATGCGATATGTACAAAAAATACATTTTATTAAATTTTTTTTTTTTTTTTGAGATGAAGCCTCGCTCTTGTTGCTCAGGCTGGAGTACAATGGTGCGATCTCAGTTCACTGCAACCTCTGCCTCCTGGCTTCAAGTGATTATCCTACCTCAGCCTCCTGAGTAGCTGGAATTACAGGCATCTGCTACCACACCTGGCTAATTTTTGTACATTTAGTAGAGATGGGGTTTCACCATGTTGGCCAGGCTGGTCTTGAACTCCTGACCTCAGATGATCTACCCACCTTGGCCTCCCAAAGTGCTGGGATTATAGGTGTGAGCCACCACGCCCAGTCAAAATACATTTTATTAAGTGCCACTGATATTTTGTGCTCATTTATTACCAGAGCATAACCTAGTCTATCCTGACCAACATGCAGTTGGTGAAAGAGCTGACCAGCTCCCCCTGCCTGAAGCACTTCCTTTCCTGGCCTTCTGTGACACTACTCCTTCCAAGTTTTTCTCCTACCTCCCTGACTTCTCTTTCCAGCCTTCAGACATTGTTTCGCTCTGAACGCTATTCTCTTTCAACAGGTGATTTCATTCAGGTGCATGGCTTTACGATGTACTATAGACAAATGGCTCCAAAATGACTTCCCCTTTCAGTGCCAAAGTGGGACATCTGACAGTCCACTCCACTGGGAGTCTTTACTTTGAGGTTTAATTGGCATAGCAAACTTAACATACCCCAAACAGAACTCTTAATTTCATGCTCCATTCTAAGATCTATCCCAAGCTGTTTCCCCTAATTGTTTCCATATCAGTAAATGGCACCATTTGCTCAAGCAAAATGCCTAAGATTCTTCCATGATTCGTCAACCCCCACATGCCATCAGCTCTAGCAGTAACTCTTGCCAACAATCCTTTCAGAATAACGCCTTACACCTCTCTGCTTCTCTTTGTCTCTCTTTTTAGCCTAACCTAAGTCATTGCCATTTCTTCCCTAGACTGTCTCCTGATGGCCTTGCCAGCTTCTGTTTTGCCCTCCTGCAATATGTTCTCTATATAGTGACCTGAATGATCTTTTAAGAATATGATTATGTCACTCTCTGCTTTACACTCTCCTGTGGCTTCCCATGGACAAAGCCAAACCTGAATATACCCAACCTCCTTGGCCTAGCAGGACCTCCTGACATCACCTGGTCCCTGGAGACATCCCTCCGTCTTCATGCCACGCCCAGATGTTCTTTGTTCATGTCTTCTCGGCTCCATGGCCACCTTTCAGCTGCTCAACTATGCAAGTAGTGTTCCTACTTTGGGCCTTTATATTTGCTGCTTGTTTCCCTGTCTGGAATATTCTTTTCTGGGATCTTCGTGATTATCAACTCATTGTTCAGCTGTAGCTCCCTTGTCACCTTCTTTGGTCCCCAACCCGCCACAACGATTTTCTACCCTCTTTTTCTGTTTTATAGACTTCCATAGCACTTATCAGCCTCTGAAAGTACATGTATGTATGTATTATATGGAATGAAAACTCCTCAGAGGCGAACCTGTCCTGTTCAGTGCTCCTTCTCCAGTACAGGAAGGAAGAAAGAGAGGAAGGAGGGGAGAGAGCAGTCACAGTCCCATTGGAAACAGGTCCTCTGATAGGTACCAGATTGCCACACCTGCCTGCCCACATCAAGCCCAAACTGCTCTCCAATGAAACAGCCAACCCTGGAATTGAGCTTTTTCCTCTTTGCACCCACAGTCAGATTTTTTTTTTTCTTTTGAGATGGGGTCTTGTTCTGTCGCCAGTCTGGAGTGCAGTGGTACAGTTTCAGTTCACTGCAACCTCTGCCTCCTGAGTTCAAGTGATTCTTCTGCCTCAGCCTCCCGAGTAGCTGGGACTACAGGCATGCACCACCACACCCAGCTAATTTTTGTATTTTTAGTAGGGATGCGGTTTCACCATTTTGGGCAGGATGGTCTCGATCTCTTGACTTCACTATCTGCCTGCCTCAGCCTCCCAAAGTGCTGAGATTACAGGCGTGAGCCACTGCTCCTGGTCCTCCACAATCCGAATTTTTAAAATAACCCTTCTGTTCCGGAGGATTTGGCTTGTGTCAATGTCCACAGGCCCTTGCTAACCTGTACTCTGACTAACCTCATCACCTCACTATTCTGCTATCTTTCACTAGGTTTTCATTCTTAGGAGTCTGTAGTTTGTTTGTTTTGTTTTTATTTTCTACATTTTAAGTCCATGAATAATTTTCTCTAAAGGGAGCCAAACAAAACACCAAGTATAAATGGCAAGGTGGCTTGTGAAAACCACTCGCTTTCCTTTCCTTTCCTGACAAGAGCTTCCATTACTGAAAGTGACAGATGAGAATCTTTGGAGACGTCTATCATCATTTCAGAATGCTATGGGGTCATCCAAGCTAATATCTGTGGCTGGCATCTGTACATCCTCAACATACAGAACTAACTTACCATTATGAATGGATTATGATAGGCCATCCCGGAAAGTTTCAGACTAGTTTTGCTTTCATAGATTCATTATCCTATGAGCTCAGAGAGGGATATAGTTGATACAGAAGGCAAGTCCTAAAGATGTCAATCTCATCTATGCCTGAGGAGGTAAGAACATGCAAAAGGTGGCCAGGCGCGGTGGCTCAAGCCTGTAATGCCAGCACTTTGGGAGGCCAAGGCGGGTGGATCACGAGGTCAAGAGATCAAGACCATCCTGGTCAACATGGTGAAACCCCATCTCTACTAAAAATACAAAAAATTAGTTGGGCATGGTGGCGCGCACCTGTAGTCCCAGCTACTCGGGAGGCTGAGGCAGCAGATTGCTTGAACCCAGGAGGCAGAGGTTGTGGTGAGCCGAGATCGCGCCATTGCACTCCAGCTCGGGTAACAAGAGCGAAACTCCATCTCAAAAAAAAAAAAAAAAAAAAAAAAAGAACATGCAAAAGGCATTACTTTACTTTTTTCTAAGTATCAAATTATAATTTGTCCATTGAAGAAAACTGGGAAACACAGAATGGTGTAAAGAAGCAAGAAAGGTCAGGCACAGTGGCTCATGCCTATAATCCCAGCACTCTGGGAGGCTGAAGTAAGCAGATGGCTTGAGCCCCGGAGTTCAAGACCAGCCTGGGCAAGATGGTGAAACGTCATCTTTATAAAAACACAAAAATTAGCCAGGGCTGGTGGTACGCATCTTTGGTTCCAGCTACTCAGGAGGCTGAGGTAGGAAGATCACCCGAGCCTGGGAGGTCGAGGCTGCAGTGAGCCATGATTGCGCCACTGCACTCCAGCCTGGTGACAAAGTGAGACCCTGTTGCAAAATATTAATTAGTAAAAGAAGCAGGAAAAATCACTCACAATCTCTCTACTTTCATTCTAGTTTTTCTATGCTCTGTTTTACTACATAGTTAAGATGATACTATATATACAATTTTGTAGCCTGTTTATTTTACCTAACATTATCTCATAATCCTTTTTTTGTAAGTAGTGTAAATGTTGCTTTTATAATATTCACCATTATAGTCCATTCCCTGATGCTGGATTTTACATTGTTTTATATATATATACTATGCAAATAATGCTGCACTGAGTGTCTTGGTGCCTTAATAAATTAATTAATTCAACAAGTATTTACTCAGTGGTCACTATATGTCAGTTACTATTCTTGGAGCTGGGAATATGGTGGCAAGCAAAGGTTTATTTCCTTTTGAGAGCTTACGTTCTACTGAAAGCAACAGACAAGAGAAGCAAATAAGCACATACTATTAATTAGTTCTATGAAAACAGATGATGAAAAGATTAAGAGGATAGAAAGATATAAACAATGGGGTGGGCTTTTTACTTAGGAAGAGTAGAGGAAGGGCACTCTAAAAAAGTGTATTTGCATCAAGGCATTTTGGATTATTTCTGTAGGCTGGATTCTCAGAGGGAGGAATTGAAGTTCTTGCTTTCTAGGAAGCCAGTTTATTCCCTGACAGGAAAGAACTGTTATAAAAATGCACTCTACTAGGGCATAATCTTGAGAAAGTTTCTTACTTAATTCCTTTGCTGCTTGGTTTTCTTGCCTGCAGTGGAAATAATTACACCTGTATGTGTGTGTGGTAAGGCCAAGGGAGGCGCATGGCTGTCAGGATAGAATGTTAAGGTTCTTGTATCCCAGAAAATTTGGGTTAGGGAACAAACACATGTCTGTGAAAAGCGAATGATCAGGCTGTGAAATGCAGGCAGGTGATAAAACCCTAACTGAAAAAGGGTTCTGGAAGGTGTGGCGTGAATATTTACTGTGTCTGGCACGTATTAGGTAGTCATAATATATACTGAATGAAAGGAAGCACCCAACCTGTCCAGAAGAGCTTACTCAAAATGGGGTAGCTAGGAGAAAAGGTCTTGAATGATTGATCACGCAGTGGCTCAGTGTGGCTTGTCAATCAGATACTACTAAGAAAGCCCTTGAGAAAAGGTGAGCCTGCAATTCATGAGCCTGCAGATAGGTGGCACCCTGAGTTTCCTCATTCACGAAATAGGGCTAATGTCTACTTCATAGGGCTGCTTCGGGCAACTGCTGTTGCTGCTGTTGGTTTATAAATCCTGTCTTGTCTTTAATCCAGAAGCAGAACTGGGTTGTGGAAAACAATACCAAGGGCTTGGGGGCCCCAATTGCCCCCATCTGTTATATGACAGGAAAAGGAAGAGGAAGGAAAGAGTGCTAAAAAGTTAAGCGGCTATGATGAAGAATCTAAATTTGATTTGATTAAAAATTCAGCTTGGCAATCATCTGTGGTGAAAAATGTTCACTGGCGGATGCTCCAGGACCTAGTTAACTGTTTGTAGCTGGTATGGCTTGGTAGTGACTGTCTTCTCTGTCCAAGCTCAGGAAGCTGCCTTTCACTTCATCGGGTTCACTAATGAGCTTTGGGTTGCCTTGGGCAATAATGTGCTCTCTGGATATAAAGAATGCAAAGGGTGGGTAGGCTGAAAGCCCCTCTGGTTTGTTACAAACAGTTAGTCTTTGAACCGGTAATTATGAGTCATGGGGCTCCAAGTCTGGCACAAAAATGACTCATTTTAAGCAAATTATCAGTTTTTGCCCTTACCAAATGCTGTGATCAACCATTCTGTATTCAAGAAAAAAGGGAACATTTTTATTAAAAGAGCAGGATGTGAAGTAGGATAGCAAACTGCAACTATGATTTCCAGACGTATGGATCAAAGTCAAGCTCAAGCCCATTCTAGTAAAAATGGCACAGAAAGCAAATGGTCAGGAAAATACATTTTAGAATAGACGCAAAATCAACCCTTGTAGTCAACAGCATAAGATTACTGAAATGCTATGATTCCTGGACATTCTCTCCCCTCCCACTTCCAACTCCCCTGGACCTACTGGAATTGGGGTCAAGGAAAAAATATCTTTATTTGGATGACTTAACCCACAACTTTGTTAAAGAATAAGTGATGACGGATTCCTCCAAGTTGCCCAAAGTTGGTTACTTAGACAGATGAACTGATAGACAAAGCAATCAAATTAAATAAATATGATCCAGAGATGGGTCTATAAGGTATGAATAATCCCAAGGCCTTCTATTACAGAGCATTTTCCTGAGGACACCTGTTTCATTAATGGTCTTTGGCTGAGGAAACATTTGAAATGATCATTACCTCTTTGTCAGTTGCAAGAGTAGTAACTGATCTCAAAAGACAAATTTTCTTCTCTGATGTCTAGGGTATGATTAACACAGCCCAGGACCACAATAAAGGGAAATGGGTCCAGGGTGGACTGAAAGGCAATGTCATCCTAGTGTGTGTCTTCTGGAATGGTTTTAGATTTCCAATTAATCTTTTACAATAGCTGCTCATTCATCTATGTCACTGAAGAAGATACCATAAGCTGCATGAGGAATTTGGCTCTGGGATAAATTGTCTGACTTCCAAATCTTACATTCCTTTTAAATTACTTTCAACTTAATACCAATTTTCTTATTTCTTGACTCCATCACTTCTTGTTCCTTTCATAAAAATCAATGGTTATCAAATGGTTATTTTTGTATGTTCCCAAAGCCACAAAATAAAATCCATTAATCAATCACTTAATATTTCTTGAATATTTATCTTCTCTGCTTTCTGCTAATCACTGTAGTTGATAAAGAATCAATAAAAAACATGAAAAAAAGGGTAGAATATAACAATCATTAATCACCTCTTAACTGGCAATTCAAATGCACATTTTGCAGTTCTCATGCCTCTTGGTCTCTCTGAGGTATTTAAATATTCCTTAATTATTAAAATTTTCTTCTCCGGCTTCTTGGCATAGTTCTCTCCATACTCCCCTTCTATGTTCGTGACTGTCCCTTCTGAGCCTCCTTTACTGACTACTACACTGCCTGCTCATCTAAGTAATATTACCAACAATGAGGAGGTCAGTGGGAATAGAAAAGAAGTGTTAAATACAGTAGATATTTCTGATAGAGCATGATGACCAAGTAGCATTGTGAATATATATTAGAACTTTTATGTTGCAAAAGTAGAAACCTGAACTTTAAGCTTCAGACACTGTTTGATACAAAGTCTCAGAAAGAAAAAAAAAGGAAATATTGATCTGAGAAAATCACTCAAAATGCAGCACAGTCATCTAAAGAAATGGAAAAGATCAAAGAAAGATTGAGACATGAAAGAGAGAGAGCAATAAGATCCAACACATACATAATAGGAGGTTCCAAAGATGTGAATAGATAGAATGGAGGAAAGGAAATATTAGAAAAATAACAGCTCTGCATTCTCCAGAAATAATAATATGTGACACCTGATATCCAGGAACACAGGAAATCCTGATCAGGAAAAATAAAGACAAAGCTCATTCCCTAGATATAATAGTGATACCGAGGGCACCAAAAACAAAAGATCTTAAAAGTAGTCAGAGGAAAGGCTTATTGTCTACTAAGGAATGACAATTACATTGACAGTATACTTTATAATAACAACTACGAAAATAAAAAAGACAACATAATAGTACTTTTACCTTATTGAGAGAAAACATGTATCAACCTAGAATTCTACATGCAGCAAAACTGCCACTTGAATGTGGGTGACAAAATACTTCCACACTTTATCCTTATAGAAAGTCCAAACTCTAGCTTCAATTCTAAACAATCTTTACTCCAGGTACACATAAATTTCAGTGTCCAAATGCTGTAAGTCTTTTCATACCTCTGCTGTACTGCTTCCTTGGCTTAGAATACCCTTTCTAACATGGCAGCCTTCAACTCATTCTTCTAATTTCAGTTCAAATGCTATCTGTTCTGAGAAACCACTCATGACTCCTCCTGGAACAATTACTAACTTCATTCTTGCATTCCTTCACATTCATTTCAATACATAATAACTGTTTTACGAAAGTAAGCATGCATGAATGAAAACACTACACTAAGTGGTCAAAGGAGAGCTTTGGAAGAGATTAGCGTTAACTTAGGATTTGCTTTAAGCCCAGCTAGGTCTTGTTTAATGTACAACTTATTAACAATAAGAATAAAATTAACAATAAATCATAGGTTTACATATGGAGAACAGAAGTATTCTTCATCAGCAGATAACACAGGCAATACAAATGAGATGGACTCTATTGGTTGACCAACCTAAAAATCGTGGTCAATTCTCTTCACCTTTACCTTCCTCTCACTCTAGCCCAGCACTGCCCATTGAAACTACGATGTAAGTCATACATATAATTTTAGATTTTCTAGTAGTTTTTACTAGAAACTAATAGCTTTAATTTGTATTTTTACATTAAAAATTTTTAAGTAAATTAATTTTAATAATATATTTTATTAAACTCACATCAAAATATTATAATTTCAACATGTAATCAATATTCATAAAATTAATATATTTTACATTTTTATGCTAAATATCTGTACTCATTTGCATATTTTAGTTTTACAGCATATCTTAATTCAGAGACTGAATTTACAGTAGAAAAATTTGATCTACATCTATGTATTATAAATTTACAAATGTAAAATGTAAATGTACTTAAAGGTCTTTCGATAACCAAGCTGAGTATCAAAAAATCATTATCTTTTAATATTTGTATCTGTATTGACAAAACCAGTTAATGAACTGTTGATGGATAATATTAAAAACAATGTGTGTACCTGTTGACTCATGTACTATAATACTAATATTTTATACCATGCAATTAATAAAGTGACATGCAATCCTTCCAAAACAAGAAAGTTGTATATAATGGAGACTTTTTATTGCTTCAATTTTAGGCTTAGATTAAATTAATTAAAATGAAATAAACCTAGAAATTCAGAGACAATTTCAATTAGACTAGCCACAACCTAAGTATTCAATAGTCAGATGTAGCTCATGGCTATCATATTGAATGATGCAGCTCTAGAGGCTAAAGAAACCGCATCCCTATGTTTCCAGGCTTCTTTGAAGTTTTGCATGACTGTGTGATACATTTACTTTATGGCCAAAGAAAATGTATGAGAGTGTTTGGAGGGATATTCTTGGAAGGCTTTTTGCTTCCCTGATAAAGAGACAAACTCAAAAGGAGAACTTGTTGGCACCATTCCTTCCTCCTTCCTGCCTTAAATGTGAACATTATGTAATGTCTGGAGCTATAGGAGACATCTTATCACCATGAGGCAACTCATACGAAGATGCAAAGTTAGTACACTAAGAACGATGAAGTAATAAACTGAGACCCTGATGACAATCACTGAGCTGCCAGACTGACACTAGATCATCTATGTTTTGAACTTTATTATTAATAAAACAGCGACTGTCCTTGTAACTTATATCCTTAATAGATAGATAACACTTGTAGCTGAAAGCATCCTAATGGATACAATGAGCATGATGGGCTGGGAAGAGAGACCACAGGCAGGCTGAGCAGGGTAGAGGTATTTACTGAAGATTAATAAAAAAATGAGTCTACGGAGATGGGGTGGAGCCAGATAATGGAAGGCTGACCAGATATCTGAAATGAGAGGCCCATAGCAAAGTTATCTGTCCTTGTCTTAGAGACCTTATCATAGTTTGTCTTTTCCAAACTAGTTTGTATATATGTCATGTATATATACACAGATATATACTTGCTACTAGATTATAAGGGCCGGGAGCTTGTATAGAGAAAATATTCAGTAAATTTTCATTGGTTGATGATTAGATACAGAGCTGAAGGTATCAAGGCTGGTTCTTTAGCATTTTAGCATGGATCAAATATTCAATATTAAAGAAAATTCAGCAAACTAAAGTCCTCAGTGAGAAAACCTATCAAGAGTTCCTGTATTAACATATCAAATATGATGTCTTTAGCCTAACTTTATGTCCCATCAACAGCTAAGACAAAAAGGACTACACTGAGCTAAATTTTTCCCAACCCTCTCTACTTTCAGCTTAATTACTGGTAATATCTTATTCTTCCTATGAATCTGGCTTCTACTTTCATCTCTGTGAATGTGTAACAGGTAGCTCATGGTGTTCTGTCTGTTACTCCTCTGAAATAAGCTCCCCATTTCCTCTCCTTTATCTTACTTCCACAGTGTAAGACTAGGCATTTTAACTAACAGTTTAAATACTACGTAAGCCTCTATTGTCCAATCTGCCTTCAGCCTCATCAATCTCAACCTACTATCCAATCAAATTTCTCTGAAAATATTCTTAAAATAACATGTAATTTGTTCAGATTTTAAAATAATATGTTCTTTGTAGAACCTTTGAATAGTCCAACTTTTAAAAAGAGAAGATTAATCTCTAATCTGACTACAAGGAGATAGCAACCATAACATTTTAGTGTATTTTTTTCCAGACATTTTTCTATGCATGCTTATATCTATTTAACATAATTGAAATTATATTATTAAAAACTTGTATTCATTTTTTTCATTTCTCATCACATCATAAAACATTCCCTGTGTAATTAAAAATTCTTCAAAACCATCTTAAAAAATAATTGTATGATGTCCCATCAGATGGCCATTTAACTTATTTAACCATTTTTTCATATCATCACTTCTCTTCTGATTCCTCATAGTGACTGTCATTTGTCTTTTGTATTAAATAAAAATTCCAAATCTTGGACCCTTTGGGTCCTGTCTTTCTATATCTGCCCCTATCTTTTGCTGGCCCTTCACATTTTAACCAAATAAATTGGCTTACTCCTCTCTTCTTTGAGTCATCATTCATTTTCTTCCTCCCACAAATCTGTCAAATCACTGCTCTCCTTAAAATTTACTGCGGGTGTCATTGCAATAATCTTCCACTGTCTCTTTCTTTATATTTTCAAATATCCTTGTTTAGTGGGTGCACATATTTATTACTTTGAGAGTTTGTAGCTGACCATATTTATGTTTCTACTACATGTGTGTTATGGTCTGATAGACTGGCAGAGGCCAGTGTGGTGGGACCAAAAGCAGCAGGCCGCAGAGCTTGCAGATGGCGGCCACATCTGACTGTTGTTGTGCTTGATGAGGTGGTCAGCACTGAAAGGGAAGCATGAGGCAGGACTATTCTCATGCTCAGAGCTGAGCAGCAGAGGGTGATTACGTTGGCCCGGCTTTGATTAACAAGATAGTCTATCAGGCATTTGGAGACCATCTGCATTTTCAGCCTAAACGAAAACATATTTATTTTGGCTGCTAAGTATCTGGAGGATGAGGGAACCATGTGCATAAGAGAGGCTTACCCTCCTCTTGGAAAAAATGATCTCAATTAGATCCAATGTCTGCTTTAGATCAGCCAGTGCATTAAGTAAAAACCTGTGCGGTAACTTAAGGGTCCCAGTGAAGTGTTCCTACTTTTGGATCTAATGTTCTTTACCTCACACAGCCATTCTTTTATAATCAAAAACCATGAGCATCTGTTTAAAAGTGAAATCTGGAATGCAAAACAGCCACCTGCCTCCTCCTCCTCACCTAGCCAGGCCATCACCTGGCAGCTTGCCTCCACAGCCTGGATGCTAGTGGGCCGCAGTGGCCAGGCAAAGCCAGCAGCTGGAATGCTCATAAGCACCACTGAATGGAGTGGGACTCACGCTAACAAGACCCCACAGGAGCTCACTGGACTTCTGACTGGGAGAGATCAGCACAACTTGTTGACTTAGTATAGGGATATATCTGCAATGGATAAAAAGCCTTCTGAGAACTGCTTTTTAAAAATTGATCATTTTACTTTTATTAATGTGTAACAGACATTGGGTCGCTGAAAGCATGGCTGTCCCAGTTTATGGCAAAAGAAAGCTTATGCAAAAGAAATCAGGTTCTGTGCTTGTTAGCCACTTGAGCAAAAAGTTGAACAGGAGTTAGCAGCAATAAGATGTATTTGTAAATTTCAATTGGTCAGGACTTCTTTCCTAGTAGCCCACTTCTCCAAATATTTACATCATCACCAGACGTCAGTCTTATTTCTCATTTCTAGAATAGGGCATGAACAAACTCTGCCACTTCAGTACGTGGACAGGGATGTCATACCCTATGTCTGCACATGCCTTGAAAGAGACAGTTTCTGTTTGCAGCATCACTGGCCACAAGGTTATCAAAGAGGGCAAGAAGCATAAGTAGATGTCATCATAGAACATGGCAAGATGCATCTTTGGCAAATGAAGACTTTCTGACAAGTGACTTTGGTCTCTTAAGAAATCAAAGTAACGGATGGAGAGGATCCAAGATTGCCTAACAGGAACAGCTCTGGATTGCAGCTCCCAGTGAAAACGCAGAGGGTGAGTGGTCACTGCATTTCCAAACAAATTTTTACTGCCCACAGATCAGGAGATTCCCTTGTGGAAAAGCACCATGAGTCTCCAGCATGGCTGTATCAGCTGGCGCAGTGGGTCTCTGTACAAAAACTCACAACGATCTGGGTGCCGTTTCAACTGGTGACTGGAATGCCTAAGAGACAGAGTTGCCCACTCATTTGAAAAAAAGAGGGCTGAAACAGGGAGCCAGGTGATCTGGCATGGCTGGTCCCACCTCCACTAAGACCAATAATCTGAAACACTCTGGACTGAGAGTTTCATGGCAAGCACAGCTAGACCGGGGATGGTCCAGCTTTGTTGGGGGAAGGGCATCCACCATTACCGAGGCAGTCCACCAGTACCAAGGCAGTCTGCCATTACCGAGGCAGTCCACCATTACCAAGGGAGTCCATCATTACAGAGACAGTCTGTCATTACTGAGGCACACAGCCATTACTGAGGCAGTTCTAACTATACCCCTATAAACAAAACTGCAAGGAAGTTCACACAGCAGCTGGGCAGAGCCCATGGCAGCTCAGCAATGCCTCTGCTAGGCTACCTCCTCGCTGGGCAGGGCATCTCTGAAAAAAAGGCAGCAGAATGACAGGAACTTATAAATAAAGCCCCACCTTCCCAGGACAGAGTACCTGGGAAAAAAAGGTGGTTACGAGTTCCACTGCAGCAGACTTAAACATACCTGCCCGGCAGCTCTGAACAGAACAATGGCACTCACAGCTCAGCACCTGAGCTCCTATAAGGGACAGACTGTCTCCTCAAGCAGCACCCTGATCCCCGTATAACCAAAGAGGCACCCCATAAAGGAGAGGTCAGGCTGACATCTGGTGGGTATCCTTCTGGGACAAAGACAACAGAAGAAGAAACTGGCAGCAACCCTTACTGGTCTGCAGCTGCTGCAGGTGATCCCCAGGCAAGCAGGGTCTGGAGTGGACCTCAGTAGTCCTACAACAGCGGGGGCCTGACTGTTTGAAGGAAAACTAAGAAATAGAAAGAAGTAACTTCATCAGCAACAAAAAGGACATCCACTCAGAGACCCCATCTGAAAGTCACCAACCACAAAGACCACATGTAGATAAATCCATAAAGATGGGAAGAAACCAGCGCAAAAAGGATGAAAATACCTGAAACCAAAATGCCTCTCCTTCTCCAAGGGATCACAACTCCTCACCAGCAATGGAACAAGTCTGGATGGAGAACGAGTCTGATGAATTGACAGAAACAGGCTTCAGGAGGTGGGTAATAACAAACTTCTCTGAGCTAAAAGATCATGTACTAACCCAATGCAAAGAAACTAAGAACGTTGAAAAAAGGGTTGACGAAATGTTAATGAGAATAAACAGCTTAGAGAGGAATATAAATGAATCGATGGAGCTGAAAAACACAACATGAGAACTTTGTGAAACATACATAAGTTTCAATAGCCAAATCGACCAAGCAGAAGAAAGGATATCAGAGATTGAAGATCAACTCAATGAAATAAAATGAGAAGGCAAGATTGGAGAAAAAAGAGTAAAAAGAAATGAACAAAGCCTCCAAGAAATATGGGATTATGGGAAAAGACCTAATCTACGTTTGATAGGAGTACCTGGCTGTGATGGAGAGAATGAATCCAAGCTGGAAAACACTCTTCAGGATATTATCCAGGAAAACTTCCCCAACCTAGCAAGGCAGGCCAACATTCAAGTCCAGGAAATACAGAGAACACCACAAAGATATTCTGCAAGAAGAGCAACCCCAAGGCACATAATCGTCAGATTCACCAGGGTTGAAATGAAGGAAAAAATGCTAAGGGCAGCCAGAGAGAAAGGTTGGGTTACCCACAAAGGGAGGCCCATCAGACTCACAGTAGATCTCTCAGCAGAAACCCTACAGCCAGAAGAGAGTGGGGGCCAATATTCAACAACCTTAAAGAAAAGAACTTTTAACCTAGAATTTTGTATCCAGCCAAACTAAGCTTCATGACTGAAGGAGAAACAAAATCCTTTATGAACAAGCAATTGCTCAGAGATTTCATCACCACCAGACCTGATTTACAAGAGCTCCTGAAAGAAACACTAAACATAGAAAGGAACAAGAGCTCCTGAAAGAAGCACTAAACATAGAAAGGAACAGCCACTCCAAAAATGTACCAAATGGGAAAGAGTGTCAACACAATGAAGAAACTGCATCAACTAATGGGCAAAAGAACCAGCTGGCATCAAAATAACAGGATCAAATTCACACATAACAATATTAACTTTAAATGTAAATGGGCTAAATGCCCCAATCAAAAGACACAGACTGGCAAATTGGATAAAAAGTCAAAACCTATCAGTGTGCTGTATCAAGGAAACCCATCTCACATGCAAGGATACATATAGGCTCAAAATAAAGCGATGGAGGCAGATTTACCAAGCAAATGGAGAGCACAAAAAAGCAGGAGTTGCAATCCTAGTCTCTGATAAAATAGACTTTAAGCCAACAAAGATCAAAAGAGACAAAGAAGGGCATTACACAATGGTAAAAGGATCAATGCAACAAGAAGAGTTAATATATCCCAAATATATACATGCCCAATACAGGAGCACCCAGATACATAAAGCAAATTCTTAATGACCTACAAAGTGACATAGACTCCCACACAGTAACAGTGGGAGACTTTAACACTCCACTGTCAATATTAGACAGATCGATGAGACAGAAAACTAACAAGGATATTCAGGGCTTGAACTCAGACCTGGACCAAGCAAACCTAATAGACATTTACAGAACTCTCCACCCCAAATCCACAGAATACACATTCTTCTCTGCACCACATCATACCTACTCTAAAACTGACCACATAATTGGAAGTAAATCGCTTCTCAGCAAATGCAAAAGAATGGAAATCATAACAGTCTCTCAGACCACAGTGCAATCAAATTAGAACTCAGAATTCAGAAAATAACTCAGAACTGCACAACTTCATGGAAACTAAGCAACTAGCTCTTGAATGTTGACTGGATAAACAATGAAATGAAGGCAGAAATAAAGATGTTCTTCAAAACCAACGAGAATGAAGACACAATGTACCAGAATCTCTGGGACACATTTAAAGCAGTGATTAAAGAAAAATTTATAGCAATAAATGCCCACATGAGAAGCAAGGAAAGATCTAAAATTGCCACTCTGTCATCAAAATTGAAAGAGCTACATAAGCAAGATCAAAAAACTCAAAAGCTAGCAGAAGACAAGAAATTACTAAGATCAGAGAAGAACTGAAGGAGATAGAGACACAAAAAAAACTTCAAAAAATTCAGTAAATCCAGGTGCTGGTTTTTTGAAAAGATCAACAAAATAGACAGACCACCAGCCGGATTAATAAAAAAGAAAAGGGAGAAGAATCTAATAGATGCAATAAAAAACGATAAAGGGGATATCACCACAGATTCCACAGAAATACAAACTACCATCAGAGATTACTACAAACAACTCTATGCACATAAACAGTAAACCTGGAAGAAATGGATGAATTCCTGGACACTTGCACCCACCTACACCTAAACCAGGAAGAAGTATTAACCCTGAATAGACCAATAACAAGGGTTGAAGTTGAGGCAGCAATAAATAGCCTACTAACCAAAAAAACCCCAGGTCCAGATGGGTTCACAGCCGAATTCTACCAGACATACAAAGAGGAGCTGGTACTATTCTTTCTGAAACTATTCCAAACAATCCAAAAAGAGGGAATCCTTCCCAAATCATTTAATGAGACTAATAGCATCCTGATACCAAAACCTGGCAGAGACTCAACAAGAAAACGAAACTTCAGGCCAGTATCCATGATGAACATAGATGCAAAAATCTTCAATAAAATACTGACAAGCCAATTGCAAAAGCACATCAAAAAGCTTACCCACCATGATCAAGTAGGCTTCAACCCGGGGATGCAAGGCTGGTTCAACATACGCAAGTCTATAAATATAATTCACCACATAAACAGAATCAAAGACAAAAACCACATGATTATCTCAATAGATGCTGAGAAGGCCTTTGACAAAATTCAATATCCCTTTATGCTAAAAACTCTCAATAAACTAGGTATCGACGAAATGTATCGCAAAATAATAAAAGTTATTTATGACAAACCAACAGCCAATACACTGAATGGGCAAAAACTGGAAGGATTCCCTTTGAAATCTGGCACCAGACAAGGATGCCGTCTCTCACTACCAATCCTATTCAATATAGTATTGGAATTTCTAGCTAGAGCAATCAGGCAAGAAAAAGAAATAAAGGATATTCAATTAGAAAAAGAGGAAGTCAAATTGTTGCTATTTGCAGATGACATGATTGTATATTTAGAAGACGCTATTGTCTCAGCCCAAAATCTCCTGAAACCAATAAGCAACTTCAGCAAAGTCTCAGGATACAAAATCAATGTGAAAAAATCACAAGCATTCCTATACACCAATAACAGACTTAAAGAGAGCCAAATCAAGAATGAACGGCCATTCACAATCGCTACAAAGAGAATAAAATACTGAGGAATACAACTAACAAAGGATATAAAGGACCTCTTCAAAAAGAACTACAAACCACTGCTCAACAAAATAAGAGAGGACACAAACAAATGGAGAAACATTCCATGCTCATGGTTAGGAGGAATCAATATCATAAAAATGGCCATACTGCCCAAAGTAATTTATACAGTCAATGCTATCCCCATCAAGCTACCAATGACCTTCTTCACAGAACTGGAAAAAACCACCTTCAACTTCATATGGAACCAAAAGAGAGCCCACATAGCCAAGTCAATTCTAAGCAAAAAGAACAATGCTGGAGGCATCACGCCACCTGACTTCAAACTATACTACAAGGCTACAGTAATCAAAACAGCATGGTACTGGTACCAAAACAGAGATATAGGCTAATGGAACAGAACAGAGGCCTCGGAGGCAATGCCACACATCTACAACTATCTGATCTTTGACAAACCTGACAAAAACAAGCAATGGGGAAAGGATTCCCTGTTTAATAAATGGTGTTGGGAAAACTGGCTAGCCATGTGCAGAAAGCAGAAACTGGACCCCTTCCTGACACCTTACACTAAAATTAACTCCAGATGGATTAAAGATTTAAACATAAGAACTAACAACATAGAAACCTTAGAAGAAAACCTAGACAAAACCACTCAGGACATAGGCATAGGCAAGACCTTCATGACTAAAACACCAAAAGCATTGACAACAAAAGCCAAAATAGACAAATGGGATCTAATTCAACTCCAGAGCTCTGCACAGCAATAGAAACAATCATTAGAGTGAATCGGCAACCAACAGAATGGGAAAAAAATTTTGCAATCTACCCATCTGACAAAGGACTTATATCCAAAATCTACAAAGAACTAAAACAGATTTACAAGAAAAAACAAACAAATCCATTCAAAAGTGGGCAAAGGACATGAACACTTTTCAAAAGAAGACATATATGAGGCCAAGAAACATATGAAAAAATGCTCATCATCACTGGTCATTAGAGAAATGCAAATCAAAACTACACTGAGATACCATCTCATGCCAGTTAGAATGGTGATCATTAAAAAATCTGGAGACAACAGATGCTGGAGAGGATGTGGAGAAATAGGAACACTTTTACACTATTGGTGGGAGTATAAATTAGTTCAACCATTGTGGAAGACAATGTGGCAATTCCTCAAGGACCTAGAAATAGAAATTCCATTTGACCCAGCAATCCCATTACTGGGTATATATCCAAAGGATTACAAATCGTTATATTATAAGGACACATGCACACGAATGTTTATTGCAGCACTGTTTACGATAGCAAAGACCAGGAGCCAACCCAAATGCCCATCGATGATAGACTGGACAGGGAAAATGTGGCACATATACACCAAGGAATACTATGCAGCCATAAAAATGATGAATTCGTGCCCTTTGTAGGGACATGGATGAACCTGGAAACCATCATACTCAGCAAACTCACACAGGGACAGAGAATCAAGCACTGCATGTTCTCACTCATAGGTGGGTGTTGAACAATGAGAACACATGGAAACAGGGAGGGAAGCATCACACACTGAGATCTGTGGTGGGGGCACTAGGGGAGGGCAGTGGTGGGTGGGGAGTTGAGGAGGGATAACATGGGGAGAAATGCCAGATGTAGGTGATGGGGATGGAGGCAGCAAACCACATTGCCATGTATATGCCTATGCAACAATCCTGCATGTTCTTTACATGTACACCAGAATCTAAAATGCAATTAAAAATATATATATATATATTTAAAAAAAAGAAATCAAAGTAATTACATTATCGTCAAGAGACAACAGCAGGTAACTGAAAACAGTTGTCAAAGGCAAAACTTCTGAATCATCCTGGACTCCTCCTTCCTCTTCACTGGCATTTAATTGGTCACAGAAACGTTTTGATTTCCTCTCAACTGGACCTCTCCTGCCCTTCTCTTCTTTATCTCCCACACCACTGCCTTGGTTCAAACTCTTAATCATCTCATGCCTAAACTACTGCAATACCTTCCTAATTTGTCTCCCTGACTTTAACCGTCTTCCGATGTATGTCAGAAATATCCTTCCAAAATAAATCTGAAATTTCCCTCTGATGATTAAACACTTTCAGAGGTTCCCCAGTGTTTATGGCATCATGTCCAAATCTTGTGTATTTAACAACTGGGGCCCACCTGAAGATTTTTCTTCTGCCACTCCCCACCATAAAGGATACATTGTGTTCTAACTACATTCAACTACTTGGCATCCTCTAAACAGTTCAGACATATCATGATTTTTGAGGCCTCTGTTCTTTTTGACCATACTATTTCCTATTCCTCAGATCCTCTTCTCCCTCATTTCTGTTTGATGAATTTATTTCAATAGGCAGCTAACATACTGCTGCGCCTGAAGCCCACTCTAATTCCTCCTGGCAGAATGTCACTCCCTCCATTCCAGGCATAGTACTTGGCTCTTGCCCCCATCATCCCTTCCATATTACATGGCAAGTGCTTCTTTACTTCTGCCAATGTCTCCGACATCTCTGTGAGCTCTCTTCAGCTCAAGACATTGCACTCCAGGACTAAGGACAGTCTCATGCGTGTAGTGTTCAATCAGGTTTGCTGAATACATAAATATGGCTGTGTAGAAAGTTGTTCTGATAAAGCTTTATCTTCCCCCTTCCTCCCTCCATCTCTCCTTCTTCTTTCCTGCAAACACCAGCTGCCAGAATTCTTTTGGACTTTCTGGAGGAACACAAAACAATGGTTTCTGAGTTTCAAGAATCAGAGATAAAGCAGTAGGTATTTCCAAAATGGTGGTGTAGCTCAGAGGACCTCATCACCAGTGAAACAATAGTCAGTCAAATTTATTAAAACAAAGACCAACAACAAAAACCATTTGAAATCTCTGAAAATTGTCTAAAGGCACACAGCAAATGGAGAAATATTCATTCAAGGAAATCTACTAAATCTCAGTAAGAACAGTAAGAGTCCACTGGCATTTGAGCCATGACTTGCTCCTTCCCCATCCCTCACCTCTGCATGATGGAAGTTCTACTCTGGATCAGCGTAAATTAGAACATGAAGCTTCCACTCCCTCTAGCTCCTAGTCTAGGGTTGTGCTATCTACCTGGGAAAAGCAGGCCACCCACACTTCTCATGTGTATTGTATAAGCTCTAGGCCAGGCAAGAGCAAATGAGAGATCTGGGGCTTTCTTCCTCCACCCAGGCCCCTCTTATAAGGTAGAAGTTCCTTTCCAGGTGAAGCAGGCCAAGAATACCAGGTCCTGATTGCCTTTGCCTGCTCATAAAGTGATGGCTTCAGGCCAGGAGAGGTAAGCTGAGAAGGCAAAAAGGCTACTTACCCCTTACCAGCACCTCACTCATAAAGCAGGGGTGTTGTTTCCAGAGAAGCAGACCACTGTCTCCACTGCCAGTTCCAGAGCAGTGGCTCAGAGGTTTGTCCCACAGGACAAGGCAGGCATAACAACAGAGAACTTTATAGCTTTCCCCAAGTAACTGAGGGCACTTGCAACAGAGACCATGGGGAAGTTCAACCCTAAAGATTCTGTTGAAAACAATGGAGATTCTGGTGGTAGGCATGAAAAGGACACTAACTAGTAGTTTCATGAGAGCAACAAGCTAAACCAGTTTAAGTTTAGCAAAGATCAGCTAGATGCTTAACAGAGAGAGCCAGGGAAAGAGTTAATGAGACCCTCCGGGGTTTGAAACAGATCTCAAAGAATGGCCTCAAAGACCACCCCTGCAAAAGAGATGAATTTAATTGCATGAAACTGTGAGGAAATTTATGCCCAGGCACTGCTGAAAACAATAAAACCGTCAGCTGTCAATTAGTGAAGGCTAATATTTACACATGATATCAACAAAGGCAGTCAGCTTAGCAGAGAGATCAGGAGGGGAAAAAAAAAAAAAAACAGTCAGAGAGAGACAGCCCTACTAAAACCGTTGTCATTCTAGGGTAACTGTGCACAAGCCCAAGGCTACGCCCTCTGAGGAGCAAAATCATAAGCTGCACATTAAGGGAAATTAGACTTCACTGAGATAGTCCATCCAAGTCACTAGACAAATAAGTAACAACAAGCCCCAGAGAAGGCAGAAGGGGATCAATATCTAGAGTTGCTATATTATCTAAAATGTCCAACTTTCAATAAAGAATTATGATAAATGCAAAGAAAGCCCTACCCATACACAAGAGTACAGCAGGCAATAGAAACTGCCTATGAAATGACATGCATGTCAGCTTAGCAGACAGACTTCAAACCAGTCATTATACATACATTCAAGGGAACATGGGAGCAATACTTAAAGAAGCAAAGGTTTGGCTCTGAGGACTTGTTGAAAATTTAAAAAAAAAATAAATAAATAAATAAGAAAAGGATGCTATAATGCAATGCCTCATCAAATAGAGACTATCAATAAAGAGACAGAAATTATTTTTAAAAACCAAATTGAAATTCTGAAGTTGAAAAGTGCAATAACCAAAATGAAAGATTCACTACGGCTCAATAGGGGATTTGAACTGACAGAAGAAAGAATTAGTGAATCTAAAGATAGATCATTAGAGATTATACACTCTGAAGAACAAAGAAAAAAAAGAATAAAGCAAACAAAATGAATAGAGCCTCAGTGAAATGTGGGACACCACTGAGGACACCAGCATACAAGTAATGAGAGTACAAGTAGGAGGGGTGAAGAGAGACAGAAAAAGCAGAAAAAAATGTTTAAAGAAATAATGTGAAAACACCCCAAATTTGATGAAAACACTAGGTTTACATCCAAGAAGCTTAATAAATTCTAAGTAGGATCAATACAGAGAGCCAGACCTAACTACATCATAGTTAAAAGGTTGAAAGCTAAAGACAAAGAGAAAATCTTTAAAGCAGCAAGAGAAAACTAACTTATCATGGACAATAAGATTAAAAGCTGACTTCTTTTAAGAAATGATGAAGGCCAGAAGCCAATGGAATGACATGCTAAAAATACTGATGAAAAGAAGCTGTCAACCAAGACTCTTGTATTCAGTAAAACTATTTTTCAAAAATTAAGGTGAAAGAAAGACATTCTTAGATAAAAATGGAGAGAATTCAGTGCTAACAGATCTGCCTTACAAGAAATACGAAAGGAATTTCTTCAGTCTAAGTGCAAGTGACTCTAGAGGTTAATTCAATTCCACATGAAAAAACAAAGAACACCAGTAAAAGTAACTGCATAGGTAATTATAAAGGACAGTATAATTGCATATTTCTTTTAAAAACTGATCTAAAAAGCAGTTGTATCAAACAATATGTATATAATTTTATTGTGGAAACTCTAACATATAGAAGTGTAATGCAGTTGATAGTAACAGCACAAAGGAAGCAGTGGGGACAAAGGTGTCCTGGAGGAATGAAATGACACCAGACAATAACTTGAATCCACAGGAAGAAGTGAAGAGAACCAGGAACAGCAAAGAGGAAATATAGCAAACTCGATAAATATATAATAATTCTCCTTTTTTCTCTCAGCTTAACAGCCATAAATTACATAAAGGAATCATTATAGCAATATAATGTTAGGGTTGTAACATATAAAGGTATATATCTAAACACACACATAGAACAATAATAGCATAAAAAAGGGAAGCATGAATAGAGATACATAGGATTAACCTATCTCACTGGAATTAATTAGTATAAATATGAAGTAGATTCTGATGGAGTGGAGATGTAAATTTTAAGCCCTAAGCAACCACTAGGAAAATAACTCCAAAATGAACAATAAAAAATCATTAGAGGGATTAAAATGCTACATTAGAAAATATTCACATAATGCAAAATAAAGCATTAAAGGAGGAAGACAAATAAAAAGGACATGATACGCAGAAAGCAAAAAGTAAAATGGCAGAAATGAATACAACTATGTCAACACTATCATTAATGCAAATAGATTAAAAATCCAATCAAAAGTCAGAGATTGTCATATGGGATTTTAAAAAACCAAGATTTAACTATATGCTACAAAAGATATAGTTTACCTTCAAACATCAAATTAGTCAAAAGTAAAAGATACATCATGCAAACAATAATCATAAGAAAGCTAAACAGGCTATGCTATTAGACAAAGTAGACTTTCAAACAACAGAAAATGTTACTAGAGATGGAGAGGAACTTTTAAAAACTTTTATTTTAAGTTCAGGGGCACATGTGCAGGTTTGTTATATAGGTAAGCTTATGTCATGGGGGTTCGTTGTACAGATTATTTTATCACCCAGGTATTAAGCTTAGCACCCATTAGTTATTTTTCCTGATCAAGAGGGACATTTCATGAAGATAAAGGGATCAATCAATCCATCAGGAAGACACAGAAGTTACATACTAACAGCTAACAACAGAGCTCCAAGAAAGATAAAGGAAACTAACAGAATCGAAGAGAGGAATAGATGATTCAACAATAGTATTTGGAGATTTCAACTCCATATTCAACAATGGATAGAACTAGGGAAAAGATCAATAAGGAAACAGAGGAACTGAACAACACTATATGCCAACTAGACCTAACAGACAGTATAGAACACTATATCCAGCAACAGGAGAATACAGATTTTTTGCAAGCACACATAAAAACATTCTCTAGGATAAATCATGTGTTTGACCATAAAATGAGCCTTCATAAATTTAAAAGGATCAAGATCGTACAGTGTGTTCTTCCATCACAGACGGGTGGGAGGGAGGGCCAAAGTGGATTATAGAGCAGAGAATAGGGAAGGGTTGAGATTTTGAATATCAGGGCACAGTGAGGAGCAGGTAAGGAGGTAGAGTAGGGAACTTCAGGATTTAAAGTTCAAAGTTCAGAGGTTTAGGAGCAATTGTATACGGCGAAGAAAACCAATGCGGTAACAGCAGGTCAGGCTGACAGGTGGCTGAGCCATAACAATGTGACTAAGTGCAACTTTAATGCCTGCCTTGCACCTCCTGCCTGTGACACAGGAGGTCACAGACTTCTCTGTAGGAGAATTTTGGACAGGTCATAGCAGAATATCTAGTGTATCTTAATGAACTTATCTCTGAGCACTCCAAAATGAAATCTGGCAGTTGACTGTCCTTAAGATTATCTAAAAATGATGCCCGTGAAGCTCACTCCCTGGATGATGTGGAGAATGTTGCTTAGACAAAGGATCAGGTTTAGAAAACAACATATTTTAGGGCAGGAAAGAGGAGTAATATGTTTCACCTAAATGGGTAATCATCTACTGTCAGCTGTTTCCTCTATTCCCCATAAATCAAAGATTTGGAGAGAAGTGTTAACTCTGTCAAGTCAGAAAAAGACCGCTGAGCAGGACTGGCCTTCTGATACTCTCGCGAAATGTGAGCGTGAACACCCCTCCCAGCATGCAAATGCTCTCCAAAGGAGTAGCAAGCACTCACTATCCGTATTCCTCCAGCCACTGCCTTTTATAACGTGGGCTCCCTTAAGATCATATTGCTTTGAGATGATCAGATTTTTCCTTTAATGGAACACTGCAGAGCTGTTTTTCCCTTTGACCTTTTCATTCGCGTTGAATAATAAAACTTAACATTGAGCTGTGATTTGATATTACAAGGCTGGGGATGCCAAAGCTAAGGCCTTGAGTTTGCCAGAAGTTTGTAATCCTTGGTCCAGCAATATTTAAGGATGCAATCTGGAAGTGTTTTAAATGCCAAAAGAAACGTGACACCTCTCCGCTGGGTTTTCATTTCCTTCTCTCCTGCTCTTCTTTTCCCTTGGTATCTTTTATAGTCTCCATGGTTCCTTCCTAAGGCAGCCCTTCTAGCACGTGAACCCACCTCTTCCCAAAGCAGGTTCTGCTGAATGCAGTGTGGCTGCATTTCCTGTGTGTCTTGTGCTTCCTCCTCTCTGACTCTTTGACCTTTCTTTCCATGATGCCTCTGCCTGCAGGCCCACACCCAGCCTTCTCACTGCCTTCTGTCTGGCCATGAGATTGAGCATTCCCTCTGCCCTGGGCCAGCTGCTTATATGGATTTTCTCTACTCTTTCTTGGCAAGGACACTGGTCACCCAGCCACAGCTGGACACTCTATGTCTTGGATTTTATTTACCTGTGGTCATTTTATAGGTCCCCCATTCATGAGGCCACATATCTTCAGCAAATGCGAACCCAGGATGGCTGCAGGCTGTGTACCTAAAGGGTCTCGGAGTCCTTATCCTCAATGTCATCATGAGGTGGAGAGAGAGTATTAAAATCCTCTGCCAGCACATCTGAGGACTGGCTCAAGGTAGAAAAGGTCTAAGTAACTCAAGCTCTTGTACTCTTTCCAGTGGAACTACCTTAGCTCTAGGAAAGGGGAGTTCTTTTTGCATATATAACTTGGTCTTGACAGAGCTGCTTGCTGAGCATCTAGATAGAGAGGATATAGCATGACCTTCTAAAGAACAAAAATCAAGGAAGCCATCTGGAGTGGAGTAAATTGTAATTACATCTCTCTCTGCTTCTTCCATTTTTAAATGAAACCGTTGGTTTTACTGATACACCAAAGAATTCCAACTGCAGCCTGAAGTATCTGTGGCACTGAGAATCTAAGAGCACCATGTTCTCATGCAAGAAGCAGCCTAAAATCCTTCCCAGGAGCCCTCCCTTCCATTCCTTTACTAAATTGCATCTTTCCCTTCACAGGTAAACTCCTGGAAGAGCTGTCAGTGTTCCCTGGCTCCGTATCCTCAACTGCTCTTCACCTTTATCCCTACAGTCTGGTTTCTATCCTCAGCACCTCACTGAAACTGTTCTTCCAAGCTCAGCCACCACCACCTTATCTTTTCTGATACTAACAACCGAGCCCAATTCCCTTCTGTCTGTTCCTCCTCAGTTTTCATGCCAGGCTCTTCTTCTGCTGAAATGCTAGCTCTGTTTTTCTTTTCTTCTCCTCTACCCAGACACTTCCATGTCCCGGGGTGAGAACACAATTCAAAAATTGTTACCCTTAAACTGGCGAATAATGAATGACTCCAAAAGATAAATTGTTGAGACTTTTGCCTTTTGTATTATTGGGGAACTAAGCATAGCCACATGCTGTAAATAAAATCTACGGCCGGTGCCAGCTGCTGTAGGAAATCAAGCAGATTTGTGGGGCTTCTGCAGAATGAAAAGTCAAAACCAAAACCAAAACCAACAATAACAACACCCCTCCTCTTTCCCCCTTCCCACAAACATAAAAACATATTCTAATGTGATACTCTAGTTTTGTTTTGTTTTTCTAAAGGAGCTTCCTGAGCTTTCTTGACCTTGCAGAAAAATAAAATACTCTAGGTTTTGTGCTTTTACGGATGAACCCTGGCCAAGTAGTCCAGTGGGGTTTACACACTCTCTCTGATACATCATCACACTCCTTTCTTTTTGATGCGCCTACAGTGTTAATGTCACCAGATTCTCCAATAACAAAAATGTTGTACATTTTCTTTCTTTCTTCTTTTTTTTTTTGAAAAGGAGTTTTGCTCTTGTTGCCCAGGCTGCAGTGCAATGGTGTGATCTCGGCTCACTGCAACCTCCGCCTCACAGGTTCAAGCGATTCTCCTGCCTCAGCCTCCTGAGTAGCTGGGATTACAGGCATGTGCCACCACGCCTGGCTAATTTTGTATTTCTAGTAGAGATGGGGTTTCTCCAGGTTGGTCAGGCTGGTCTCAAACTCCTGACCTCAGGTGATCCACCCACCTTGGCCTCCCAAAGTGCTGGCATTACAGGCACAACCCACTCCACCCAGAAAAAAAAAAAAAAAAAAAAACTTATACATTTTCCAATCACTTGCTGAGCTTAAAAGAATTCTACATTCTAGGTATTCACAAAAAGTAAAATGGATATTACAAAATCAATTTAGGTAAAAAAAAATAGGATTTTCCTAACTTTTCTGAACATGTATGACAAAACCTTTTATTATTTGTTTTTTTTTTTTAAATCAGATAGGAGCAATCAGGATGTTGCAAGCCCTGATTACAAAGAGACATTAATCACGTTTCATGCATCTCCAATCACCATGTTCTATCTGCCCTCCAAAGGAGGAACAGGTAAGGATTATCCCACCTGACGATGACAAAACCTTTTAATAGCACTGAGGTTTACACTTTTTCCCTACAGGATTTCCTAATGGATGATCTAGGGAGACTTGCTTCATACTTATCCAGTGGCTTTGAGTCCTCTAGATCCCCTGCTGCTTATCTTCTGTGGATATCAGATTTAGGAAGCAGGGCCCAATGTCATTAGAAAGAGACTAAATGTTGTATAATATTTAACACTGCTCTGTTTGTTCACCCTGACAGAGCAGTATGCAGTCAATTTTTGGAATGGTATAATGGTATCTATCAAACTTGGCTAGAATGAAAAAGAAAGCAATAAGCTTTGGGGTTTTGAGGGTTTTTTTTTTTTTTTTTTTTTTTGCAAGGTTCATTATCCGAAAAACTTCATTTCCTACCACTACAGGATAAATGATTCTAATACGGGTCACAAATGAAATAGAAGGCAGGCTTAGAACACTAGATATACTTGTCTCTAGCTTGACTTCTAGCTTTATTTTCCCTCTTTTGAGGAGCTTCACTGATTAATTTGGTAACATGAGTGTGGTAAAAAATTCAGGACATCTTTTTCAATGAATAATTTTCTTTGTAAAAATTCATTTGAGTTTTGATATGGAGCCATGATTCTAACCATGACAATACCACCTGCTTCTGTTCTTTATTTGGTCTCTGGAAAATCCAATCCCTGAAAATAAAATAGATGTGCACTTCCTCAGAGGCTTCCTGTTATTTCTATGTGGCTGTGCAGAAAAATTAATATCTGAGAATAGGTAACAACTGGGAGAGGATCTCTGACAAGGAAATGTTTCAAGAGACAGTTATTTTTAAGAGTTTGAAACATTTAAAATCTTGGGTTATATGTAAGTCATGGTATGTGACTAACTGCCAAAATAGGGAAAACAATTCATGAAGATATCTATTTGGGGTATCTTCATCAAACAGCCAATCTTCATTCACAGGGCTATTTGAAATAGCAAGTAGAGTCCCCACTCACATTATTTTCCTAGGTCCTTCACAATATTTGTTAGGATTGTCTTCAGTCATAGGTAACGCCTATTTGGAGAGTTAACATATTTATTCTCAAAGCAAATTTTCTTCTTAGTGAAGAAGTCTCTTTAATTGTGGGTATGCAGTAACTAAGGTAACTAGCACATAGTAAGTGCTCAGTAAATCCTCCTTCTTTGCTTGTATGAATGAAGGACCTCTTACAAACCTTGTATTTCGTGTCAGAATGCCAGACTCAAATATTTCCATGGGGGTACTAAGTGATCACAAAAACATAATAAATGGGCTAGACTGCCAGCTTCTCCTGTGACGGAGCTGTGGTCTGAAGCTTCTTCTCCACTTCTTTCAGAGGAATTCTAGGTATGTGGCAGGCTACATAAATACTCAGTGAGAACTGTGTGTTTTAACACTGTGATTTGCGAATTGTGACATAACAAGCTTATCTCTGGATAAGTGGCAAGACTTATACAGTGGTTCCAACTCTAATTTGCAGTTGAACTGCCTTGCAGTGGGCCTATTGCCTGTGGCGTAATCACCAGGGTAGTCATCCAGACATATGATTACTCTTTTATCCCTGTACAGATTTAGGACAATTGCTATGACCTCAGATTATTACAAAAACAATTATACGATGGTCCTGTTGCTGAAGGTGAGCATAATGTTCTTTCTCTTGTACTTCACAATGCCAGAATTCCTTTACTTAAACTAATTTTGCAATGAGTTAAGAAACAAATGTTGGAAGGAGCTTCAATTAGGAATTTGGAAGGCCTAAGTCAAAGTCTTGACTCTTTTTTGTGAATTGTGTGGCCTTGGGCAAGTCACTCAACCTTTCTAAGCCTGGTTTCTCCCTGTCCACAAAATGGGTGGTAGGTGGAGATGGAAATAACCACCCTCCCTGCCTCACATGGGTGTTCTGGGGAGGAAGTGACATAATGAACACAGATGTATTAAATCGACTGTGAAATGCTGAACATATGTCAAAATTGTTTCTTGTTGAGCTGCCATTTTAAAACACATGCACTCATGCAAGCACCAAAAATAACAGAAAAGATCCAGTGATGGAAAGTTTGCAAGTATCCTTATTTTAAACAGCTTATCTTCATCCACAGGGATATTTGAAATAGCAAGTAGAGTCCTCACTCAACATTATTCTCCTAGGTCCCTGACAATATTTGTTAGGATTGTCTTTAGTCATATAGCATCTGAAATCAGGATTCTAGCCTGACATTTCAGATTCTACCCTGTCATTCTTCTTTGCCTTTCCCCTTTTCTGCCTACCTGCAGAAAAGTGTGGGCTGTCGCTCCTGACTCAGTCCCAGGCTTAATGTAATTTTATATTCTGAGCTCAGGTGAGCTTGAAGAGCCTTCCTGTGACTGCGGAGGTAGCTCTCATTCTCTAAGCAGGGAGAGGCACCTTCATGAGCAGTTGGAGAGTTTCACACTTCTTTCGAGGTAGGCTTTCCTTTTGTAGCCACAGCTCAGCTTCAGCACAGCTGTTAGAAAAGGCACACCATGGAATACTATGCAGCCATAAAAAGGAACAAGATCATGTCCTTTGCAGGGACATGGATGGAACTGGAAGCCATTATCCTTAGCAAACTAACACAAGAACAGAAAACCAAACACCGCATGTTCTCACTTATAAGTGGGAGCTGAACAATAAGAACACATGGACACAGGGAGGGGAACAACATATACTGGGGCCTATGGAGGGGGAGAGGGGAGGAAGAGCATCAGTATAAATAGATAACGCATGTGGGACTTAATACCTAGGTGATGGGTTGATAGGTGCAGCAAACTATCATGGCACATGTTTATTTATGTAACAAACCTGCACATCCTGCATATGTATCCCAGAACTTAAAATTAATTTAAGAAAGAAAGAAAAGTCACTTCAGATAACAGTGCACCATGGAGATTCCCGCTGTGGTCTTACAGTTGCCCTCACGCTCCACCTAGCTAGCAGTGGTTTCCCTGCTACTGGAGATGGTGTAAAAAAAGCAGTGGGTAAGTGTGCTCCTGAAGAATGGACTCCTACAAAGTTCATAAAATAACAGACAATCAAGCATGGTTTGCTTGTGGCTTACGGTATTTTTATGTGAGAGCACATAGAAACAACAGAGAAGCAAAGAAACTCGAGCTTCTAACTCCAGCCAATGACAGCCTTCACCCTCAGAAGGAGCTGGGTTCTGGGTGGACTCTAAGAATAAATGAAGCTGGAAGTAGCCTGAGGAACTCAGTATGAGGGCCTCATTTTGTCTTTCCTCCTGATCTACTAGTTAATTCTATGAAAACCACTTACCCATACCAGCTCCAAACCACTCTTTAAATAATCAAGAACCCATGGAAGAGGTGTGGGATTCTTCTTTTCCCAATCCCTCACCTTTCTGAGAATGAATAAGGTATTTCATGTACGACTTTCCACTTTTCCAGCCTAACACAAACAATTTATTCACTCAGAATACTGCATGTAATCTTTGAACATCTACATGTTGCTTTTATAACTGCACTGTGAGCTTATCACATTTTTATGCTTCTTGAGGGAAGGATCACATATGATTTAAGATTTATAATTCAATAACATGAGCATTTATTCTGTCATTTACCAACTTGTTCATATGAACATTAACCAGATTTACGAATCTTGACTGAAAACCTACTCTGTAGTGAGGAATTTGGGAAAGTTCTGGGAGGGATACAGAAATTATGAAGGCAGTCCCCTAAGTTAAAGAGCTTGAAATTCACTGGGCCCATAAACATATGAAAAGGTGCTCAACCTCACCCATAATAAGAAAAAAGCAAATTAGAGCTGCACGAAGATTTCACCTAACAGATTAGCAAAACTGCCCAAGTGAGCACCGCCTGTGTTGACAAGGCTACAGGGAATCAGGCAATCCCAGATGTTGCTGGTGGGCATGTAAATTAGTACAGAAAAATCCCCAAAGAGGGCAATTTGGTAATCTCTGTAAAACTTACAAATGCATGTAGATTTTGATGTAGTGAGCCTATGTGTGGAAATTTATTTTGTAGATATATGTGCACATACAAAATGATATAAGGACAGTTATTTGTTGCAGCACCACTTATAACAGCATAAAAAGAGATAAGGGGTTCATCCAGTGATAAGAGGCTGGTTCTCTGTATAATGTAATACTATGAGACTAAGAAGAACAATATGGAAACATGTTGAAGATCTGTTTTTAAAGTCAATTTTATTGTGTGTATTTGAGGTTTACAACATGATATCATGGAATATACATATATATTTCTATATTTTATGTACATATATAGTGAAATGGTTACTACATTGAAGTAAATTAACATATCTACCACCAAGATCTTTTTTTGAATTTTTTTTTTTAAATTATTTCCATAGGTTTTTGGGAAACGGGTGGCATTTGGTTACATGAGTAAGTTCTTTAGTGGTGATCTTCGAGATTTTAGTGCACCCATCACCTGAGCAGTAAACATTGACCCCAATTTGTAGTATTTTATCTGTTACCCCCCTCCGACACTTACCAAGTCCCTAAAGTCCACTGTATTATTCCTTTGCCTTTGCATCCTCATAGCTTAGCTCCCACTTATGAGTGAGAAATACGATGTTTGGTCGTCCATTCCTGAGTTATTTCATTTAGAATAATAGTCTCCAATTCCATCCAGGTTGATGTGAATGCCACTAATTATTCTTTCCTTTTATGGCTTAGTATTTCACTATATATATATATATCTCATAATATCTTTATTCACTCATTGATTGATGGGCATTTGGGCTGGTTCCATATTTTTGCAATTGCAAATTGTGTTGCTATGAGCATGTGTGTAAGTATCTTTTTTGTATAATGACTTATTTTCCTTTGGGTAGATACCTAGAAGTAAGATTACTTGATCAAATGGTATTTCTGCTTTTAGTTCTTTAAGGAATCCCCACACTGTTTTCCGTAGTGGTTGTTCCAGTTTACATTCCCACCAGCAGTGTAGAAGTGTTCCCTGTTCACTGCATCCATGCCAACATCTTTTTTTCTTTTTAATTTTTTTATTATGGTCATTCTTAAGGGAGTAAGGTGGTATTGTATTGTGGTTTTGATTTGCATTTCTCTGATAATTAGGGATGTTGAGCATTTTTTTTTCATATGTGTATTGGCCATTTGTATATCTTCTTTTGAGAATGTCTATTCAAGTCATTAGCCTACTTTTTTATGGGATTGTTTGTTTTTTTCTTGATAATTTGTTTGAGTTCCTGTAGATTCTGGATATTAGTCCTTCATTAGATGTATAGATTGTGATGATTTTCTCCCATTCTGTGGGTGGTCCGTTTACTCTGCTGACTGTTCCTGTTGCTGTGCAGAAGTTCTTTAGTTTAATTAAGTCCCACCTATTCATCTTTGTTTTTGTTGCATTTGCTTTTGGGTTGTTGGTCATGAAGTCTTCGCCTAAGCCAATATCTAGAAGGGTTTTTCTGATGTTGTCCTCTAGAATTTTTATAGTTTCAGGTCTTAGATTTAAGTCCTTGATCCATCTTGAGCTGGTTTTTGTACAAAGTGAGAGATGAGGATCCAGTTTCATTCTCCTACACATGGCTTGCCAATTATCCCAGCACCATTTGTTGAATAGGGTGTCCTTTCCCCGCTTTATATTTTTGTTTGCTTTGTTGAAGATCAGTTGACTATAAGTATTTGGGCTTATTTCTGTGTTCTCTATTCCATTTCATTGGTCTAGGTGCCTATTTTTATAACAGTACCATGCTGTTTTGATGACTATGGCCTTATAGTATAGTTTGAAGTCAGGTAATGTGATGTGTCCAGATTTGTTCTTTTTGCTTAGTCTTGCTTTGGCTATGTGGGCTCTTTTTTAGTTCCATATGAATTTTAGGACTTTTTTTTTCTAGTTCTGTGAGAATGATGGTGGTATTTGGATGGG
Organism: Sapajus apella; assembly: GCF_009761245.1. Taxonomy (NCBI): domain Eukaryota; kingdom Metazoa; phylum Chordata; class Mammalia; order Primates; family Cebidae; genus Sapajus; species Sapajus apella. The sequence continues at coordinate 7,029,270 of NW_022437023.1, forward strand.
AATTGCATGGAATTTGTAGATTGATTTTGGCAGTAAGGTCATTTTCACAATATTGATTCTACTCATCCATGAGCATGGGATGTGTTTCCATTTGTTTGCGTCATCTATGATTTCTTTTAGCAGTGCTTCATAGTTTTTCTTACAGAGGTCTTCACCTCCTTGGTTTGGTATATTCCTAGGTATTTTATCTTACTTTTTTGCAGCCATTGTAAAAGGAATTGAGTTCTTGATTTAATTCTTGGCTTGGTCGCTGTTGGTGTATAGCAGAGCTACTGATTTATATACATTAATTGTGTATCCTGAAACTTTACTGAATTCATTTATCAGTTCTAGGCACTTTTTGGAGGCATTTTTAGGGTTTTCTAGGTATATAATCATATCATCAGCAAATGGCTATAGTTTGACTGCCTCTTTATCAATTTGGGTGCCCTTTATTTCTTTCTCTAGTCTGATTCCTCTAGCGAGGACTTCCAGTACTATGTTGAATAGAAGTGATGAGAGTGGGCATCTTTGTCTTGTTCCAGTTCTCAGAGGAAGTGCTTTCAACTTTTCCTCATTCAGTATAATATCAGCTGTGAGTTTGTCATAGAAGGCTTTTTACTACATTGAGGTATGTCCCTTGTATGCTGATTTTGCTAAGGATTTTAATCATAAAGTGATGCTGGATTTTGTTAAATGCCTTTTCTGTGTCTATTGAGATGATCATGTGATTTTTGTTTTCAATTCTGTTTATATGGTCTATCATATTTATTGGCTTGCATATGTTAAACCACCTTTGCATCCCTGGTATGAAACCCACTTGATCATGGCGGATTATCTTTTTGATAAGCTGTTGGATTTAGTTAGCTAGTATTTCATTAAGTAGTTTTGAATCTACATTCGTCAGGGATATTGGTCTGTAGTTTTCTTTTTTTGCTATGTCCTTTCCTGGTTTTGGTATTAGGGTGATGCTGGCTTTATAGAATTATTTATAGGGAGGAGTCCCTCTTTCTGTATCTTGTGGAATGGTGTCAGCAGGATTGGTATCAATTCTTCTTTGAATGTTTGTTAGAATTCAGCTGTGAACTCATCTGGTCCTGGGCTTTGTTGTGTGGGTAAGTTTTTAATTACCATTTTAATTTTGCTGCTTGTTATTGGTCTGTTCAGGATTTCTAATTCTTCCTGATTTAAGCTAGGAGAGTTGTATATTTCCAGGAATTTATCCATCTCCTCTAGGTTTTCTAGTTTACACATGTAAAGGTGTTCATGGTACCCCTGAATGATCTTTTGTATTTCCGTCATGTTGGTTGTAATATCCTCCATTTCGTTTCAATTAAGCTTATTTGGATCTTCTCTCTTCCTTTCTTGGTTAATCTTTCTAATGGCCTATCAATTTTATTTATCTTTTCAAAGAACCAGCCTTTTGTTTCATTTATCTTTTGTATTTTTTTCTTTTAATTTCTTTTAGTTCTGCCTGGATCTTAAACCAATATCTATATTTAAGTGAGAAAACCGAAGTCCAGAGAAGCATGTGTAGCATTCTATCTTTTTTTAAAAAATGAAGAAAGATAAGAGCATACATTAATATTTTCTTGAGTTTGTATAAAGAAACTCTGGAAGTACACACAGAGAAATAATGAAAGTGGTCAGGCGTGATGGGAGGTGTGTAGAGTGTCAGGTGGTAATGAGACAGGTAGGAACTGAGGTGGGAACAAAACTCTTTACTGTTTATCTCTTTATATTTTTCTGGTCTGAGAGTCATGTGGATGTATTACCGCTTCAAAATGTAAAAAAATATGTTTTAAAGATTTCGTAGAAAAGATATACATGTGCCATAATATGTACTATACACACTTCTGCCTTATTTTCTAATTAAATTTAAAACTCCTTCAGGGATGAATTACATAAGAGCCTTTTAAACTAATCTCTCCATTTCTCCCGCTCCAATTTCTCTTATAAATCCTTGCCAGACTAATCTTCCCAGATTGCCAGAAATGATTCCTTATGGTCTCTGCACCAAATTCAAACATCTCCGACTTTTAGGGCTCCCCACAAACTCACCCCACCCAACCAATGCAATTTAATGTCCACAGTTGAGATCTCCAACAAGCATCATTTGCTTCTATCAAGCTGGGTTCATCATAGTTCTTGAACGTTTCCATCCCTGTGCCTTTGCTTGAGCTATTTACCATCTGTGGGGATGACTTACATTCTCCCTTCTGCCTATTCTGAAGTTCACCGTCTTCCAAGGCCACTCCCTTCCCTAAAGGCTGCATTTTGAGCTCATCCCAATCTATCCCTTATGTGACCTCCATGATCCTGTCAGTACTCTGTACTTAACTCTGATTCTGCAATAAAACTGTTAGTTCCTTAGAGATAAAGACAATGGGACCTTTATGCATGTGCGCGTGCACACGTACACACACACACACACACCCCTCGGACCCATGGGAGGCAGCAATGTCAACCACAGACAACTCCAGCTTTCTGGGTCCTACTAAGAACATGCTTTCCAGGTCACAGCTATAAGGAATGGCTAGACCCCAAGTCATCCACCATTTCATGTTTCCTAATGGAGTTTTAGGGACATCAAGTCAAATTCTCAGATTCCTGTTAACCATTTTGTATAACAGGCACCTTACTGAAATTCAAACTGAAATTCAAACATTACTGGTTGCATTACTGGTAAATAGGAGGGTGGCCTCACGTAAGTTCTTGCTATTACTACTGCCATCACCACCAGATGATGGAAGAGCTGTGAGAACACTTGAGTTCTCCAAGAAAAAAGAGAGCAATGTCTGTTCCCAGTCCCTTTAGACCCCTGTCTGAGCCCTGTGGAGCAAGAGCATGCAGGCTGAACCTGAAGTGAGTTCTACAAGAGGCTGAGGATGGAAGTGTCTGGGCAGTGGCAAGAGCCAGATAAATTTGGATGATTTCTTTTCATATAGCCTCATCCACACTCCCAAATACATGACACCTAGAGAAATTTAGCTCATATTTGATATTCATTAATTAGCTCCTCTTGCAGTATTGGGCATACGACGTCACTTATAATGAACACGTAATTTGTTGTTAGGAATGACCAGGAGGTTGCATCTGGAGAGCTGACTCCCTCCCATCCATTGGTAGGGACTTCTTGGAATCTCACTGAGAAACATTTTGAAGCCCAGTCCAGCCCAGTGGGAGAGAGTACCATAAGCCACTGCAGATGTCTGCCACGGGCTCAGGGTATGAGGACACCGGTTCTGTGGGCTGGATTTGTCATCCTCGCTCCTACGCAGACAAGGAAACTGGGCACTAGAAAAGGGAAGGGGCTTGTTCCCAGGTCTTGTGACCAACCTACAACCAGAGTCCACAGTTCTTCTCTCCCTATCCAGGCTTCCCTTTCCTGTCAGGTTGTTTTGCTTTTTAGATCAACGGAAAAGTAAGGATAATCAAAATAACAAATAATTCCAAACTTGCATTTCGGTCAAGAGTTTTTAATCCTCCATTCTTTCCCTTCTCCTCTCTGCCAAAGAAGCTAAATGTTTTCAAGCCAATTTGAGATATTTCCCTCCTTTCTCTCTTGCTCCCTGCCAACACTTTGGGGAAAGAATTGCAGGGAACAGAATAGTAAAAATACAGGCAGTTTGAAGGAAAAATAAGCAGGGCAGTATTTGACACTGCATAAGCTGCATAAATAATCCAGAATCGATGGTGCCTGTCGACTTGCTGGGATGCACCAAGATTCTTTCCTCTCCACAACTGTGATTTTCCTGAAACCCCTTCCTCCATCTCTTGCTTGTAAAACCCTCATCCAGCTCCACCTTAGATTTCTGCATCGGGCTTATGGGGAAACAGTAACTTCTAAAAAGATTTCTCACCTGACACATCATATTATGAGTCATCACACTGGGGTGTACCTTTGTCTGACATGCTAAGTTTTCTCTGTTAGCATTTTAAAAGGCAGTCCCTCACTCATGATAACAATGAGAAATCCATTGATTTAGAGCAGGTTTTAAACCAGTACATTTCAAGCATCTGAAAGAGATCTAAAGTTTGACCCTAACAGTAAGGGTCCAGGCACTTGAATGTTTTGCTTCTCTTCCAGACCTCAAAAGAGAACCTCAAGGACTATTACTACAATATCCAGGATATCAGCCCTAAGAGAAAAGGGAAATGGAAGAAAGCCTAGCAGCATTTCAGGATCAGTAAATGAAAGGAGATAGGCTCTGGTGGAAGATCAGGGGTGTCTAAAAGTGACATTTCTCAGTAACTAGCTGTTCCATTCATTCCAAAAACATATATTGAATTCTAGCCGAGGGCCAGGAACCAGGGGTTGAAAAATCAATCAGCCATATTCTATGCTCTTCAATTCATAGAGGGTTGGGGGAGGCTATATATACATGTAAACAGGTGACTTCAGTGCAGTGTGACAAATGATAATGAAGATGAGGACAAAGCAGTGCTGTGAAAACACTTCCAAAAGTGACTTAAAGGAAGTTGCTGCTGCCATTCTTCACTCTGCGTTTGTTACACACCACCCTCCCATCTCCCTGTCACGTTGTAAGGGCCATGTTGTCAACTTACTTGTTTTCTTTACAGGGCCTGCTCTATGGCAGACGCTTAGTGAAAAAAATTAGATCCACAAATATTTACTGAGTAGCTTGTATCTGGTGTAAGACAAAAAGTAGAGAGGAGGCCTATTATGATGAATGAATTCATTTCCACATTCAAGGAGATTACAGTTCAGTGAACATAAAGATGTAATATGATAAGGATTCATAAAAGCAACACAAGCAAAAGTGCTAGGAATGCAGAGCCAGGAAGGGTCAATTCTGTTAGGACTGATAAGGAAGCCGGAAGGGAAAGGAAAGGACATGGAGCTCTATGGAGCAGGACCACACGCATGAAATGGCGGGAAATGGGGCAAAAGAAGAAGCTGGGAATGTAGACAGGGCAATGCCCCTTAAAGACTTTGAACTTTATTTCTGAGATAAGAAAAAGTCTATTGTTGATTGATGAAAATGATTACTTTCAAGAGTCCCAGATGTGTGCAATATCACGATAGTTAAGCAATTACTGAGAGCCACCTGGACTATAAACCTTGGTGCTATTTTTCTCCACATTAAGCTACTTCCTAAGGACTGGGCCTCTATATATAAAGGTGTCACTATTCCTTCATATATAGGCCAGGCTACGGTGTAGTTGAGCCGGTGTAGATGGGAAGCCTGCATATGTAACTATCATCTCTGCCCCTCCACAATCGGTGTTTGGCTCCCCCAGGGAAGCCACTCTTACTAAGTCTATGCAACCTGCCCTCTGGGCCCCTTTCTCTGGCCTCTCCTCTGGATTCTGGCTGATTGCACGGGGGTTCTTTATCAGCCTCCCTCTCCCCAGAAATTCACTGTCATCTCCCCCAGGGCACTCCTCTTGGCCTGCATATTTCTCCATTTTAAAGATGAGGAACTTACATCTTAGTGAGGTGGAGCAGCTTGCCCATTACACCACTGCTAGTAAGTGTAGTGAGTAGAAAAAAACCTGCAGTGGTATTTCAGGACCGGGACTCTGTGTTCCTTTCTGGTAGTGAAGCTGGCACAATCTACACATAACAAATGAGATCGGCCACCTGCAGAGCCATTTCGCAGACAGGATATCTCACAAAATCAAGGAAAGAAGGAATGCTCTGGGAATTTAATCAAGTATGATGAAATGTGAAAATGCACACATCTTCTATCAGCAAGATTGTCCTTGACAATTTCTTTAAAACCACTATCCCCCCACCAGCTCTTTATCCCCTTATTATGCCTGGCTTTTCTTCGCAGCACTCATATTTGCTTCCTTGATTGCCAACCATCTTACTCACTTGAATGTGAGTTCCTTGAAGGCTGGGGACTGTATCTTCATCTAACTCTGATCCCCACCACTTAGAACAGGGCTTGACACATAGCAGGCCATGAATCCATAAAATCTGTAGTTTAGCGATTCTCAAGTGAAGAGCTTGAGAAAGCACCTTCCATTCTTCTGCCCTTCCCCAAAGTTTTTCCTTCTTCTACCCATTAACAGTCAATGAGCAGAGAGCCATTGTCACAAAAGGAGCGTGTCGGCCTCTCATCTATGTCAAAAAAGAACAAAGAGCGAACTACTGATTTCCTCTGAACAAGGGTATTAACACATGTTTAGATAGAATGTGCCAACAAAGGAAGGAAGGGTAAAAGAAAGGGCTGACACCCATATAGCACTTACTCTAGGCCAGTAAAGCATTAAGCGCTTTATTCTTTTTGACTCATTGAATCCTCACAACATTCCTATGAGGGAGATGGGAGTATGTATTATCCCCATTTCATAGATGAGAAAACTGAGGCACAGAGAAATTAAGTAACTTGTCCAAGGCGGAACAGCTAGGATGTGGGATTCAAATTTAGACAGTCAGGCTCCAGAGTCCGTGCCAGGCAATGAAGAACAATGCTTGTGGCAGATGAAGGTGGCTATGAACACTTTGACATTCTGCTCATCAATAAGTGAACTCTATGTCCTCTCCCTCTCAACCCAAGTTGGCCTGATGCTGATTTGATTAATAAGGTATCCTGGAAGTAACGCTATGCCAGTTCTGGGCCTAGCTTTTCAGAAGACTAGCAATTTCCATTTCTTTCCTCTGGGAGACTTGGACTTCCATGTAAGTGGTCTGACTGCCCTGCTGAAGAAGCCAAGCGGAGAAGCCCTGAGACTCCATAGAGAGACAGAGGGAACCTGCAGGGCCCAGCTTTCCAGTTGTTCCTTCTAGTCTAGCACCAGGCATGTGGATGGGCCATCTGGGACCCTCAGCACTGCCTGATTGGCTACCACTGAGTCACTCCATTTTGAATGTGGGACCTAACAGTCACCAAGCTGACCTCTATCTAAATTCCCAACACACAAAATCATGAGCTATAATAAAATAGTTGCTGCTTTATACCACCAAGTTTTGGAATACTTTGTTATGCAATTATACTGTGTTAATTAGAACAGTGTTCATCAAATTTTTTGACTGAGTTGCACAGAAAGAAATACATTTGCCAGAAACTCCACATATGTACATAGTAGAGAAACCCTAAAGTTTAGCTTTGGATTCTGTCTTTGAAAGTCCAAGTGGCTGAATGCCCAGTTCAACGTCATTTCTGGAATTTCTGAACTTGTGAGTGATCAGCAATAACATGACTGCAAAGGTTGCATGAACTCAGCAATGTTAATAATAGAACAAGGAATGCTGTTGGATTTATAAATATCTGAATATTCACTTTGAAATATAAGTAAAGCATTCTAGCTACAACCCAGAATGAAAATCTATATCTGCACCAGTAAGTTGAATTACAAATGTACACTTATTACTGCAAGACTAAAATGAAACCATAATGATTATAATGGCATAAACAAAACAATTAAAATTTCAAAATAACAACCAAGTGTTAACAGTAACATCGAATAACACAGTGTGTATCAATTTACTTTAAAAACACCATTCTGTCCTTTCTGAGCCAACACATTTTTCTAAATTTAAAAATAGTAATAACAACAGAAAATTAGATTGTAATTCTTTTTACTTAGCTGAATTTATGTTTTAGTAACTTAATTCAACTGAGGCTATAAGTCTGACAAACTGTATGCTACGTTGCTGTCATGGACACTGTGGGTGTCAGCTACATCCTCCTTCAGGACCTGGTCTCCCAGCTGCTGGGACTGCTACTGGTCCACAAATATCAGAGGTCAGCCCTCTCTGGGAATTGCCCTCAGCTGCCGCCTCATCTGGGGCAGCCAGCACCCAAAGACTGGTCCGTGTACCCCAACATGGGACAGGTCCGGAGGGCCCCCAATGGCTTTCCAGCTTGCTGCGGTGTGGATTGAGGCCTTTATTGAGACAGCTTCATAGTATAACTTCTGTCTGCCTAAGCCTGCTTTGTCCCTTCCCTCATGGGTGTCAATGCCAAGAGCTCTCCCTACAATTATTTTTGTTCCAGACAAGGTAGGAAATATACAGAGTATTAGGAAAAGAAGAAAGTGTTAGAGAAAGGAGGAACTCAGAAATCATCTAAATTCACCACTGAATCCAGTTGAGTGGCTATTTGTTTTGCAAATGAGCAGTTTAATGGCTGTAAAACAGTCTTATAGATGATAATCTGAGATGTGATTGTTTCTACCTTAAATGTCAGACTTCTAAAAATCTAATTTTTCAAAAAATTTCAGATTTATTCCTATATCCCATACATTTATTTCATCGTGGGGTTATGAGGCTTTGGCCTCAACTTCAGGTGAATATTAACCCTAACATTAGCCATTTGGCATTTGGCCAGGATATAGTCAGGGCACCTCAAACTATATACTTGCATTTATCTATCTAACTGTTTATCTATCTATCTATCTAGTCATCTATCCATTCATCTAAAATAAAATCTCATAAAATACATGCCCTTATTAAGCATAATGAACTCTAATAGTTTCTATTATATTTCATTTTAAAAATTGCTCATTATGACCTACTAAGTTATTTTCTTGAACCCCAAATGAGTGGATACTTAGTTTGAGAGAGGATACCCACTTGCCGAGAATGCACAGCATTCTCCAGGAGAGGTAATGCTTAAAATCAGCCAACCCTGATAGTCAGTTTACTTGGCAGGCAGAGTAGGGGTCCAGCTTCATGACACAAGGGTTAAGAGCTCTCATTTGATTGCCTTGTTCTGATCCACGCTCAATAATCATCCTAGATAGTTTGCCCTGTGGTTTCTGCATAGTCTGCTCCCCCTGTCTTGGACTTACTCTTTTTGCTCTGCCCCACTGGTTGCCTGATTACAACTGCTATTCACTTCAGGACTTGGCAGAGATGCCCCCTTATGCCAGAAGCCTCTTCTGACTCTAGAAGCCTGGGTTAGGTCTCCTTCTGTGTAGTCAAAAAAACTGACTGTATTGCCCTTGCTTGTTTACTAGATGGTGGTTTACTAGATGATGCTCATTTACTCATTTATTTATCTTTGACTCCCTAGGACCTGACATCATGTTTGGCACTGAATATGCAATTGGTAAATATCTGCTGAATAAGCAAATATTTGTCTAGCCATATACATATTCCTACTAGAAAGAGACTGTCTTGACCAGCCATTCACCAACCAAACATTAGAATGTGGGCTTGCTGGGCAAATATAAATGATATTGCAAATTCTTGTCAACTGATATTTTGGGACTTACAGCTCTTTTTCCTGTGTGGTTAGTTTGCATGAAACCTTTATGATTTCACCAAATTAATGTTATCTTCCAAAATCTTAACAGCAATCATCTGATGTCTGACTGTGATATCCCTATTCTGCTCCCTTGACATCAATTTTAAGTTCAGGGAAAATGTTTGAAATCTAAGGCTCTTTAAAATACAGCTCCCCTCCATATCTTCATGTGAATTAGAGCGATGGCCATAGAAATTGGCTTTAAGATATCTTGTGTGTTCTCTTGATTTGGCATAATATCTGTTTTCTAAATTGCCTTTGAATATTGGAATTTCTTTTGTGAGATTTATCTTTTCCCTGTGGAAGCTCAGTTTTTTCAAAGGAAGGTCATTAACAATTTTCCAAATGGTTTTTTTGGGTCTCAAATCACATTAATTGGTGCCCAATGAACCCATCTGTTAGTTTAAAAATCAGAGCTGGTCATAGCAGTATTTGAGAGATATGCCAAAGGGAACTTAGGTCTGCATGGGCCTGTGTAATGAATGTTATTAATAAATCATCATGGGTTACTTGTTTCTTACTTGTTGTGAGGCAGGGCTAAAGATGCAAAATTCCATCCAGGATAGAAAATGAAGAATCCTAGCACCTGAGCAAAAACCTCAAGTAGAAAAAATGAAGAACAGACAGGGGTGACAACCATGGCAACAGCAGCCATATTTCAGTGCCTCCAAGTAGCAACAGCCTTCAGGATGCAGTGTTTCCTCCAGTGACTGGTTTAATAGAAACAAGAAAACAGCTGCTAGGAAGAGCTATGTGAGAAGGGGTAGGAGGATAAAAGGTCTTACGAATGAGCAAAACAAACCTTACGTTAGTAACTACTCAATAGAAACCTAGGGGTGCTATGACTTTATGTTGCTATCAGTCATTTCAAAAAGAAAAATTAAGGTCTTCCTTAGAGCAGTGCACAGACAATTCTCCAGGGAATGACAGAGAGCAGAAAGTGGAAAACACATTCAGAAATGAACTACTGGCAGCATATTTGATCTGTGACATTTTTGTTCTTCTTATCCTCTGGCTAAATTTTACCCTTGGATATATGTAAAACCTCTTACTAAATTAAATGGAAGTTAAATGTGCATGCTCATAGGACAAATTTGGTCCATAGTATCTTTCCAAGGATATTAATAAAGTATGAGAAGTGAAAATGGTTGTTGGGTTCTTGTTTCAGATGAGAAATGCTGGGAGACAGAGGAGGCACTGCATTATTTTCTCCTTTGGAGAGGCTCCAGGTCTGTGCTCTCTGACATCAGTACCTTCTCACCGACACTTACATGAGTCCACAGAAGCATGCTGTCTTCCAAGTAAACATGCTGATCCCTGCAGCAGAAGGCTCCCAGACAACGGGAAAGCAGAACGGATTGTGAAATCATCAAGTAAGGGAGAATATGGACTTCCAAGGTAAAAGTGTGAGTTATCACATTTTTATTGGTGAGAGAAGTAGGAATGCTACAGGGGGAGAAGCACTAGCTTGGGAAACCAAACAGGTGAGTGAGTCTAATGTCTGTTACAAATAAGGTGTGTATCTTTGTGAATGCAGCAAATGACTTTGCTACACTAACCTTCAAGTTTGTCGCCTATAAAATAAAATGGTTGAGGAACTTGGGAAGGGATCAGCTAGCTAGTTCTGGTGAAAGGCTGCTCATGTTGCAGACTGAAGGTGGCTGGAGCTGGGGATAGGGTGTGCTGGAGAAGTCGGAGCACACCCTAGTATTAATATGGTGTATTCCAGCTCTAATATTCTGTGGTTTATAAAATTATCTATTAAAGTGCTCTACTAGCAATTAAAGACTATGGTAAAAGTTATAAAGGAGGAAGAAAGAAAGTCAAAGCAAAACTTCATCTGAGAAGATTCTGACAATGTTTAGGGAAAAACACCCACCCTGAATAATAAGAGTAATAACAACAAACTGAATAGCAATAATAATTTATTTAGTAGCTATTAAAAAATGTCAGGCTGTGTGGTAGATACATTACATTCACTATCCCTAACCCCCACTACACTCTGCCCATTAGGTGTGTTAGATTGTGTTTTCTAAAGATGAACACAACACCACCTCCCATCATACATACTCTTCTAGAACTTTGTCCCAACACCGTCAAGAGGTAGAATCTAATTTCCTTCCCTTTGAATCTGAGTGGATCTGGGACTCATTTGCAACCATCAGAATGTGACAGAAGTCATTCTGCAGGGGTTCTGAGGCTAGGTCCTAGCTGTGGCTCCTGTCTTGTTGGCTGGAATACTAGCTCTTGAAGCCTTTAGTGGCTAAATAAGAAATCTGTCTGCTTTGATGTTGGGAGCCGCCATGTTGTGAGAAAGCCCACACTGGGTACATGGAGAAGTCCCCAGTCAATGTGAAGAGAGATACCCAGACAACTCCAACTTCTCCAGCATATTCTCTTCACATTGTTCCAGCTCCAGCCACCATTGGAATGCAAACACAAAAGCGGCCCAATGCCAGAACTAGGTAGCTAATCTCTTCCCAAGTTCCTGATCCAGAAAAACTGTCAGAGATAATAATAGCAGTGTTGTTACTTTAAACTACTATGTTTGGAGTGATGTGTTACTTAGCAAGAGCTAACTAGCAGATTTTGGTTCTTTTGGTACCTGAAATTGAGATATTTCCGTAAACAAAAATCTGTAACATTGGCTTTGGGACCAGGCAGCAATAAGAAGGCAGAAAGGACTGGTAGAGTCTGTTAGTAAAAGCCTGAAAAGTTTTGAAGACGGTGTTAGCAGAAGCCTTGAGGGGGCTATTGGTGAGGCTTAAAGGAAAGTGAAGGAAATACTACTTGAGCTGGAGGGATGGAAACTCTTGTGTAGTAGCAGGAAGTTCGGCAAAGTTGTCACCAACAATAATGTAAAAAATAGAGATTGTACCTATGAACTCAATGATCTAGCTAGGGAGACTTCTGGAAAATTGAGGGTGTTGAGGGTGCTACCTGGCTTCTTCTAGCTACCTAAATTAAAATCAGATAAATGAATTAAGGAAAAGCTATTCCATTTTTTAGTGGAAGTTGGAAGAATTTTGAAGGATCCAGAACAGTCTTTTCAGCTAGTGCAAAAGGTCCTTGAGTTAAGAAATGGCTTCCTGGAAAAGATGACACCCAGGGTGGTACTGTAAGTGTCTTTATTAAGACCTCATAAAGATCTAGGGTAGTAGTATCTCTTTGACCCTTTAGACAGAAATTCTCCAAAAGATTATATGGGCATTCCTCACCGACACTCACAGTTAAACAATAGGGCGTCTAATGATTTTAAGGGCATTGTCGCACAGCAGCCTCATAGGGAACCAAAGTGGAGAAGGATTCACCTTGACGAGATGCATGGATTTTGTCTAATCTAGTAGATTATAAATTGATATGCAGGAAGCCCATACATTTTCTAAGGATATTAGATCAGTTTGAGCTAAAGGGAAAGAGATGGTATAAAATGTAATGAAGTCTTTGGAACCTCAACCTTTTACAAGCAGGAAGTAACCTGAGAAGTTTACTCAGGTGCAAATACAGGTCACTTCTTATGGAACACAAGAGATGTCCCAAAGACTGGAAGCAAGGACTCAGAGGGCAGAGCCAAGAACCATGAGAAATACTCCCAAGAAGTGGGGCTGAGTTCCAGTGAAGGACCTGGAGATATGTGCCTGGATGGATTTTGTAATTGCTGTGTCTCAGGGACTGTTGCGTGCCTCCCCCTGCCTCCTTTTTGTCTTTTGCAGTTCTCTAAGTTTGGTACTATGCTCAGAATATCCATTGTAGGTTATTCATGTGTGGGGTGGTAACTTGTCCCTATAGGTCTCCAGTCGGGGAAGTATAGTTCTCAGGATAAAGAACCCAAAGAACCACATTTGGACTTGATTTAGGTCCTTGACCTTGAGCCTGGTGCTTTCTGAAAGCTCTTGATTTTTATAGAAAAAAATATATAGTCAAAAGTACAGAACCTGTCATATTTATTGTTGTGACTTCCTTTTCTCAATGACATCTAAAGCACTGACTTAGGTCTTACTTTCTCCATGAAGTTAACTGAAAATAAGCACCTTTGAAGCAGGAAAGAAGCTTGCGTTTGCCCAACACATAGCTCAGGGTTTTACATTTATTAGGTAAACATTATATGCTTGATGATAGTGAAAAAGCCTTACACCTTTCCTCTTTCTACAGAACCTAGGGAATATCCTCCTCTTTGCTGCAGAATTCTTACTTCCAACACTGTCAATCCTGAATGACTCAGAAACTATTCATGCATGATAAACCATGTATATTCTGGAATTGCGGCACTGAAAAAGACCTTAGAGGTCCAATAGTTCAACCCCTTCATTTTACAGATGAGGACATTGAGGTTTTATTGGTCAGTGGGATGATTTACCATAAAGTGGTTAAGTGACCTGCCCAAGGTTGTGTAATTAATGACAGAGCCAAGACTAGAAATTCCTCCTGTCATTACATTCCTTCATTCAACAAACTTTTCTGAGAGCCTGCTATTTGCAAGGCATGTGATAGATTCTTTCCTTCTGTTTCCCTTTGTACTCACTAGATGATGTTCAACAGTCAGGAAGCAGAGAAGCATTCCAGCCAGTCTACTGAGTCACTTCTTAGTAGTTCTAGAAAAGGTGTGATGGGTGGAGGTGTTAAAGCTATTGCCCTTGGCACAGAATTGTCTGTGAATTTGTACTATTTATGCCACACACCTGGTGTAACACCTTGCCACAGATCATCAAGAACTAGGTAAATTGGCTATTTTCCAAATATAATATTTTTCTTGCTCAAGTGGCTACTTTTGAATTGTACACAATTTCATTTAGTTCAAAATTTTATAGCAATCTTTCTTGCCAGCTGTTCTGGCCTACTTCCTAATCTTTCCCCAAACCTGTCACTGGCTTGCAGTAGGATGGAGTTCAACTTGGAGCTCCTCCTGGTTTTCAGAGCCTTCTTTTGGTCTCTTTCTACATACAGTTTGGTGAGGTCTTGGCATCTTTTATCAAAAATTTCCCCACTCCTTTTGTTGCACAACTCCCTAAAGGAGGAATATCCTCCATTTCCAAGAACATTAAGAACTGTCTTGATGTTCTTGGAAAAGAGCTCACTGAAGAACCCACTTCCTCTTTAATCCTTTAGGGAATGTAAGTGTGGAAATGTGGATTCTACCACCCTTACCACTTTCTTTTTTGTCTAATGTTTATTATTGACTTGATCTATAGCTTGGAAAGTAAGGTTTATATCTGATGAGTGACTATGGTAGTCCCTGGTATGTTATCACACACTCAAGAGAACTTAAATTATCTTTTGAGTATAAAATTTCCCACCCATTTAGTTAACTCAATCCCAGGAATGTTGCTCAGTTTTAGTCACAAGGATGTTTATATATTAAGAAGTAGATATATCCTTTTCCTTAAGAAGATTTTTAAATTAAGGGTTCATTAAACAAGTGACAGAAATTAATAGTCAATGCCAAGAAGGAAAACATAATATTTTAAAGGTTAAATAACAATAGGCATTTTAGAAGCACTAGAGAAGACGTAGATACTTCCAATACTATTTTTGTGAAAGAAATATAGAGAACTGCATCATTTGAACAAAAGCATATGTTAAATTTAAATAACAAATCAATGCCTCTAGAATTCTGAAATTCTGAATGAAAATCTAATGTTCAGAAGTAAAAGAATGGGGTATTTTATTCATGGAGAAAAAAACTATTGTGATAATTTATTGTTCTCAATCTTTGGTCCTTTTAACAGAAAAAAAATCAAGATAAATGAATGGTTAGGTATTCCCACTATTTTAACCAAATAGACAAAATCTGTAAGGAATGCCTCTTATGACAAGTTTTTCTTCTTTTTTTTAAATTGCACTTTAGGTTCTGGGGTACATTTGCAGATCATGCAGGATTGTTGCATAGGTACATACATGGCAAGGTGGTTTGCTGCCTCCATCCGCCGTCACAAAAAGATAAGAAAAACTGTATGAACATGGTGAATCCACAGATACTTTTTAAACAGCAGAGTAGCTGCTAGGATCATCTTTCATCAGCTCCCAAACATAATTTTCACATCAGGGGAGTTTCACAGGGGAAGTGAAGATGGGGACATCAGAGGCCTCAGAACTGCCCAAATTATTCAGGGAAAGGAAATACAGGTGGAAAAAAATCTGTATCCACAGCTCCCATTCCATGTTGGTGGTCACCCCAGAGCTAACTAGTCACCAACAACATTTCCTGTAGATGAGATAGTTGCATTCCCAAAGAGCCACAAAATGGGACAAATTACTGTAATTAAAACCCTGTTTCCACAGAGTCCTTGCTCTGCTAAGGCACTAGTGGAGGGATAACTGTGGAGGACTCAGTCTGAGCTCTGCATGCCACGTCATCATAACAAAGTGGAGCCAGAATGGGGCAGACACATGATTTTGGGTTTAGCGATTTGCAGCAGTGAGAGTGCAGCAGCCTGTATGTCTGCATGTCCCTGGAAGAGGAAGCACTTTGTACAAACAGGGCAGCAGGATTGGGCTCAGTGGGGACTTTCTCAGCAGCATCCTCCTCTCCCAGCCCTACCCTATACCTACCCTCAGCTCTCTGAGGGTAGGTGAGGTGATTGCCATCTTAATATGTGGCCCCTCTTTCCTCAGGGACCACTTCTTGCCTTATCCCAGCCTTCCTTATTGTATGTTACAAGGATTGGTGATTCCCTGGAAGGTTAAAGGTTTTATGCAAATAAAAAAGGTAGGGTGATGTTGTGATCAAACAAGCCTGAAAAATGATGGCTTAAACAAAACAAATAGTTGTATGAGAAGATTAAAAAGATTAATTTCCTTTTGATCAATCTGTGCAGAGCATGACTTTTTAACAGGGAGGATGTAGCATTTTGTATCTCAAACTTTTCTGATCAGAGAACACCTCTCTCGCTGAGTTCCTGCCAGGACTATACTTCACGGAGAGGGGAAAAACAGCTGCCAGAACGGGGAGGGGATGAGGGGGAGCCCTTTGTCATGTGCAAATGTGAACTGCTCTCTGCAGACTCTTAAAAGTAATGGAGGGGGATACCCTCAAGGGCCTGGGGACCCCAGAATAAGAAAGAAGAGTGAGAGCCAAATGTGAGAGCCATTTCATCTCAGGCTGCTGTGGTCTGGAGAAACTTGAGCTACATCTGCAAAAAGTCTCCCTATCCCAATCATTTCTTCAATTCTATCTTTCCCTCAAGCTGCCAGCCCGTTTTTCTTTCCCTTAACTTTAAACCTCTAAACTGCCTGCCCTACTTCTTCAAATCCCACATAATCTGCATCCCATTACATTTTGGCTCCAGTGCCCACCGTCTCCTGACAGAGATCTACCTAAAGTCCCTCAGATTTCACTGTCATATCACACTTCATTTGCCACATGACCACAGGATGGATGGATGTCAACGGGGGAGGCAGAACCTTCCAGAACTCATTTGAGACTGAGTTTCAAATGGCTTCATTGGTTCCCAAAATAGTGACAGTGATAGTACTGCTAACGTTTTGTGACTACTTATTCTGCTCAGCCACTATTTTGGGCACTTCATATTAACATTAAATATTAACATATTTAAGACTCACAGTGATCCTGTGAGGGGATAAGTAACTTCCTTTTTTCCTTGAGTGGCAGAGTCCAGCCCTATACTCTTATTCTCCCTACTCATCCTCACTGGAGAGAATAAAGTTTAGAGAAAGTGCACTCCACCCAACTCCATTTGCAAGCCTGAGATGGTTATAGGGTAAGGTTCATCTATTTTTATGAGAAAATCTTGTTTACAGGGAAATCCCCATTACACTCAATGCTGAAAGCCAACAGAAGCCTCTTGATAATGGTAAATTATCAACATTTTCACATCGAACCCAGGATGATGACTATAAATTAGTAAACTTATTACATGACTAAAATGAGGCAAATCCTGGGTGAATATAAGTTTACGCTTCAGGAACTTATCTTTAAATTTTCAAGACCCTTCAGAAAATTAGCAAATTTAGGAATTCCACTTTGATTTACAGCACTTAATCAAGTCACTTAAAACATCCAGCTCTTGTACAGATTTACAAAACTGCCATCATGCTAGATTAATCGCTTGGGTCACAAAAGAAAGATTCCACACTGATGCTTTACAACTTTATATGTAGGTGCGTTGCCCATCTTTGCAGACAGGCTTGAATGCAGTGGCCATGTGGCCATGTGCAGCTCCTCCGCTGGGCAGCAGCTGGACTACACTAAAAGTGGAAAACTGCTCGCTCTACGTTGATTCCCTTTTGCAATTTCAGTAAGTTCTTCAGTGACAGGAGCCAGCCTGCCAAAATGTCAGCAACAGGATTTGGTCCAACATAAACACCCAGCATTGTGTGGCTAATGCACTGAATTAGAGTTACACTGCTACCCTCTATTCTTGCTCAGAAACGACTTTCCAGATCCAAGAAAAACAGATCTGTCAGCATGAAGATTGGGATAGCTGTCAAATAGAGAAGTCAAGGCTGTTTAAGTCCGTTGTCATTAGCCAAGTCTGAGGAAGGTCTTAAGAGTTGCAGGCTTGTGATGGATCCCTTGCTTGAGCTCACCAGATCTTATTTTTAACTTCCCAAAATCCCAGGCAGATGATTCCATGTGTTTACCAATCAATCAACTGTAGCACAAAGCCCAGTGTTCAGGGTTCCTAACCATCAGTCTAAGGTGGGCTCAGAACTCAAACCTGGTCCATACATTACAACATGAGAAATTTCAGTGACAGCTTCCATGAGGTTTGATGGGGCCAACCTCTAGGGACAATATTGAAATTGCTTTTGACAGCTCTTCACTCTCTTATCATCCCTCCCCCTGTCACCAAGTACTCAAACTTCTTAAGTTTTCTATAATGTTCTGACAGATTCGATCTCCTTGTCCTCTTTACATTGCAGTCCATTCCCTGCTCTGTTCTGCTTCACATTTCTGTAAGTGAACATCTAGCAAACAGATTATAGACTATTGGTAACTAGAGAACCAACTTAGTTATTTTGTAAACTTATTCTTAGTTGTTCTCTTTAAAGAAATGTTCTGTCCTATAAACTAGGAATCCAGGATGTCTTAGAGACAGGAGAGATTCATAATTCCCAAACTTTAGGGTGCATCAAAATCATATAAAGAACTTGTAAAAATGCAGTTTACCTACAGTGGGGCCCATGTTCACTAACTGTCTGCATGCAGCTCAAGATTTAGCACTTTGAGAAACACAGGCCTACATAGAGACCAAAATTTTTCCTCTTTTCCAATTCCTGAGTCCTGCACAATCTACATTAAAAAAAAAAAAAAAAAAAAAGCTCTTCCAATGATGCAGATGCAGCTGAGCTACAGAACTCACTTTGATAACACCAGTCTACATAGTTCCCTTATCTCCCTCCAGAATATCTCCCTAATCAGCTGTTGATAATTTTAAAGCTCAATTTTAAAGAAACAGGAATTCTTCTACCCTAGGCGATAGAGAGTTGCCCTAGGGTGAAGAGAGCTGTCATTTAGAAGGTGAAGGGAGAGCAGGACGTGAATGCTAAAGCAATTGTGGCTATACCAGAAAAAAGAAGGTTGGATGGCTACAAATTCTGACTGCTTCACAATTTCTTCCAGAGCAAACTTTTTTTTTTTTAATAAAGGGCAGGATAGTAAATGTCTTTTCCTTTGTGGGCCATACGGTCAGTGTTGCATATACTCAATCTATCGTTGTACTGTGAAAGCAGCTATAGACAATCCGTAAACAAATAAGCATGACTGTGTTCCAATAAAACTTTATATATAAAAATGCGGACTGGCCCACAGGGTGTGGGCCACAGTTTGTTGATGCCTGTTGTAGAGTCAATATAATAAATATTTTTAAATAAAATTATAGAGGAAGAGAAGATGATAACTTGTCGGGTTCTAACTGCATTTTAAAAATTATTTTAAAAACAGCTTGTAATGGAAAAATTGACTAGCGTACTTTCTGAAAGTGAACCCTCCTTTGTACGTAAATGATACTGGCATATTAAACCTACTTGACCTTTCCTGTAGGCACACAGAAGGGGAAATAAATAGAAAAAGGGAAAAATATATTAATTTAAAAATAAACAGTTGATAAATGCTTTGGAAAAAATGAATAATAACCTGTCATTACAGGGTGTGGTATGGAGATGCTGTGGAAAGAGCAAAGAATCTGTAGCTAAAATACCTTTATTCATTATTTAACTAAATCCTGAGCACTACCTGTGCTGGGCAGTGGGAAAACTAAGATCTGGGGTTTAGGGAGGTTAGAGTCCCAAGGGAGACAGGCTTCTAGCCAGATGGTTAAAACTGCATGTGTAAGAGTAGTACGGAGCCAGGGGAGGATGACTTGTCATATCCTAGGGTACCAGAGGGCTTCCTGGAGGTGGTGACACAGGTAGTATCTTAAAGAATGAAAAGCAGTTGGCAAGATTTTTTTTTAAAGAAAGGGGAGGGAGAAAAGGCATTATAAGAAGAGGCAAAAGCATGCACACAAAACATGAAGATAAGAAACAGCAAAATGGTGAGCCCAAGGCTGGAGAGAGGAGAAGGCTTGGGTCAATAGAGTTGGGTCAGTGAGGCTGGGTCAGTGGGACTGTGTATCCCACTACAGGAGTATGGCATATCGGGTTTACTTCCAAGTAGGCCATAGTACCACAGTATACCCAGTTGGTTTCCTTAACCCCTGCATACAACTCTGTAAGTAGTTTCTTCCTTTAAAAAACCTCTTCAAAAATCTCAGATGAGCATGTTATCTGTCTTCTGGCTTCTGGCTAGGACTAAAATGTTTGAATTGAGAATACAGGTAAGCACTTCCTCCCTTTCCCCTTGGGCTATCAGTGAGAATGTCACAGGTCACCAATAACTTAAAAAATAAATCCCCATATATGTCCTTTTCAGCCTTCCTCACATAACTTCAAGGTAGGTGGTGATGAGCTGAAGGTAACAAAATTGGTTTCAGCTTTTCCTGAAAGAGCTTATGATTTAGTTGGGGAGCTAGATATGCAAGTTCCCTATCACAAGAAAGGATCAAGTAACTGCTCAACAGAGGTAGGTATAAGCAATGTACTGTGGTCCCTGTGAAAGAAGGTGGAGGTGTGTTTGAAGTGGGACATAATACCTGGGGTGGCTGTCATCAGGGAAAGACAGAGTAGGGTGTACACAGAAGATGGGGCTGGAAAAGGAGCTTGGAGTTGAGTTGTACTTGAAGGATAAACGTTAATGTGTTGGGGATGGGAAGACATGGAAGGTAATTGAACAGGTAAGGGATATCCAGGCAGTGCCAGTGGCATGAAAAGTGATTGGAGAAGCTAAGAATGGACACATAGAAACCAGCTGCAAGAATGCAGGTGAAAAATTATTAAATGGAAAAGACAAATACACTTCATATTGAGAAAAGAAAGTCCTGAGTCCAGAGACAGAACTGGCAAGAATAAATAAACAATTCAGCTGTGGGAGATTAGGGGAATGAATCTGAAATTAGGTGAAGCTTTCCCACTCAGACGACTGCAGATATCACTCATTGAGGTAGAAAATATATGATGTTTGTGTCCTTTGTAGGGACATGGATGAACCTGGAAACCATCATCCTCAGCAAACTGACAGAAGAGCAGAAGATCAAACACCGCATGTTCTCACTCATAGGCGGGTGTTGAACAATGAGAACACATGGACACAGGGAGGGGAGCGCTACACACTGGGGTCAGTTGGGGGGAAATAGGGGAGGGACGGTGGGGGTTGGGGAGCTGGGGAGAGATAGCAAGGGGAGAAATGCCAGATGTAGGTGATGGGGAGGAAGGCAGCAAATCACACTGCCACGTGTGTGCTTATGCAACAATCTTGCATGTTCTTCACATGTACCCCAAAACCTAAAATGCAATAAAATAAATAAATGGGGGGAAAAAAAAGAAAAGAAAATATAGGAGGAGGTGCTGGGAAATATAATGCATGAAATTGGAGGCACATTTTACTAAAGGGCTAATTGAGACACCCTGGGGGTTTTGCTACTTACTAATGTTTAAGTTGCTTAGTCTTTCTCCTCCTGGGTTCTCTCGTCTATAAAATGAGGACAACAATGTTACCACTTCATAGCGTTCTATGAAGATTAAATGGAAACGTAAGTGAAGAGTTAGCACTGAGCCTGGCACAAAGTACCTGACACATGCCATTGTAGTTATCATAGGGTCGTCTCTATAGAAATGGGAGTTTGGAGTTCAAGAGAGAAGCAGAGCCAGCGGTGGAGGCTGTTCCCATAAAGAAGGTAGTTCGTTTCTCAGAAGGACAGACATTCTTTGGGGAGAGAGGGGTGTAGCATGTAAGAAATGTAGCAAGATAGTCAATTAGAAGCAGCTGTAGTTCATGGCACTCATGGAGAGGAACAAAAGGGATGAGTGGATACAGGACCTTCAACTGAAATATCCAGGTAGTTGCATTGGGACTAATCAGGGAAACAACTCGACCCACGAAGAATGAAGAAAAGGGTGACGGCTTACTCGGGGAGCAACAAAGAGCCAAGGGGACTCCCACCCCTAGCCAAGGGAAGCACCTTAACCAGTGATACGTTCAGGTATGGGAAGAACTGAGGCAACTAGGGCCTGGAGTGGACCCCCAGCAAACCACAGCAGACCTACAAAGAGTGGCCAGATTGTTAAAAGAAAAACAAACAGAAAACAACAACAAACCACAAAAACCCCATCCAAGGGTCAACAACCTCAAAGATCAAAGGCAGATAAGCCCACAAAGATAAGAAAGAATCAACACAAAAATGCTAAAAATTCAAAAGCCACAGTGGCCCTTTTCCTCCAATGACCACATCTTTCCAGCAAGGGCTCAGAACTGGGCTGAGGCTGAGATGGCTGAAATGACAGAAGTAGGCTTCAGAATATGAATAGTGAACTTTACTGAGTTAAAGGAGCATGTTGTAATCCAATGCAAAGACACTAAGAATCATGACAAAACAATACAAAAGCTGACAGCCAAAATAGTCAGTTTAGAGAGGAACATAACCGACTCGTTAAAGCTGACAAATACACTCTAAGAACTTCACAATGCATTCACAAGTATTAACAGCAGAGTAGACCAAGTGTAGGTAAGAATCTCAGAGTGGGAACACTAGCTTTCTGGACTAAGACAGGCAGACAAGAATAGGGAGAAAAGAATTAAAAGGAATGAATAAAACCTCCAATATGGGATTATGTAAAGATATTGAATCTATGCCTGATTGGTATACCTGAGAGAATGGAACCAAGCTGGAAAACATACTTCAGGAAATTGTCCAGAACTTCCCCAACCTAGCAAGATGGGCCAACATTCAAATTCAGGAAATGCAGACAACCCCAGTAAGATACTCCATGAGAAGATCAACCCCAAGACACATAATTATCAGATTCTCCAAGGTTGAAATGAAAGAAAAACTGTTAAGGACAGCCAGAGAGAAAGGCCAGGTCACCTACAAAGGGAAGCCCATCAAACTAACTGTGGATCTCTCAGTGGAAACCCTACAAGCCAGAAGAGATTGTGGACCAATACTCAATATTCTTAAAGAAAAGAATTTCCAACCCAGAGTTTCATATCAACCAAATGAAGCTTCCTAAGTGAAGGAAAAATAAGATCCTTTGCAGACAAGCAAATGCTGAGAATTTATTACCACAAGACTTGCCTTGCAAGAGCTCCTGAAGGAAGCACTAAATACAGAAAGGAAAAACCATAACCAGCCACTAAAAAAAAGCACACTGAAGTACTACCCAGACCAGTGACACTATGAAGCAACCACATAAAAAAAGTCTGCAAAATAACCAGCTAGCATCATGATGACAGGGCCACGTCCACACATAACAATACTAACTTTAAGTGTAAATGGGCTAAATACCCTAATTAAAAGACATGGAATGGCAAGCAGGATAAAAAATCCAGACCCATTGGTATACTGCTTTTAAGAGACCTGACTCACATGCAAAGACACATTTAGGCTCAACATGAAGGGATGGAGGAAAACAGAAAAAAAGCAGAGTTGCAATCATAGTTTCTTATAAAACAGACTTTAAACCAACAAAGATCAAAAGAGACAAAGAAGGGCATTACATAATCTTAAAAGGTTCAATTCAACAAGAAAAGCCAACTATTCTAAATACATATGAACTCAATACAGGAACATCCAGATTCATAAATCAAGTTCTTAGGAACCTACCAAGAGACATAGACTCCCACACAACAATAGGAGTTGCAAGACCTGCCTTGCACCCACTGAAAATAGTAGGTCATTGAGGCAGAAAATTAAGAAAGATATTCAGGACCTAAACTCAGCTCTGGATCTACTGGACCTTATAGATATCTACAGAACTCTCTACCCCAAAACAACAGAATATACATTCTTCTCATTGCCACACAGCACTTACTCTAAAATTGATCACGTAATTGGATGTAAAATACTCCTCAGCAAATGCAAAAGAACTGAAATAATAACAACCAGTCTCTCAGACCACAGCACAATCAAATTAGAACTCAAGAGTTAAAAATTTACTCAAAACTTCACAACTACACGGAAATTGAACAACCTGCTCCTGAGTAACTCTTGGGTAAATAATGAAATTTAGGCAGAAATCAAGAAGTTCTTTGAAACTAATAAGAACAAAGATACAGTGTACCACAATCTCTGGGATGCAGCTAAAGCTGTGTTACGAGGGAAATTTGTAGCACTAAAATGCCTACATCAAAAAGCTAGAAAGATCTCAAGTTAACAACCTAAGATCACAATTAAGAGCAAACAAACCCCAAAGTTAGTAGAAGACAAGAAATAACCAAGATCAGAGCTGAACTAAAGGAGACAGAAACATGAAAGCCCCTTCAAAAAATCAACAAATCCAGGAGCTGGTTATTTGAAAAAAATTAATCAAATAGGCCACTGAGCTAGACTAATAAAGAAGAAAAGAGAGAAGATTCAAATAAACACAATCAGAAATGATAAGGGGGATATCACCACTGATCCTACAGAAATATAAACAACCATCAGAGAACACTATGAATACATCTATGCACATAAACTAGAAAATCTAGAAGAATTGAATAAATTCATGAACACACACATCCTCCTAAGACTGAACTGGAAGAAAATGAATCCCTGAATAGACCAAAACAAGTTCTGAAATTGAGGCACTAATAAATAGCCTACCAACAACAACAACAACAACAAAGCCCAGGACCAGACAAATTCACAGCTGAATTCTCCTAGAGGACAAAGAAGAGTGGGTGCCATTCCCACTGAAATTACTCCAAAAAGTTGAAAAAAGGGACTCCTTCCTAACTCATTTTTTGAGGCCAGCATCATCCTGATGCCAAAACCTGGCAGAGATACAGCAAAAAAAGAGAAAACTTCAGGTCAATATCCTTGATGAACACTGATGGAAAATTCCTTAACAAAATAATGGCAAACTGAATCTGGCAGCACATCAAAAGCTTATCCACCATGATCAAGCAGTCTTCATCCCTGGGATGCAAGACTGATTCAACATACACAAATCAATACATGTGATTCATCAAATAAACAGAACTAAAGACAAAAATCACATGGTTATCTCAATAGATGCAGAAAAGGCATTCAATAAAATTCAACATCATGTCATATTAAAAACTCTCAATAAACCAAGTATTGAACCTCAGAATAATAACAGCTCATATATGACAAACCCACAGACAATATCATGCTGAACTGCCAAAAGCTGGAAGCATTCCCCTTGAAAACTGGCACAAGACAAGGATGCCCTCTCTCATGATTCCTATCAACATAGTGCTGGAAATCTTGGCCAGGGCAATCAGGCAAGAGAAATAAATAAAGATATTCAAATAGGAAGAGAAGAAGTCAAATTACTTTTCTTTGCAGATGAGGTGATCCTATAACTGGAAAGCCCTATTGTCTTAGCCTAAAAGCTTCTTAAGCTGGTCAGCAACTTCAGCAAAGTCTCAGGATACAAAATCAATGTCCAAAAACTGTTAGTATTCCTATACAACAACAGGCAAGCTGAGTGCCAAATCATAAATAAACTCCCATTCACAACTACCACAAAAAGGATAAAATACCTAGAAACACAGCTAACAAGGGAAGTGAAGGACCTCTTCAAGGAGAACTATAAACCACTGATCAAATAAATCAGACATGACACAAACAAATGGAAAAACACAAGGACATAACCTATCACAAGACCACTTGATTCTGTCACAGGAAACTTACTTCCTTCCCTCCCTCCCTCCCTCCCTCCCTTCCTCCCTCCCTCCCTCCCTTTCTCCCTCCCTTCCCTTTCATCACACTGGGTGTACATAACCTGGGGGACAGTTATATATAATGTTATTTCCCCAAAAGGCCATATCCTACCACTTGATCACTTGATTCTGTCACAGGAAACTCTCTTTTCTTCCTTCCTTCCTTCCTTTCTCCCCTCCCCTCCCCCCCTCTCTCCCTCCCTTCCTTCTTTCTTTTCTCTTTCTCTTTCTTTTTGTCTCTCCTTCTTTCCTCTGTCTTTTTTTCTTTCTTTTCTCCTCCTTCCCTCCTCCTCCTTCTTCTACCCCTTCCCCTTCCTCCTCCTCCTCTTCTTCCACAACCACATCCCCCTCTCCCTTCCCCTGCCTCTTCTCCTTTTTCTTTCTTCCTCTTCCTCTTCTTTTATTTATTTATTTGTTGTTGTTGTTGCGCAGCTAGGTATCATGAAAACCCTCATAGTTCTAATAAAAATTGGAGCAAAGTTCACATAGTATGGTCCATGTGTTAGCAATGCATGGTCCCAGGTCTCACTCACAAAGATTCTAACAAGTAAGTCCTATGTGCATTAAAATTTGATCACCAATGGTTCCAGAAGCTGCTAGTATAAAGAATCAGAAATAAAAGAACCTTTTGCTCCTACCAAGAGACTGAAGGGGTAGTAGTGATGTTTAGAAACAACATTTTTTTAAAACTATGTTATTCTCTTTTGTCCTGTGATTCTTTTTAGTTATCTAAGAATTTGTGCATATTTTAATTACTATCCTTTGGACATCTTCTGGTGATGCCGGTGGCCCCTAAAGAAGGGAGGTATTTCCAGGTTTTCTGGAAGTTGTCAGTAACTCTTTTCTCCAGTCCCGTGGGATCTGGAGTCTCCGAGGTCTCCCACCTGCAGCCCATACCTGTCTTGACCATGGTAGGCTGCACATTATAGCCTTGGCTGCTGAGGTCTGAGGCTAGTCTTGCTGCTCCCAAGTCAGCATTCTTAAATTCCCAGCAGTCAGCCTAGGCTGTTGTGTCTCTCTGTCACAGTCTTTCCCTTCCTCCCTCTGCACTGGCACAGGTTATGTGTGAGGGTTTTCCCCCAGTTTTTCTGTTAACTACTTTAATTTCCCATCAGAATACAAGCCCACCCTAAGCTTCAGTCACCTTGGCTGCGACCCTCACAACTATCCTGGCTCCTGCAGATCCTTTCAGCCAGAGGCCTAGATTCTTTCTTGCACCTCTAACCACCGACTACGTTCTGACTGCAAAGTGATTACGAAGATCTATAGGAATGCGAATGCTCCCTTTGTGACCTTGAGTTTTGCTTGCCTTCTGGAAAGAAATCCACTAAAATTTGGTACCATGAGCCAGGCACGTCTGTATGTGTGTTACCCCTGCCTCGAATTAGCTCCTCAACAACCCAAAGAGGAAGGTACCATCTTCAGTTTTTACATGAATAAATGAAGTAGGGCTTAGAGACGTTACATAGTTTGCCCAAAGTCAGCCACATAGCTACTGAGGGCATACAGATGATTCTAACCCAAGTCTTCATGACATAATACCTAGCCTTCTGCTAGTGTTCCCACCTGAGTTTGCCAGGACATTTGAGATCCCAAAGCAAGTGGTCTGACTGCTCTTCTGGGCTAGCCAGCCTGAGACTAGGCTAGTTTCTCCTAGAGCCTGTGGAATCTGCATCAGCTTCCTTCTTTTCCTCCTCCCTAGTGGACCCCCATGTGCCTAAGCCTGCCTAAGTCATACAAGTAGCAGGTACTGGCAGGCTGATTACTTCTACATGCTCAGTCCTCACTCACTATGAGCCACAATATGTCAAGACATTGTTACCTTGAAGCTAAGGAAGTTTAAGCTTCAGAGCCCCTTACTTGCATGGGCCCCTGAGGGGATCTTAGTAGTATGGGCACATGGTCATGAGGTGTAATCACAATCAGTCAAAACTGCTGAATCTTCCCACTCAGACTCCCCTTTCCATCACATTTCCATCCAGTCTGGAAGTATGGAGTGCTGAGTGACCATGGGCAGTTTTAGGATCTGGCTAAGGGGAGCATTTAATCTGGGCTTGGGGTGATATATCTGTATAGTTCTTAGTTGTTTCTGTTCATGCTTAAGTCACTGCTAGTGGTACATTTTCCACCCACTGTGCCATCTCACCTGGCATTGCAACATGACACGTCTAGAGGTCTGTTATGATATGAACATGCCCCGTGGCACCCTGTAATTCTACGATTCTTGTACTGGAACAGTAACAAGGTTTGAATGTGTGGGTTTCTAAACAACTTTTGGCCAACCACACTAGAAAATCTGAGTGATCTTTCTACCCTCTCTATGGAAAATAATGTTACAAAAAAAAATTTATATAAAGTGGGGACCAAAGATTTGGCAACACAAAATGTTGAGAAAAAATGTTATAGAGATGTACCAAGCATTTAATTAATTAATTTTTTTTTCTGGATTTAGTTATTTGTTTTTTACAATTTGTGATTTGCTGTGATTGATTTCTTTCATCATTATTTACATAAGCACCCAACTTCATAACTACTTTTGAATTCATAATTTTATGTTATTTTTCTTAAAAGAGGATCCCTCAAATTGCATAAGCTTTAGTCCCCATAAGATCGGGATCCTCCCCTGACAGTAGCATTTATAAAATGGGTGTCTAGATCTAGGCATGTGACTTGTGAAAAGTTGAAGATTTTAAGAACAGTATTATTGCTATTGGTGTTGTGTTTCTCTTTCCTTTGGGAAGTTAAATGGCTCAAATAAAGAACAATCTCTGTCCTTTACCTCCCTGGTACCAACTGTAACCTAGCATTATCCATCCAGCATCCATCAGCATTTAAGCACAAAGGAGGACATGTGAGATCAAACGGTCAGAAAAAACCCCTTTAACATAGGGCATAGAATTAGAAAAGAATGCAAATGAGTTCTCTCGATGTCTATTAGTTACATATACACATGTGCATAAAACGTGTAAGATTTAATTTTTGCATTCTGTGGAATAACCTTATAATACAAAGAAATAAAATCACTCAAACTTTAGTAAGCCCACTAATATTTTCTTTGTTAACAAACATATATACAAGCTGTATATAACAGTCATATAGAAAAAAATGATGTAATGACACATCTTTAATTATCTCATTTATAAAACTACTTGGATGAAATTTCCAAAAGTAATCGTTCAAACTCAAGGCTAATTTTTTTTCTCTGGAGATGATTTTCCCTACTATTTGGTTTAATCATTTTCAGGTTAAATGAATGGATGGACAAATGGAAAATAATATAACCCTAGTTTGTGCATCAAAATTTGATTAATGATAGAAGGACCAGTGTTGTTTTCACTGATGATTAAAGTGAACAAACCAAAGGAAGGCTTAAGTAATGTGTTTTTACATTAAATTGTGATCAAGCAGACCTATAATAAAGTCAATGCTCTGAAACCTCAACTGGAAAAAGAAAACTATGAAACCTACTAATTTTTTAAAACTATGTGAAAAAACTTTTATATATAATGCACATTAAATTCATGTGGATCAGAACGAGGTAAGGAAAGCATTTCAATTATGAGGACTGGATTTCATCCCATACTTGAGGACCTTCTTGTAAGCTTCATTCTGTTTCTTAAGGAAGAAAGGCTTTTTCACATTTTTATCAAACCTGAATGTCTAGATACAGGAATGTAGGCTTTCACAGTTCAGGAGGAGTTAAAAAGAAAACTAGGTAAGAAACATCATGGATAGGAGCCATATTGGAAAGTGAGAAATAGGAGCTGACACCAACACAGACTTCCTTCTGGTGTTTGATGTGTACCCACGGGGACCTGGCCTATCTGCACTCTCCTTGGGCGCAATCATCACATGCTGTTGTGGTCCAGATGCATTCCTCCCGGCCTACTGCCAACCCTTCACAAGTCCCCTGCCCACAACTCTCTTCTATTTCGCCTCTCCTTGTCACCACTCCTATTTTGATTCTTATCATTAAACCTTTCATGCATTATCCTAATAGAAAAAGACATTTTTCCTGACCAGCCATCTCAAACACATCTGTCATATAGTACATCTGGTGTGACAATCCGGAGTACGACTAACATGTCATCACAAAGTCATAGAGGAGATGTGGTTTCTCCATCCCTTCCACGACAGAGAGAGGGAAGGAAAAGCTGCCAGGGGACCCTCTCCCCTGCTGGCCAACTCTGGAGAAACACTCAGCAGAACAGAAGAAGGCCGGGTCAAATTCCAAGACAATAATTCCAGCAGTATGAGAATATCTAAATCAACTGTGAGGTATCATACTTAGGCATTATTAAAATCACTGAGATGGATCTATATGTATGAAAACAGATAAGCTCCAAGACATATTGAGTGGGGAGGGAAAAAAGTAATTTCAGAATAATAGTACAGGTTGAGCCTCCCTAATCTGAAAATTCAAAATCCACAATGCTCTAAAACTTGAAGTATGTTGAACACCCACATGATGCTCAACGGAGATTCTCATGGGAGCATTGTGGATTTTGGATTTTCAAATTAGGAAGCGTCAACCAGTAAGTATAATGCAAATATTCCAAAATCTGAAACACTTCTGGTTTCAAGCATTTGAGGCAAGAGATATGCAACCTGTGTTTATTACAATGTAGGTGTCATATGGACAAAGAGCTCTGGTACAGAGCACATCCTTACCTATTTACTGAATCTTGAATAAGTAAATTTATGAAAAAATATACAGTTACAGTCACATAAAATAATTTTATGTTTCTATGAATATATATAAAGAAAAAACTATACATTATATATGCTAAACAGTTGTAGATTTATATAGTAAATCCATGTTAAAAATATATAATCATTTATATCTTATATATATATAAATTGTGTAATATTGTATATATTATAAAATATCTAATATATATTATTTATATAATATAAATATAAAGTATAGTTATACTTTTCATATGTTTTTAAAGTAATGTATATATTATTTATGTATAAATAAATAAATCATACCACAGTTATTACTGAGAAATGATCTCATACCCACAGTTATTACTGGGAAAGTAGGAGAAGCCTGGGAGACTGGGGTGAGTTGTCAAAGAAAATTTAGTGTTACTTGTAAGGTTTTAATTTTTTAAAAGGAAAACATGTGCAAGTATTACTTGTGAAATTAAAAATTAAAATTTCTATGGTATCTTTCTTGCTAAGCTTTATGAATGCATTGCCACATGCAACAGAGAAAAATCTTAGAAAATTCTCACTCATAGGTAGGAGTTGAACAGTGAGAACTTAATGGACACAGGGAGGGGAACATCACACACTGGGCCTGCTGGGGAGTGTGGGGCAGGGAGAGGGATAGCATCAGGAGAAACACCTCATGTAGATGACAGGTTGACGGGTGCAGCAAACCACCATGGCACATGTATACTTGTGTAACAAACCTGCACATTCTGCATATGTACTCCAGAACTTAAAGTATAGTTTTAAAAAAAAGAAAATTCTTATAGTGGCTGTACATGGCAAATCATGGGTCTGCCTTAATGATACACTCCCTAGATTTCCAATTACCAGAAAGCCAGCTGACTATGGTTGGTCCCCCTCACCCTTTTCCTGCTCTTTCTTGACCTCTAAAATAGCTGGAGTTAACTCTCAGTTAAATGACAGTTGGAGGGGCCTTGGGAGCAGAGGAAGGTAAGAGGAGCAACATTTCAGAGCAGCAAAATTCAATCCTCTTCCTCCCACACTGTGCCCCTATCCTTCTTCCACTGGCTGATGCTCCTGGTCTCCAGGCCTCTAGAAAACAGGCATCCATACTGTACTGAAGTACCCACCCAAGTGTGTCATTTATCACAGCTAAAAAGGAGGTAACCAATGAAACACACTAAGGTAGAATGATGGCTATGCCTAGCTTAACCTTTTTAAGGTTACCTCCTTTATTCAAATGACACTATAACTCAGGCAATTTCAAGCTGAGGGGAGAAGAAGGATATTTTGGGCAGAGTATCCCCAACTCCTACCATAAGCTTTTACTATTAGGCATTAGGGAAAGATGGAAAGAAGAATGTGTTAAGGAGACACCCAAAAATGGTTGTAGTGGAATCAGATGACTACTTTGCATTTGAACCTTTGGTAGGTTCAAATTGTTGACAGAGAATAACAAAGATTGTAGGAAATCCCTCTCCTTGGACACATCAGCCACCACCTACGGCACTGTCATCTCCTGACTCCCTCCGCTTGGTGAAAAATGGGATCTTAAACCTGGTGTCAATCTTCCATAAAACAGAACCATTCCAAAAAAATGGCTAATTGAACACCAAAGCAATGAGTTTGGGGATAATGAGGACCTGTGGGTTCTATTTGCTAATGGCAGGAATTGATTATTTCACACTGCACATGTAATTAGGGTGGAGAGGAGTAATGAGCAGTGAAGTTATGAAATGAATATGATAATCAATTAGGTTTTTACTTCTACTCAAAAAAAATTTAGAAGAGCCCATCTACTGTATATTGAAGCTAACATAATCAGTTTAACAAAGCCTGATGCGTTCAGAGAGAACAACAGACAGCCAAATCCCGCCTATCTCCTCACAGGACATTATCAAAACAATATCTTGAGCCTTGGTAGAAAAATCACAAAAATACCACATTAGGCAGAACATTGCTTTTCCATTATGTCATACATAACAAATGCTTTCTGGTCCTGCTTATGTTTATAGAAGAAAGTGGGTCAAAGGAACTTACTGAGATCATAAAGGGCAAGATAAATGCTGGAGCTCAGCACCCCAGTAGTTGCTAGACTTGATGGAACTAAAAATGGAAAATTAACCTATGACTCAGTAAATCAACCTTTTAGATAGTTCTTGACCACTATGTGTGGCAGGACATTCATTTAATTTAGTGCAGACTGAAAACAGCACTGTGAGATTTACTAGATGTACTAGAAAAGCATGCTAAGATGAAAGAGCTAGTGTGTGCATGTCTGTCCTGTGTCTGTATGTGTGTGCTGCATGGACTGTGTGAGCTCTGTGGCGTGTGTATATGAAAGTATGTACACACACATATGTTTGCACAGCTGAGACTGAAGTGATTTAGAGTCACTGTGTGTTATTATATCTGAGTTAAGTGATGAGAACTGCAGGCTAGTGGTTAAAAAAAGGTTTAACAACTCTTTTCATGTCATATCAGTGGATTGTAAAATGCTGAGGTGATATATTTTACTGAGAATTTTACTTTAATATGGGGAAAACGATTGAGCAACATAGAACTTGAAATACAAAGCACTATACTACAGTCTTATACAAAGAATATGCTGGGCATTAGCTTATGATCACTAATATAAATATCTTCTGAAAGAAAAAGAAAAAGATGTCATGTCTACATTCAAAATCCAGACAGTTTTTATACATCAATTAGACCACTGTTTGTTAATAAGACCTGAAAGGGTGACATAACAGTTCCATGGCAGTTCTTGGAATGACCATTGTCTGACACTCATTGAGCTTTTGTGGGTGAGGTCATTCATATGCTGCAAAACGTCACTCCAATCATTCAAATGGTAAATGCTTAACTTCCTGAGAAATAAAGCTCCTAAAAAGAGACAGGTAAACACATCTCAATGGTACAACTGAAGAAGAAAATCCCATCATCCAAAAACTCAGAGTAGCCTTGAGTTGATGTTCATCATGCAGTGAAGATGGGAAAACTACAGTGTGAAATATTACTATCTCTTTGTTGTATCTGTTAACTTCACAAAAGCATTTGACGCCATGCACAGAACTGAGCTCTGTCAGGCTGCATTGAGAAGCTCATAAACACTCTTAGGCTAGCTTGATTGCATGGTTGGTCAAGTTAGAGTGTAGGGGGGTACTGCGACAGAAAATAGTATATATAATATTTATATTTCAGCTTGTCAGCTTGAGGAAACTAAGTACAGACTATTTCTGGGCAGCTGAAAAGCTTTCAATGGAACAGGCCACATTAGTGATGAAAGTCTTTGTTATAAAACTTATTTTCAAAAATAACCATATACAAATGACTATGCTCTAGAAACATACTCACAAGATACAGAGTTTATCGTGTCATGGTTACAGCCAGTACTAGGCATTGGCAATAAATATGAAAAAGGAATAGGTGGATACAGTAGCACCAGGAGGACTGTACATGCAGCAACAAAATGTTCAAGGGTAATACTGCAGGGCAGGTTTTCCTATAGTGTTTTACAGAGCATACGCATCCTATAAGATGTGGACAGCCATTCTGAGGCAAAAGTTTGAGAAATGCTATGTACTGTAACAGCCCTGTCTCCCTCCTGGTTCCAAAACCTGGAATTCTGCCAGTCTATGAAGGGAAATGAATGAGGAACAAAGAGTAAAAACCTGCCATATCTGGCGCTAATATGACATGAAGATCAACTCCCCCCACATCCCACCCCCGCAAAAAACAAAAACAAAAAGCAAACCAGCTGGGCTCATGCCTATAATTTTAGCACTTTGGGAGGCCAAGGAGAGTAGATCACCTGAGGTCAGGAGTTCGAGATCAGCCTGGCCAACATGGTGAAACCCCCATCTCTACTAAAAATACAAAAATAAGCCGGGTGTGGTGGTACACATCTGTAGTCCCAGCTACTCAGGAGGCAGAGGCAAGAGAATAGCTTGAACCTGGAGGCAGCAGTTGCAGTGAGCCAAGATCACACCATTGCACTCTAGCCTGGGTAACAGAGGGAGACTCCATCTCAAAATAAATAAATAAATAAATAAATAAATAAAATAAAAGCCCCGCTGAGGCTATGAATGCTAATGAATCCACACAGACCTCCCTATTCCTCTTCTGGAGCAGTTTCTTAGACACTAACTATGAATCCCTTCACCACAGCAACATCACAAAAGAAAAGGGCCAGGAGGAAGGTTAAAGGTAAAAAGACAGGATTCCAAGTTCAATTTGAATTTCAGATTATCAATGAATAATTTTTTGGTATAAGTGTGTCTCAAATATTGCATGGGACCCACTTACAGGAAAAAATAAAATTAATTTTTTATCTGAAATTCAAATTGAGCTGACTGTCCTCTATTTTTGTTTAATAAATCTGGCAGCTCCAACCAGAGCACATAGCCTGTCTATCAACATCAGAACAGTGCCCAACAGAGCACACAATTCAAGATGTTTGGAGGCCCAAGATGTTTGGAGAATGGACGGTTGTGGAAACTCCAAGAAACCTCTGCTCACTAAAATGAAGTAGAATAACCAAAAGCTAAGAACTCAGCAGATTCACTGAAGCACAGCTTCAGCCTGTGTTATATAATTAGAAATTAGGGAATCAAAGTGAGGAGCCGAATCAGACTGAAATGCAGTCAGAGCGGGTGCAGAACTATTTCTGAGCAAAGCTTTCTGGTGGAGGGAAGGTAAAAGGCAGTGAAACGGGTTACAGAGGGTTTTTCAAGCAGTGACTGAGGTTCTAATCAAAAGACAAACTTCACATATGCACATATGAGACAAGAAGGGCTTCTTGCTTCCAAGGTGCCTTTTCAGTCACACTCATTCTCCCTCACACACACATAGTGGTTATAATAAATATTGATAACATAATCATAAACACAAAAAACAGCTAAACCTAACTGTCATAGGAGCAGACTGCTAAATTCTGGTTTGGGTTGTCGGAGCAATTGATAGATGTTTTATAAAGATCATGTATTTTGCTACAAACAAAGGCGGAGTTCATCTACCGTGTTTCCAAAATACATTCCCTACTGAACGCACTGACAGAAACCATTTTCATCTTTGTTGGTGTAAATCCCAGAAAATCAAATTTGAAAAATGAAGTGCTGATGGAATTCTCAAACTCCAGGGTGAAGGCAGATGCTGTTACTCAGCATAATTATTGTCTCTCATCACAGGATGAAGTCTGATTACATTATGGTCAGAGGGAAGTAACAGTTAACATTGTCAGATAAGAGGTTTCAGCATTCTCAGCTCTGTTTGACCCAAATCAAACAGACCGGAAAAAGAATCTCCTTGATCTAATTCTATTCCTCTTGTTTGAGAA
This sequence comes from Sapajus apella, assembly GCF_009761245.1. Classification (NCBI taxonomy): domain Eukaryota; kingdom Metazoa; phylum Chordata; class Mammalia; order Primates; family Cebidae; genus Sapajus; species Sapajus apella. Next base: position 7,064,722 of record NW_022437023.1, read on the forward strand.
TACCTCCAGAGTGGCATCAGAGGAGGCCTCTGAAGAGTGAAGACATATTTAGGAACTTAGAATTTAGGAAATACAACACCAATTTTATAAACATCTGATTTAGGAATGAACCATATCTTGAAGCCACAAAGCTGTTGCCACTGTTTCAGGAACAGCCTCCAAGTCAGTGCCCCCATCCCTAGGAGAGCTGCTGCAGCTTCCAGAGCCAAACTAGGTTGTCAAGAGATGAGCATGTGAGGACCATGCCAACAGCCCCCCTGAAAATGTGGGGAAAAGTCTACCAGAGAGAGAATTTCCAACTTCTTCCCAAGCCTTTCTGTAAAGGACCTTGGTTCTAGCTTCCACAGGATGCTGTGATTTCAATGGGAGTGGAATAGTACAGAAACCAGCTGATGTCCTCCACCCCCATTCTACCACATCATCCAGGAAGAGTTCATTTCAAAGGGAATTCTCAGAAGCATATCATTAAAAAACCAATAAGAGACTAGATCTGCTGCACTTACCAGGCCTGTACCCTCAAGGATAATCAATCTTACCATGACTTTTATCCTGTCATCTTTGGCCACCCACAAAATGCAAGACCCTCCAGGCAACTGTCATCTCATATATTATTCTCTACTTCCTTGCCCCACCTCTGTCTCATCCCACCCATTCCTCCTTCCACTGCTAGTCTCCCTGAGAACCTGTCCCACTCTGCTCTCTGGAACCCTCATTCCACTGCAGTTTAACTCTCCCACATACTCCACATTTTCATTGCATTTTCCTTCAGCCTTTTCCCTTCACTGACATCTCACTTTCCCCTCAAAGACATTGCCTTCTCTGAAGCTCTGTCAAGTGGAGGATGTTTATTTTCCCACAATGTAAAGACCAGAGGGGACAGAAGCAGTGTTGGTCTTCTTCTGGCTCCAGGATACCATTTCAGAATCAAAAACTATTCCTCCTTTGAGATTTTCACCATTTGGTCCTACTACCCTCTCTCACCAATGATGTAACTGAAGGCTACCCTGTGTATATAAGTTCAAAGAGTGAAGAAATCACCCAGTACCCCCAGCCAACCTGGGCTCCTGGCTCACAGTTTTCCTACCCACCTCATTTCCTGCCAATATCTTGCATGACTTCTCACCTACAAAGGAACTCCATTTAACAATTCTAAGCCTCAAAATTCCTTCATCTCCAATGAGTCTGTGTGACCATTTCTGTCTCCATTTCTTCACCTCCTACTCTTTGGTCTGGTACAGTGAACTTTCTGCCTGCCCCTACACTCTCTGAGAATGCTTTGGCAAAGGTTACTGATCACTTTCCACCTAGATCCAACAGATTCTTTGAAGTTCTCATCCTACTTGACCACTCTGCAATGTCCAGTACTGTGAACCACATCAATCTCCTTGAAACTCAAAACCTTGAGCTTGGCTTCTGAGATCTTGCTCTCTCTCTCCCAGCTCTCTTTTGCCTTTCATAGTTTTCCTTTGTGGGATCTTCTGCCTCAGCCTACCCTGTCAATATTGGAGCTCCTTAATAAGCCTTCCACCTTTGGTCCTCTTTTCCTGGCTACCCCTCTCCTTATGAAATGAAATGACAACTGAGGCAATTTCAAGCCTTGGACCCCCTTATCTGCTCTTATGGCTACAATAGTCAACTACACATTCGTTTCTCAAATTACGCCTTTGCTTTGAGTGCTGAAGCTATACATTTGCTAGCACAGACATTCCCATCTCATGCTCATTCTTAACATATGCATAGTTTAACCAATCAACCCTCTCTCCAAACCTACTTTCCTTGGAAAATGGCATTTATATCCACTCAGAAGCCTGAGAGTAATCCTAGACTATTCATCTTACCCCCATTCTAATCAGCTCTCTTTGCTATGTATCTCAAACACTTGTCTCATCTTTCCAAACCCTACCGTGCCTGGCTTGGTCGAGTCTTTATAATTACTTAGCTTGACTGCTGTTACAACTTCCTATCTACCTTCCCTCCAGTATCCAATTTACTCTGCACATTGCTATCAGTGCTCTTTCTATTACAGAAATATGGCCATACTTCTTTTCTGTTAAAAAGCCAGAACGGCTCCCCACTGCCAAGAAAATCAAGTTCTAAATTCAAAAGCATGGCTTTTAAGCTTCTCATCAACTGTTCTCTCTTTAGCTTTGTTGCTCGCTAAACACCATCCTATCCACACAAACCCTACAATCCAGCCAAACCAAATGCTTCTGCAACATCACAGACCCTCTGCGTGTCCAATACCTCCACATATTTGCTGGAGACGTTCCCTAGGCCTCAAAGGGAAATAAAGAAGATTCTGTAGCCCTTTTTACTTCCCTTCCCTATTAATTCTGCCATATATATATATGATTACTCTTTGAAGATGTTGTTCAACTACCACCTCTTCCAGACAGGTTTTCCTAAACCTATCTGGGAATAGTTGGCATCCACTTTCCATGTCCCAGGGTGCCCTGTACATCTGTGCACCATAGGTGCTCTTTGAGATTGTGAGCCACTGACACAGATACTGGGTCTCATTTACCTTCTAATCTCCAACACCTTGTACAATGTCTGGCACCTAGCTTAAATTCAATGAATTTGTATTAAATGGATTAATAGGAGCCACTGCTCCTTTAGTTAAGGATAGTTCTTTATGCTTCCCAGTGCTTCTGTAGTAGAATGTCTTATGTTCTCCACCTCATCTAAAATAGCACGGTACCGCACGTGTTTCACAGAGTAAATACATGATTGGTGAAAGAAAAATGTTTTATTTCCAAAGTTTGTGCAAGACTGTGTGTGTGTGTAAGTGTGTGTGTGTGTGTGTGTGTGCGTGCATGCACGTGCACACGCATGTTTGAGTGTAAGTGAGACAGAAACAGAGAAAGAGAAAGAAAAAGAAGGACCTTCTGTTCCCTGACAGGGCTTGTGCTCTTGGCATCCAAAGTAGAAATGCAGTATATATTTTGTCATGAAACCTAGGACAACTCTGAAAGGCCTGCTCAGCTCCAGAGCCCCTTGTTAGGTCAACTGAGGCGTTTGCCAGCTGGCAAAGTTGCAATACAGCTCATCTCCTCCTTCCTCTAAGTCTTGCTCCTGTCCTCTCATTTCCACAGGTGTTGGTTCCAGGGGCACTCCCTAATAAACATCCAGCTCAGACTTTGCTCCCTGGGGAATCCAACCTACTTATATGTGGGGAAATGTAACCTGAGCTCAAAATAATCCACTGGCAAAGTAATTTGGGGATGCAATGTTCAATAAAATAAAAATTATCTGTGTTCTGACTCAGGCTTAGTATTTGTAATCTTTTATCTTAGAGCCAATAGATAGAGTTCCCATGCCTATAACCATGGTTAACTTTTCTGTTGCCTACAAGTAAATCATTTGGAGAATTTGTCTTCTATGATTGTTTGGTTAGGGTTCTCTACCAGGCCTGAGATGAGTGCCCTCTCCCCAGAAATTTTCTTTTCTTTTTTTTTAAGACAAGATCTCACTTCGTCACCCAGGCTGGAGTGCAGTGGCATGATCTGGGCTTACTGCAATCTCTGCCTTCAGGGCTCAGGTGATCCTTCCACCTCAGACTCCCAAGTGGCTGGGACTACAGGCATGCACCACCATGCCTTGGCTCCAAAAGTACTAGGATGATGGGCAAGAGCTACTGTGCCTGGGCCCCAGAAGTATTTGAATGGAGGTTTGAAGGTATCCCCCCTATTTGAAGAATTTGTTTTCTTGGCAATACTCAACCTAGTTTATAGACACAGCTGAATATAAATAGGGCCTTTTAGGCTGGGCATAGCGGCTCACGCCTGTAATCCCAGCACTTTCAGAGGCCAAAACAGATGGATCACCTGAGGTCAGGAGTTTGAGACCATTGTGGCCAACATGGCAAAACCCTGTCTCTACTAAAAATACAAAACATAGCCAGGCATGGTGGTGGACACCTGTAATTCCAGCTATTTGGGAGGCTAAGGCAGGAGAATCCCTTGAACCCAGAAGGCTGAGGTTGCAGTGGGCCAAGATCATGCCATTGCACTCCAGCCTGGGTGACAGAGTGAGAGTCCCTCTCGAAAGAAGGAAAGAAGGAAGGGAGGAAGGGAGGAAGGGAGGAAGGCAGGAAGGCAGGAAGGCAGGAAGGCAGGAAGGCAGGAAGGAAGGAAGGAAGGGAGGAAGGAGAGGCTTTTTCCCCAACCTCAGGGCAAACTGAGAAAAATGGGCATATGATTCCCCCTACAACTAGACGGGAAGATGGAAATGTTGGTCTGGGTTCTGTTTTCTCTTGGTGACTCTAGAAAAACACTCATTTGGGTTGTTAAAAATACAAACAGCAAGTAACACAATACAAGCAACTCTTTTTCCCTTTCAGATTCATTCCACCTAGCTATCTCTTCCTCTATCCTCTACTCTTCACTGTTCTTGGCAGACCTCCCTTCTAGTCATTTCCCTGTCATCACTGCCTACTTGGATACCAAAGCCATGGGCTTCCTCTATATGCCCATCCCAGCTGTCAGCTTAGCAATTTTAATTTCCATAGGGAATAGGTATGCATTCTACCAAGATACTTTCTGTCTCTTAGGTACGCTACATCAGAGAAATGCATCTTTGTATCCTTCTGGTTTGAATCCTCTACAAACTTAGAATCTGTGCTTTTTGTTCTGATCATACCCTTTTCTTTAAAGAGCCTAGAATTGATGACTGAATGGAAAACTGTTTTGCAGAAACCCTCAACTACCCAGGCCCTTTTCTTGTTCACTTATTACACTGAATAACAGTTCTATCTACCTGTACACAGCTCTATCTACCTGTTTATCTTAAAATTACAATCTCCCACCAGATTAAAGTTAAGATTAGGTAGATTACAGCTCCATCTACCTGTTTGTCTCTCCCACCAGATTAAAAACTCCTGAGGTACTCATAGATGGCAACTTCAAGTTGAAGACCTTATGGGATCACATCACAAAGACTACTAAATAAAACAAATATTCATACCAGAAAGCAGAGATCTGTGCACTCACTCACTCTCAAGTGTGCATTCTCTCTCTCTCTCTCCCCTCACAGCCCTTTCTTTGTCAGGTATCATTTATTCATTTCATCCAATCTGTAGATCCTTCAAATGGAAAGGATACAAAGATGCATTTCTCTGATGTAACACCTGGAATAAACCTAGATAACCGTTTCATCAGTACTGTGCTCTGCAGAAGTGTGATTGATCACAGAGCTATAGAGAAATCAATGGTCCATTTACTGATTGTTCTTTAATTGCCTTTATGAGGAAATGCAAAGATGAAAGTGTGGTCAGCTCCAAAAGAGAGGACGAGATGGATAACGAGAGTTCTGAAAAGCAGAGGTAGGCATTTGTGCCTAAGGCCTACGACAAAGCAAGCTGGAAAGAACTTGAGAAACAATGTGATTTTTTAATTCTTTTTCTCTGGTTGCTTTATAAGTGAGTTTTGCCTCTACCAACTTCTCCTTGAGCTTTTCTTTTAAACCTATTGGAGTATTGGGTATATTAAGCCTTTAAAAAACAGTAGCTTTTGGTGTTGAGAGCAACTCTTTGAGCAACAGTAAAACAAACTCAAGGAAATGACTCAAGGTTTGAAGCAGCACCCCAGGGAAGCACCAGCTCCCCAGTTCTCTTTCTTGTGTCTATAGCTGCATAATTAGCATCTAATTGCCGGGAGCACTGAGAAAGCTGGGAATAGAGGGAAGCAGAGCCTTCCCTCATGCCATGAAGACCTGCAGTGGGCTCCCTCCACTCTATCTCCCTATGTTTCTCTCCTCTGCATTGTTTCCAATTTCTCCCACCCTGGTCCATTACATTTCCTAAACCACTTACTTGCTCTCCAGGCACCACATCCCCAATATGCTCCAAAAAGTTCTTTTAAAAATACCTCCCAGAGCACAACTACCACCATAGCCCCTTCTGCTTTGGTGGTTCTCTTACAACCAAACGGAAAAAAAAAATTCCCCGTCTTGGTATTCAAATTTCCATAACATGACTATTTATTCAATAAAGAAAAGTAAGAAATTAAAACAATATGAAAGCATACAAAGTTAAAAGAAGTTCCCATCTATTCCTTTACTCCCTCTCTGAGGTAACCATTCTAGCAATTTCCCACTTACTTTCTTCTAGCCTTATTTCTTCTGATTTCCTGTACACCTCCAAACCTCTGGCTAAACAAATACTCCTGTCAGCTCTACATGGGTTTCCTTGTTTCCCTGCTCCCAAGACTCTGCTCATATTATTCTTTTTTCTAACTTTTATTTTTAGTTGTAAATTGACAAATTATCATTGTATATATTTATGAGGTACAAAGTGATGTCATGATTTATGAATTTAATGTGGTATAATTAAATAACACTAATTAACATATCCACCACTTCAAATACTTATTTTTGTGTGGTGAGAACATTTGAAATTTACTGTCAGCAATTTTGAAATGTACATTATTATATTCATTATACAGTACAATATTTCTTGAAATAAAAGACAATATTTCTCCCACCTAGTTGAGGCTTTGTACCCTTTGACCACCATCTCCCCCTCTTCTCCTCCCAGCTTTTGGTAACCACCACTCTACTCTCTTCTTCTTTCAGTTCTATTGTTTTAGATTCCACATACAAGTGAGAACATGGGTATTGTCTTTCTGTGCCTGGCTTATTTCAATTAGTATAATGTTCCCCAATTCCAACCATGTTGTCACAAATGGCAAGAAGTCTTTCTTTTTAAAGGCTGAATAGTATTGCATTATCTGTACGTACCACATTTTCTTTATCCATTCATCTGTTGATGAACATTTAGGTTAACTCCATCACTTGGCTATTGTAAATAATGCTGCAGTGAACATGGGCATGCAGATATCCCTTTGACATCCCAATTTCAAATCTTTTGGGTACATACTGATTTCAAATCCAGAAGTGGAATTACTGGATCATACAGTAATTCTATTTTTAGTTGTTCTAGGAAACCATATAGTTTTCCACAATAGCTGTGCTAATTTCCATTCCCACCAACAGTGTACAAGGGCTCCCTTTTCTCCACATCCTCTCCTTTACTTGTCATCTTTTGTCTTTTTGATAATAGTTATTCTGACAGTTGCTATCTTATTGTGGTTTAATTTGCATTTCCCTAATGATTGATGATATTAAACATTTTTTTGTATATTTGTTCACAGACTGGAAGAATTAATATTGTTAAAATGTCCATGCAACTAAAGTGATTTATAGATTCAATGTATTCCCTATCAAAATTCAAAAATCGTTTTCACAGGAATAGAAAAAATACATTATAAATTTCATAAGAGCCACAAAAACCCCTGAATACCCCAAGCTATCATGAGTAAAAAGAAAGAAACAGCATGGTCCCAGCATACAAATAGATTCATCGACCAATGGAACAGAATAGAGAGCTCAGAAATGAGCCACACATGTAGAGTCAACTGATTTTTGACAAAGATGCCAAGAATACACAATGAGAAAAAGACAATCTTCAATAAGTGGTGTTGGGAAAACTATATACAGAAGAACAAAATTGGATGCTTATCTCACACCATATGCAAAAATCAACTCAAAATGGACTAAAGAGTTAAACTTATCTGAAACTGCAAAATTACTAGGAGAAAAGATGGGGGAAAACTACATGACACTGATCTGGGCAATGATTTTTTAGATTTGCCCCCAAAGTGTGGTAACAAAGGCAAAATTAGACAAATGGGATTATATCAAAATCAAAAACTTCTGCAGACCAAAGTAAACAACAGAGTGCAGTGACAATCTATGAATTGGGAGAAAATATTCAAAGCCATACATCTGATCAGAGGCTAATATCTGAAACAGATAAGATATTTATAAGGAACTCCAACAACTCTACAGAAAGAAAACAAATAATGCAATTAAAAAAGTGGGTGACCGGAGATGATCCAAGATGGCCGAATAGGAACAGCTCTGGAGTGCAGTTCCCAGTGAGAACACAGAGGGTGAGTGATCACCACATTTCCAAACGAGTTTTTACTGTCCACAAACCAGGAGATTCCTGGGTGGAAAAGCACCACAAGTCTCCAGCATGGCTGTATCAGCTGGCGCAGCAGGTCTCTGCACAAAATCTCACACAAATCTGGGCAGCCATTTCAACTGGCTCCTGGAACACCTGGGAGACAGAGTCACTCATTCAATTGAAAAAAAGGGGGCTGAAAAAGTAAGCCAGGCGATCTGGCTCAGTGGGTCCCACCCCCACAAAGACCAGCAATCTGAAATGCTCTGGATTGAGAGTTTCACTGCAAGCACAGCTGGACGTAGGACAGGGCAGCTCTTTTGGGGGAAGGGCATCTGCCATTACCAAGGAAGTCCACCACTACTGAGGCAGTCCACCATTACTGAGGCAGTCCACCATTACCGAGGCAATCCGCCATTACCGAGTTAGTCTGCCATTACAGAGAGAGTCCAGCATTACTGAGGCAGACCGCTATTACTGAGGCAGTTCGAACTATTCCTCTATAAACAAAACTGAAAGGAAGATCACACAGAAGCTGGGTAGAGCCCACGGCAGCTCAGCAACACCTCTGCTGGCAGACTGTGACTAGTCTATCTCTTCACTGGGCAGGGCATCTCTGAAAAAAGGCAGCAGAATGGCAGGAACTTATAAATAAAGTCCCACCTTCCCGGGACAGAGTACCTGGGAAAAAAAGGCAGTTATGAGTTTCACTGCAACAGACTTAAATGTACCTGTCCAACAGCTCTGAACGGAACAATGGAGCTCACAGCTCAGCACTTGAGCTCCTATAAGGGACAGACTGTCTCCTGAAGCAGCTCCCCAATCCGAGTATATCTAAAGAGACACCTCACAAAAGAGAGCTCAGGCTGACATTTGGCTGGTATCCTTCTGAGACAAAGATAAGAAAAGAAGAAACCAATAGCAATGCTTACTGTTCTGCAGCTGCCACAGGTAATACCCAGGCAAGCAGGGTATGGAGTGGATCTCCAAAAGGCCTACAGCAGAGGGGCCTGACTATTAGAAGGAAAACTAAAAAACAGAAAAAAATAACTTCATCATCAAAAAAAGGATGTCCACTCAGAGACCCCATCCAAAAAACACCAACTACAAAGACCACAGGTAGATAAATCCACAAAGATGGGAAGAAACCAGCGTGAAAAGGATAAAGACACCCAAAACCAGAATGTCTCTCCTCCAGCAAGGGACCATAACTCCTCATCAGCAAGGGAACAAAGCTGGATGGAGAATGAGTCTGATGAATGGACAGAAACAGGCTTCAGAAAGTAGGTAATAACAAACGTCTCAGAGCTAAAAGAACATGTTCTAACCCAATGCAAAGAAATTAAGAACCTTGGAAAAAGGTTTGACAAAATGATAAAGAGAATAAACAGCTTAGAGAAGAATATAAATGACGCAATGGAGCTAAAAAACACAACATGAGAACTTTGCGAAGCATACACAAGTTTCAATAGCCAAATTGACCAAACAGAAGAAAGGATATCAGAGCAATGAAATAAAATGAGAAGGCGAGATTGGAGAAAAAAAGAGTAAAAACAAATGAACAATGTCTCCAAGAAATATGGGATTATGTGAAAAGACCTAATCTATATTTGGTAAGTGTATGTGAATGTGACAGAGAGAATGAATCCAAGCTGGAAAACACTCTTCAGGATATTATCCAGGAGAAATTCCCCAATTAAGCAAGGCAGGCCAATATTCAAGTCGAGGAAACACAGAGAACACCACAAAGATATTCCTCAAGAAGAGCAACCCCAAGGCACATAATAGTCATATTCACCAGGGTTGAAATGAAGAAGAGAATGCTAAGGGCAGCCAGAGAGAAATGTCGGGTTACCCACAAATGCAAGCCCATCAGACTCACAGTGGATCTCTCGGCAGAAACCCTACAAGCCAGAAGAGAGTGGGGGCCAATATTTGACATCCTTAAAGAAAAGAACTTTCAACCTAGAATTTCATATCCAGCCAAACTAAGCTTCATGAGTGAAGGAGAAATAAAATCCTTTACAAACAAGCAATTGCTCAGAGATTTCATCACCACCAGGCCTGCCTTGAAGAGCTCCTGAAAGAAGCACTAAACATAGAAAGGAACAACCAGTACCAGCCACTGCAAAAACATACCAAATGATAAAGAGCATCGACACAAGAAACTGCATCAACTAACAGGCAAAACAGCCAGCTAGCATCAAAATGGCAGGATCAAACTGACACATAACAATATTAACTTTAAATGTAAATGGGCTAAATACCTCAATCAAAAGACACAGACTGGCAAATTGGATAAAAAGTCAAGACCCATTGGTGTGCTGTATCCAGGAAACCCATGTCACATGCAAGGATACACATAGGCTCAAAATAAAGGGATGGAGAAAGATCTACCAAGCAAATGGAGAGCCAAGAAAAGCAGGAGTTGCAATCCTAGTCTTTGATAAAAGAGACTTTAAACCAACAAAGATCAAAAGAGACAAAGCAGGACATTACATAATGGTAAAAGGATCAATGCAACAAGAAGAGCTAACGATCCTAAATACATATGCACCCAATACAGGAGCACCCAGATACATAATGCAAGTTTTTAACGACCTACAAAGAGACTTAGACTCTCACACAATGATAGTGGGAGACTTTAACACTCCACTGTCAATATTAGACAGATCAACGAGACAGAAAATTAACAAGGATATCCAGGACTTGAACTGAGAACTGGAACAAGCAATCCTAATAGACATTTACAGAACTCTTCACCCCAAATCCACAGAATATACATTCTTCTGAGCATCACATCACACCCACTCTAAAACTGGCCACATAATTGGAAGTAAAAAAATCCTCAGCAAATGTAAAAGAATGGAAATAATAACAAACAGTCTCTCAGACCACATTGCAATCAAATTAGAACTCAGGATAAAGAAACTAACTCAGAACTGCACAACTTCATGAAATCTGAACAACTGGCTCTTGAATGATGACTAGATAAAAAATGAAATGAAGGCAGAAATAAAGATGTTCTTCAAAACCAATGAGAATGGAGATACAATGTACCAGAATCTCCGGGACACATTTAAAGCAGTGTCTAGAGGAACATTTATAGCAATAAATGCCCACATGTAAAACAAGGAAAGACCTAAAATCGACACCCTATTGTGAAAATTGAAAGAGCTAGAGGAGCAAGATCAAAAAAACTCAAAGTCTAGCAGAAGACAAGAAATAGCTAAGATCAGAGCAGAACTGAAGGAGATAGAGACACAAAAAACCCTTCAAAAAATCAATAAATACAGGAGCTGGTTTTTTTAAAAGATCAACAAAATAGATAGACCACTATCCAGATTAATAAAAAAGAAAAGAGAGAATAACCAAATTGATGCAATAAAAAACGATAAAGGGGATATCACCACAGATTTCACAGAAATTCAAACCATCATCAGAGATTATTACAAACAACACTATGCACACAAACTAATAAACCTGGAAGAAATGGATAAATTCCTGGACACTTGCCTCCTCCCAAGCCTAAACCAGGAAGAAGCTGAAACCCTGAACAGACCCAAAACAAGGTCTGAAGTTGAGGCAGCAGTTAAGAGCTTACCACCCAAAAAAACCCAGGTACAGACGGGTTCATAGCTGAATTCTACCAGACATACAAAGAGGAGCTGGTACCATTCCTTCTGAAACTATTCCAAACAATACAAAAAGAGGGAATTCTTCCCAAATCATTTTATGACACCAACATCATCCTGATTCCAAAACCCGGCAGAGACTCAACAAGAAAAGAAAACTTCAGGCCAATATCCATGATGAACATAGATGCAAAAATCTTCAATAAAATACTGACAAGCCGATTGCAACAGCACATCAAAAAGCTTATCCACCATGATCAAGTAGGCTTCATCCCGGGGATGCAAGGCTGGTTCAACATAAGCAAGTCCATAAATGTAATTCACCACATAAACAGAACCAAAGACAAAAACCACATGATTATCTCAATTGATGCAGAGAAGGCCTTTGACAAAATTCAACAGCCCTTTATGCTAAAAACCCTTAATAAGCTAGGTATTGATGGAACGTATCTCAAAATAATAAAAGCTATTTATGACAAACCAACAGCCGATATCATACTGAATGGGCAAAAACTGGAAGCATTCCCCTTGAAATGTGGCACCAGACAAGGATGCCCTCTCTCAGCACTGCTATTCAATATAGTATTAGAAGTTCTAGCCAGAGCAATCAGGCAAGAAAAAGAAATAAAGGGCATTCACATAGGAAAGGAGGAAGTCAAATTGTCTCTATTTGCAGACAACATGATTGTATATCTAGAAGACCCCATCGTCTCAGCCCCAAATCTCCTGAAACTGATAAGCAAGTTCAGCAAAGTCTCAGGATACAAAATCAATGTGCAAAAATCACATGCATTCCTATACACCAATAACAGACTTAAAGAGAGCCAAATCAAGAACAAACTTCCATTCACAATTGCCACAAAGAGAATAAAATACCTAGGAATACAACTAACAAGGAACGTAAAGGACCTCTTCAAGGAGAACTACAAGCCACTGCTCAACGAAATAAGAGAGGATACAAACAGATGGAGAAACATTCCATGTTCATGGTTAGGAAGAATCAATATCGTGAAAATGGCCATACTGCCCAAAGTAATTTACAGATTCAATGCTATCCCCATCAAGCTACCAATGACCTTCTTCACAGAACTGGAAAAAACCACCTTCAACTTCATATGGAATCAAAGGAGAGCCCGCATAGCCAAGTAAATTCTAAGCAAAAAGAACAAAGCGGGAGGCATCACACTACCGGACTTCAAACTATACTACAAGGCTACAGTAATCAAAACAGCATGGTACTGGTACCAAAACAGAGAGAGATATAGACCAATGGAACAGAACAGAGGTCTCAGAGGCAACACAACATATCTACAACCATCTGATCTTTGACAAACCAGACAAAAACAAGCAATGGCGAAAGGATTCCCTGTTCAATAAATGGTGTTGGGAAAGCTGGCTAGCCATGTGCAGAAAGCAGAAACTGGACCCCTTCCTGACACCTTACACTAAAATTAACTCCAGATGGATTAAAGACTTAAACATAAGACCTAACACCATAAAAACCCCAGAAGAAAATCTAGGCAAAACCATTTAGGACATAGGTGTAGGCAAGGACTTTATGACCAAAACACCAAAAGCATTGACAACAAAAGCCAAAATAGACAAATGGGACCTAATCAAACTCCACAGCTTCTGCACAGCAAAAGAAACAGTCATTAGAGTGAATCAGCAACCAACAGAATGGGAAAAAATTTTTGCAGTTTACCCATCTGACAAAGGGCTGATATCCAGAATTTACAAAGAACTAAAACAGATTTACAAGAAAAAAACAAGCCCATTCAAAAGTGGGCAAAGGATATGACACTTTACAAAAGAAGACATACATGAGGCCAACAAACATATGAAAAAATGCTCATCATCACTGGTCATCAGAGAAATGCAAATCAAAATAACATTGAGATACCATCTCATGCCAGTTAGAATGGCGATCATTAAAAAATCTGGAGACAACAGATGCTGGAGAGCATGTGGAGAAATAGGAACACTTTTGCACTGTTGGTGGGAGTGTAAATTAGTTCAACCATTGTGGAAGACAGTGTGGCGATTCCTCAAGGACCTAGAAATAGAAATTCCATTTGACCCAGCAATCCCATTACTGGGCATATATCCAAAGGATTACAAATCGTTCTACTATAAGGACACGTGCACACGAATGTTCATTGTAGCACTGTTTACAATAGCAAAGACCTGGAACCAACCCAAATGCCCATCGACAATAGACTGCATAGGGAAAATGTGCCACATATACACCATGGCATATTATGCAGCCATCAAAAACGATGGGTTTGGGTCCTTTGTAGGGACATGGATGAACCTGGAAACCATCATTCTCAGCAAACTGACAGAAGAGCAGAAGATCAAACACCACATGTTCTCACTCATAGGCGGGTGTTGAACAATGAGAACACATGGACACAGGGAGGGGAGCAATACACACTGGGGTCAGTTGGGGGGAAATAGGGGAGGGACGTTGGGGGGTGGGGAGCTGGGGAGAGATAGCAAGGGGAGAAATGCCACATGTAGGTGATGGGGAGGAAGGCAGCAAATCACACTGCCACGTGTGTACCTATGCAACAATTTTGCACGTTCTTCACATGTACCCCAAAACCTAAAATGCAATAAAATAAATAAATGGGGAAAAAAATAAAAAAAGTAATATACTAACAAAAATAAATAAATAAAAAAGAAAAGAGAGAAGAATCAAATAGTACAATAAAAAAACGATAAAGGGGATATCATCACGGATTCCACAGAAATAGAAACTAACGTCAGAGATTATTACAAACAATTCTATGCATATAAACCAATAAACCTGGAAGAAATGGATGAATTCCTGGACAATTGCACCCTCCTACGCCTAAAGCAGGAAGAAGTCGAAACCCTGAATAGACCCGTAACAAGGACTGAAGTAGCCTACCAACCAAAAAAAAGCCCAGTTCCAGATGGGTTCACAGCCAAATTCTACCAGACATACAAAGAGGAGCTGGTACCACTCCTTCTGAAACCATTCCAAACAATCCAAAAAGATGGAATCCTTCCCAAATCATTTAATGAGACCAATATCATCCTCATAACAAAACCCAGCAGAGACTCAACAAGGAAAGAAAACTTCAGGCCAATATCCATGATGAACATAGATGCAAAAATCTTCAATAAAATACTGGCAAACCGATTGCAACAGCACATCAAAAAGCTTATCCATCATGATCAAGTAGGCTTCATCCCAAGGATGCAAGGCTGGTTCCACACACACAAGTCAATAAACGTAATTCACCACATAAATAGAACCAAAGACAAAAACCACAATTATCTCAATAGATGCAGAGAAGGCCTTCGACAAAATTCAACAGCCCTTTATGCTAAAAACTCTCAATAAACTAGTTATCGACGGAATGTATCTCAAAATAATAAAAGCTATTTACAACAAACCCACAGCCAATAATCATACTGAATGGGCAAAAACTGGAAGCATTCTCTTTGAAATCTGGCACTACACAAGGATGCCCTCTCTCACTACTCCTATTCCATATAGTATTGGAAGTTCTGGCCAGAGCAATCAGGCAAGAAAAAGAAATAAAGCATATTCAATTAGGAAAGGAGGAAGTCAAATTGTCTCTATTTGCAGATGACTTGATTATATATTTAGAAGACCCCATTGTCTCAGCTGAAAACCTCCTGAGACTGATAAGCAACTTCAGCAAAGTCTCAGATACAAAATCAATGTGCAGAAATCACAAGCATTCCTATACACCAATAACAGACTTAAAGAGAGCCAAATCAAGAATGACTGTCATTCACAATTGCTACAAAGAGAACAAAATACCTAGGAATACAACTAACAAAGGATGTAAAGGACCTCTTCAAGGAGAACTACAAACCACTGCTCAAGGAAATAAGAGAGGACACAAACAGATGGAACAACATTCCATGCTCATGGTTAGGAAGAATCAATATCATCAATGTGGCCATGCTGCCCAAAGTAATTTATAGATTCAATGCTATCCCCATCAAGCTGCCTATGACCCTCTTCACAGAACTGGAAAAATAACCACCTTAAACTTCATATGGAACCAAAAGAGAGCCTGCATAGCCAAGTCAATTCTAAGCAAAAAGATCAAAGCTGGAGGCATCACACTACCTGACTTCAAACTATACTACAAGGCTACAGTAATCAAAACAGCATGGTACTGGTACCAAAACAGAGATGTAAACCAGTGGAACAGAACAGAGGCCTCAGAGGCAATGCCACACATCTACAACCATCTGATCTTTGACAAATCTGACAAAAACAAGCAATGGGGAAAGGATTCCCTGTTTAATAAATGGTGTTGGGAAAACTGGCTAGCCATGTGCAGAAAGCAGAAACTGGACCCCTTCCTGACACCTTACACTAAAAGTAACTCCAGATGGATTAAAGACTTAAACATAAGACTTAACACCATAAAAACCCTACAAGAAAACCTAGGCAAAACCATTCAGGACATAGGCATAGGGAAGGACTTCATGACTAAAACACCAAAAGCATTGACAACAAAAGCCAAAATTGACAAATGGGATCTAGTTCAACTCCAGAGCTTCTGCACAGCAAAAGAAACAATCATTGGAGTGAACCAGCAACCAACAGAATGGGAAAAAAATTTTTGCAACCTACCAGTCCGACAAAGGCTAATCTCCAGAATCTACAAAGAACTAAAACAGGTTTACAAGAAACAAACAAACAAACCCATTCAAAAGTGAGCAAAGGATATGAACAGACACTTTTCAAAAGAAGACATATATAGGCCAACAAACATATGAAAAAAAATGCTCATCATCACTGGTCATTAGATAAATGCAAATCAAATCAAAACCACTTTGACATGCCATCTCATGCCTGTTAGAATGGCAATCATTAGAAGATCTGGAGACAACAGATGCTGGGGAGGACGTTGAAAAATAGGATCACTTTTACACTGTCGGTAAGAGTCTAAATTAGTTCAACCATTGTGGAAGACAGTGTGGCAATTCCTCAAGGACCTAGAAATTCCACTTGACCCAGCAATCCCATTACTGGGTATATAGCCAAAGGATTATAAATTGTTCTACTATAAAGACACATGTACACACATTCATTGAGACCCTGTTTACAATAGCAAAGACCAGGAACCCAAATGCCCATTGATGACAGACTGGACAAGAAAAATGTGGCACATATACACCATGGAATACTATGCGGCCATAAAAAATGATGAGTTCACGTCCTTTGTAGGGACATGGATGAATCTGGAAACCATCATTCTCAGCAAACTGATACAAGAACAGAAAATCAAACACCCCATGTTCTCACTCCTAGGTGGGTGTTGAACAATGAGAACACATGGACACAGGGAGGGTAGCATCACACATTGGGGTCTGTTGGGGGAGACTTGGGGGGGACAGCAGTGGGTAGGGAGTTGGGGAGGGATAACATGGGGAGAAATGCCAGATATAGGTGCCAGATATAGGTGACAGTGATATGGAGGCAGCAAACCACCTTGCCATATATGTACCTATGCAACAATCCTGCATGTTCTGCACATGTACCCCAGACCATAAAGTGCAATAATATAAATATATATAAAAGAAAAAAAATGGGTTACCTGATAGACATTTCTCTAAAGAAGACATACAAATGTTCACATTATTCTTTAAGACCGGAATGTTATGAAATGTTCTTTCTTCCATCCTGAAGGTCCAAATTCTGCCCATCCTTTAAGATTTAACTTTCATGTCACCTGCTCTGAAATGCTTTTCTCAATCTACTTATTAAATCCTCCCCTTCTCCTTTGAATTCCCACAGTATTTTTTCCAATTCCTGCTTAGAGCACTTGTTATTTTAGTCTCTGCTTTTTGGATACAAAGCCAGCCTCCACTGTTTAAATGTAAGCCCCCTAAACCATAGACCCATTCTTAGTTCACCTTGGCATTGCCTACGACATGTACCCGGGCCTTTACATGTACACAGCAGGGACTCAACAGATTCTCGTGGAGTAGGAGATAAGGGTTTGGAGCCTCCAGGCTACAGTTTTGGCTTTCATTTCACCTTTTTTTTTTTTTTTTTTTTTTGATACGGGTGGGGTTTTCTTTTTTTACCCAGGCTGGAGTGCAATGGCGCGATCTCGGCTCACTGCAACCTCCGCCTCCTGGGTTCAGGCAATTCTCCTGCCTCAGCCTCCTGAGTAGCTGGGACTACAGGCACGCGCCACCATGCCCAGCTAATTTTTTGTAGTTTTAGTAGAGACGGGGTTTCACCATGTTGACCAGGATGGTCTCGATCTCTTGACCTCGTGATCCACCCGCCTCGGCCTCCCAAAGTGCTGGGATTACAGGCTTGAGCCACCGCGCCCGGTCCTCATTTCATCTTTTAAAATGTCAGTGGCATCATCTGTGATGAGTGGGTTCTGTTGGCATCTCAAAGAGTTAAAGGAGGCGGTGAGTCATCAGGGCTTTCAGAATACTGACTGGTTCCAGGTGACTATTTAGAACAGGCAGTCAGAAAACTAAAACAGAATTTTTTTTAAAAAAACTCAACCTTAAAACTCCTCCTATTTTAACGTGAACAATACAACTCTTTCCAAACTATGGAGCTGAACAATCCCTCTCATTATTTCAATGAAACAAAAACAGACATTTAAACTCCAAAACAACAACAAAAATCCCCAAGCCCCTAACCTTCCTTGGCCTTGTCAGGCTGCTTGTGCAATGACTCTGCAGGGCTCTCTAGGGGACCATGAATTTGGTTTCATTTTCTAATTTGAAGGGAGTTATTTTCAGTATAAAGTGGTAAAGTGGAGGTGAATGGGAGATGGGAGAGGGTTGTCAAAGGGGAGACAGTTTCACAACAGTTTCAGAAATGGTCAGATTTACTTACTTTCTGCATTAGAAGCAGTCCTGGGGACGGTTAATAGAAACTGATAAGACTGACATAAGGCGGAATTACTTTCAAAACAACATACGTATTAAATTTTTTTTTTGTTTTTGGTTTAGTTTATATAAGCTTCTTATATATAAAATAATGCAGTAATAAAAGCCTGATCAGCTCCTAAAATCTTAAACATTGTAATGAACTATTCCGTTACCTGTTTCTTTGCCCCCTTGATTCATCCACAATTTTCATCCTATTTGTAGCTTTGCCAAAAAAAAAAAAAAAATCAATCCCAATGAATCCCTCCCCCAAATGGTTAGATCATTATCAGTCCATTTGTGAGCCTACCTCTGTTTACATTGGTAGAACTATATCCAATGACAGTTAAAACAACCAAAAAACCCTTTCAAATAGAAGGTTCTTCTCCAAAACTTTAACCTCATTTGTACTTGGTCTTTACAAAAAATTTCCATTATTTTTGCAGTGATTTTCTATTCAAGTAAACTTATTTCATCCTCCAAACAAAACTATAGTCTGTCTCAATAGCAATATCAAGGGAGGAAAAGAGTTACTCAAAGTCTTGACTATAATTATAAGGAAGGAGAGTGATTATAAGATGCTGTGGGGAAGAAGAATTACGACAAGGGAGATGGTGTGGGCAAGAAGACATAGAAATAGAAAAGGTCTGGCACACAACGAGGGGCTGGGCAGTGATATCTGAGGCCATTTCTGCATGAGTATAATAGTGTGTGTCTTTGGAAAAGGCCATTAAACAGAGCTCCCTCTATCATGAGCCATGAGGCTCTAACAAGAGTACTGATTTTATTTCAGCAGATATGCCAATCCCATGCTCTCTATGGCCAACAATGTCAACTGGGGAAATTGTGGGGCCAGGAAAGGCACTCACTGCTTCTTATCTCCATGAAAAGCCTCGGCAGCCACCCAGACACTTGGGGGCCAATTCTTACCCTTACCTGCAACATCCAATCTGCCACCGATCCCTGTCCACTCGACCTCATAAATGCTTCTGATGCCCCTGCCTCTCTCGCATCATCCCTGTCCTTCAGCCTGGCCTGCTGCCATGGCCTCCTAACTGGTTATGCAGTCTTAGCGTCCTCTGCCAATCCCTTCTGCCCACGTCAATCAACCTGTCTTCCCAGCCTCTCACTCTCCAGATTCTAACCAGACCTGGCTTTTGTACTTCCTAAAATGCTCCTTTCCACCACAAAGGCCTGGAAAGCTATTCAAGCCACTGATTCTCTCTGTGGCAGTATTCCTTCTAGCCACATCTCTACCTTTACTCCCCTTTTGGGATTTTTCTAGTTTTTACTGGAAGTTGGGTTCTTGGTACGTGCTTTCTCAGTAATATACACATGTACTTTTGTAATCGATTGTTCTTTTTTGGGGGGGGACGGAGTTTCGCTTTTGTTGACCAGGCTGAAGGGCAATGGTGTGATCTCGGCTCACTGCAACCTCCACCTCCCGGATACAAGCGATTCTCCTGCCCCAGCTTCCAGAGAAGCTGGAATTACAAGTATGTGCCACCACGCCTGGCTAATTTTGTATTTTTAGTAGAGATGGGGCTTCTCCATATTGGTCAGTATGGTCTCAAACTCCTGACCTCAGGTGATCTGCCTGCCTCGGCCTCCCAAAGTGCTCTCTTCCCTGTCAGTCTGTACATACTCTGAGGTCAGAGCCTGCATTTGCTCGTGTATGCTTTCCTCTGTAATATGAAATAAAACAAGAACTTATAGGATAAAGATTAAATGAGTTAATCCAGGCAGAGAACTTAGAATAGTACCTGATGTATATAGGGGCTATGTAAGCTGTGGCTATAATTATACTTATTAGCATTATGCCTAGAATAAAGGATGCACTCTATAAACATTCATCAAATGAAAGACGAATGAATAAAAGAATGAATAAATTAATGAATTCAGCAGTCCAAATGGCCACTTATTTTTCCAACCACCAAAGATGTATAGAAAACTACCATAGGGAGGAATTATTGATCTTCATTAATAATTCCACTGTCATCATGATAAATGGTAAATAGCATTTTTGGTTTCCTGGGATTTTGAGTTCGTTCTACTGTGTTGCTGAAAAAAATATTCAAAGCAAGGAGATATAGAATTAAGAGATAAATAACTGTAATGTCATAATACATATTTCCATGCTTCTCAATCTTGCCTTAACTAAAATACGTGCTTCTTAATGAGCACCACACTGCTTAATTATTCCCAGGCTGAATCCTTCAGAAAACCACAAGTGTTAGGTAGACCATTCCACATGTCTTTACACAAAAAATTTCAACTTCGGTTGCCAAAAAGGGAATGGCTTTACCCATTTGTTCCAGTACATTCCATAGGTCTGATTCCTCAGTGTCTTTAAGGGAAAGGCATCAGCCACCTGTGTGCACATCATTCTCTGCTGGCCTAACAGAAACATACATGAATGAACTTGAGCTCCAAGCACAGTCTGTAGCAGTAGGACTGCCACACCATTAAAAAGCTGGAAACAGGAAAAGTGGCTCTGAGTTGGCCCAACCCCACCAAATGCTATTATCTGACAAAGTTTTCTTAATTTATTGTCATTTAACACTGTGATAATATTTTAAAATAGTTTTCCTGCAGGTAGCTCATTTGGATTTAGAAATAAATACTGCATCATCATCACATCACCAACATCTGATATTATTCTTTCCTTCCCATATCAGAGAAAGGCTTTTATTCCATTTCTCTAAAGTTAGCTTTTTTACTCTTACCCTGAATCCATCTATTATACCGCTGAATTCTGTGAAAATTCATAATTGGGAATAGAGGCAGCAAACCACCTGGTTGTGTATGCACCTATGCAACAACCTTGCATGACCTTCACATGTACCCCAGAACCTAAAGTAAAAAAAAAAAAATCATACTTGGTTCCTCTCAGTTCAGTCATCAGTTTGGGAAACTGGTATTTAATTTAAGAGAATTGATAGTTATGAAAAATAATTCTAACAAAGAAATTGTTTGAGCCTTCATCCTGATACATTTAAAACTAAAGGGCGCTACACTGAAATCCGTTACAGACAATGAGAAATACTGGAAATTTAGTCAACTGACCTGTTTTCTTGTGGAGCAAACTGGATCTGTACCCCAAAGTGCTGAAGTCCTGGGCCTGCGAGGGAGCTGAGGATAGTAGCATTCTTTGGCCGCCTTCTGGGTTTCCCAGGGGGAAGGGTGGGCTCTGAGAGTGTCTGAATTCATGCCTACCCTTGGCAGGCAAGTAGAGAGCCTCCTGAACTTTCTTCTTTTCTTTTTTTAACATGTTGACCAGGATATCTGAAAGTTGACTTAAGGATTTAATGACTGATGCTAGCTTATAGTAATTAAAACGCGAATGTCCCAAGTGTCATTAATGTGCCTAACATTTGCTATTTATCATATGGCAAAGACTGACTGAAGGAAGGCTTCAACTTCCTGAAGCCCTGTATATAGCTATGGACAATTTAGGAGGCTTTCTTTCAATATAGCACCATTATATGAAAAATTAGCAAACCCAAGGACTTTAAAATGTTCTGAGTTTAAACCAGGTACATCTTAACAATGTTATGAAAGTGCTTATAAAAAGTCAAATGAAGGCTGAATAGCAGCAGACAATAGACTATGTATACATCTTCCCAGATAAAAGGTGAATTTACTTACATAGCCTATGTATACATATCAGCCCCCTGGTTGAGCACACGCCTGCTCAGGAGGCAGCAGAAGAGCAGAGAGGGAGAATGGTGAAACCCACCCAGCTGGCAGATCAGCCATCTTCCTCCTGGTGGCCAGTGTGGTGACAAAGGTGCAGCCACGCACTCCAAGCTCAACACATGCTTATGTAGAGTACCTTCAGATGAGGGCTTTTTCAGCCACTAATTTTCGTACTCAAATGGAACTGAAAAGACGTGAATTATTAGTACAGACATATCATTTTAAAATGCACCTTTTGGGGGCCATTGAGATATGCCAAGACCATTGATGATAAGGGATAAAAGCACTCCCCTCTACCCTACTTCGCCGTTCATTCTGGGCTCAAGATGCCTAGAATTCTAAGAGATTTTTGTCCAATCTGCTAAAAGGAATGACTAGAATCCCTATTGAGAATCTCAGAACTCTAATTGCATATGTGGTAAGATGAATTCAATGCCTTTGCATCCCTAGAGAAGGCTCATTAAAATGGGAGTCTAAATGTGCGATGGTGTGGGAGAGAACACTACTACTTAGAAAGGGGGAGAGGTACCCAGATTGTATTTATTCTTGGGCAAGCAGCATGGAAGTCATTTGACCTTCACCTTCCACCTCAGCTTTAACTCCCACTTGGTGATTTCTGGGAGCATAATCAGTTTCTCTCTCTCTGATGTGGCTTTCATTCCTTGCCCCAAAACAACACGTACTTACCAAAAATGTTCACAGCTTCTTAGTATCTAAGCATGAACACGACAGAGATGAGGGCTCTGGCTCAATGCGCTGCTCCTCTTTGTATGGAACTGATTACCAATGTCATCATACACTTCCACTGGTTCACACACTGCAATGGCAATATCCGTTTGCTCACTCAGTCAGTGATACTTGCTGAAGCTTGTGCTATAGATGCCAGGCCCTGTTCTAGGCATGGGTATAGAGCAATGACAAGGCAGACTAGTCTTGCCCTTATGAAGCAGATGTCTTACTGGGGAAAGAGATCTCACACATGCGTGCAGGCACACGCACGCATACACAAAGTCAGAATGCCAGATATCTAATTTGAAGAAGCTCAAGGGTGACTGGGTGGCTGCTGCTACAAAAGGCCTAAGAGTAATCTTTAAGCTGAGATCTGACCCATACGAAGAACCAGCCAGAAGAAGAGCGTCTATGCAGAAATGATGAAATCCCTAAAGAGAAACAGGCCCAGCAGTGGCTCATAATACTGCAACCCTGTGATCCCACATCATACAACGCACAGGAGAGCTCCCACAATGAAGGATTATCCAGCCGCAAATGTTGATAGTGCCAAGGCTGAGGAACCTTGTGTTAGAAGAACGACAAGAAGGTAACTGTGACTGAAGCAGAGCACACATGGGATGAGGTGTGAGAAATGAGGTTGTGGGTGGGCAGGGCAAGATCCCCCAGGGCCTTGTAAACCGGAGCAAGGAGTTTGGTTTCATTCTAAGTATCATGGGAAGCCCCTTGAAGATTTCCATCAGAATAATGATGCGTTCTGACGTACCTGTCATAAAGATCACAATATCAATCTATCTTCTGTGCTGCCTTCCTTCTTCTCACCTTTCGCCTGCCTTCTTGTCCTCCCCACTCCCATTTATGGGAGTGGCCTTGGTGCCAAGCACTTTGCTGGGTAATCAATTCCGCTGTCATATATTTTATGAAGGGTGTGTGAACGTCACTCAAACTGAGGATGTCACTGACAGGACATCATTTTCACTCCCTTTCCAAGAAGATCTGATGTTGTTCACAATCATGTGGGTGCATGACTGTCTTTTGTTAAACTCAATTATAATTGCTTTTTTTCCTAGAAGCTAGATCTTTCCCATTTGTTGTGTCACAGTCTTAGCCTTCTGGGTTCTACAAAAAAAGACATGAAAACATCCTCCCATCCGACTCTGCATAACTGTGAAACTTAAGGAGTCTTTCTTGGTTGTTGATCTTTGATAAGCACAGCTCTGAGATGATTATATCTTAGCTGCTATTCTTCCTTCTTCTGAGCTTACTCATTGTCGTCATAGTCATAATTCCAATTACATCACACTCGGTAGTGCTCAAAGCACTTATGGGCTTTTCTTTTTTCTTTTTTTTTTAGATGGAATCTTGCTCTGTCACCATGCTGGAGGGCAGCGGCATGATCTCAGCTCATTGCAACCTCCACCTCCCGGACTCAAGCGATTCTCCTGACTCAGTCTCCCGAGCAGCTGGGACTACAGGTATGTGCAACCACTCCCAGCTAATTTTTATATTTTTAATAGAGACAGGGTTTCACCATGTTGGCCAGGATGGTCTTGATCTCTTGACCTCACGATCTGCCTGCCTCGGCCTCCCAAAGTGCTGAGATTACAGGCTTGAGCCACCATGCCCAGCCACTTATGGGCTTTTCTCAGCAGGTCTTATGCTCCTGCTCCTAAAGAATAAAAAGCAACTACATTGAGTAGGTATACAGCTAATAAATGAAGAGCTAGGATTTCAATCCAGGTGTGAATTGAAGTGCAATATTCTTTCCACTCTGACTCTCCATCATTTTGAATAAGCGTCTCAGATAGAGGGAGCGCTGTTTGAATTGCTGACAGTCAGCAAAGAATCTAGGGTAGCCCCACATGAACAGTGATGCCTGGAGTCACCACAGTGAAGGAGGGGAGGTGATGGATATCTCCCTTTCACTCTCTTTTTAAAATAAACATATAGGAACAAGCTTGGACTGTTCTTTCTCTGTCATATCTCGTTTCATCCCTCCTATATGTGCAGACATTCATAAGCCCAGACGGGGATTAAGAAGTTGGTAGGAGGAATTAAAGGGGAAGATCCTAGACTAGGATCAAGGCCAGGAAAAGAAGCAGAGCTCAGGCTGGGGCTGGGGCCAGGATTGAGGTCCAGGCGGAGACCATGCTTGGAGATGGACGGTGTAAGAGGAAGGAAAGGGAATGCAAGGGTGACAACACCGTGGGCAGCACTGACGGATGAAGGCTTGCGTCGGGGTGGGGGTAATTCTCAGCTGAACCCACTGTTCCTGGCCAGATAACAAGCCAGCTAAACTCACTTGAATCTGACACACAGGGTCTGCTAATACTCAAATAAAATCAGAGACCCAAGTTAATCAGGCAGCATGCCTACCTCACATTTGGTCTGTTTTTACCTCTTTATTACTGGGCTTCCTTTGTGTAGACTAGTTTCACGCATTTTGCATAAACAGCTGAAGCGAAAAGTGTCTCTTAGTAATTTTTTAAAATGAACAAAAATATCTGTTTGTAAAGAACGGACCAAAAGGATTTCTTGTGCATGTTCAAATTCTGCAAAAGCAATGAAAATATCAAAATCTTTTTACAAGAAGCTTGAAAGATAAAATGAGAAACAATACTGAATAATGATCTGGGAGGCCTGAGGGCCACCCAGCCCGACAGGGGCTCCTTAGAAGTAACCATTTAGTCTACAACTAGAGGCAGCACATGCTCCCACGGGCTACTACCACTTTCAGCACCCAAAATACACTGCCTCCTGGAGCCAATAAGAATTCTATCTTATTTGGTACTGATCAGTTTAGCTAAAAAAAAAAAAAAAAAAAGAATTCTATCTTGAACACTCATCTATACTCACTTCCGAATTTGGGAACATTTGTAAGTGGAACTCACAGCAGTAGATCTGGCTTTTAAATAAGAAGTTAAATTTAAATCAATCTCTGCTCTTCATAAGCTAAATACCATTTGTCGTTTTTCAGCCATCATTTGAGTTTCACCCACGCACCAGCCACAAATTCTGGGCCATGGTGAGGCTGTGGTCAGCCTGGTGTCCGGTCAGCTCGCTAAAGATAACCAGCTAACTTACTGGCTCAGGGCTAAAACAAAAAGAACAAACAGAGGAGCCAAACAATGTATTTTTAAAAATTAACGTTAAAAGATGGTGTAAAAAAGCTCATACTTTAAAATAAACTAAAATGTTCCTTGCAAGAGTAACCATGTCAGGTTAAAAACAAACACATTTTTTTTTTCTTTTATAGAAACACTTTTTCACTAGTTGCAGTACTTTGCTGAAGGGACATTTGACTTCTCAATGGAAAGAAGCAATGTGAATTGGAAGCTAGGTGGGGAGCTCAGCCATGTGGCTC
The DNA here is from genome assembly GCF_009761245.1 of Sapajus apella. NCBI lineage: Eukaryota > Metazoa > Chordata > Mammalia > Primates > Cebidae > Sapajus > Sapajus apella. Next base: position 7,091,036 of record NW_022437023.1, read on the forward strand.
GGGAAAGACTGTTGTTCACCCCTTTCAAACCAGGAGAGAGGAAGTTTCTTCATCATTTTAGAAAGGATACTGATTTCATTATCTCTCTGCTTTAGAATATCTTGTAGCTTTCTATATTCTTCCTCTTTTAATGGTTCTTGGCAGTCTTGGTCTTTGCTTTCAGAGGAGACTGTATTGTTTCCAAGGATCTTCTTGTCATTCAATAGTTTCTGTAAGATGAAGTAAGAGCTTAGCATCCATATCTCTAGTCCAAATTTCTTTGTTTCTTTGACCGTTTTTCCTTTAACCATTCCCTGCACACATCAGGCATGTGTGACCTGCCTGAGGCAGGTGCAATGCCTTTGTGATGAAGTTGCTTTTTTGGCTTGGCATGTTTTCTCCCTTCAACCTGCCTTCTTTTCCCTCTTCCTTCCCCAACCCCCTCAGCCCCCTTGTATCTTCTCTCTCCTTCCCTAACTTGGGAAATTCCTACTCAACATTATCTCCTCTTGGACTCCTTTCCCTTTCTCTATATATCATTCCACTTAATTCATGCTTTTATTCTAGTACTTATCATGTATTGTGATTATTCTTTACAACATCTGTCTTCTCCATGACTTACTTATTAAACTCTGCCTTATCTATACCTGGCCCTTAGTAACTCACAACAAATGTTTATTATATTAATGAAGTATGCAAAAATACAAGCCAGCTAGAAGTAAAAGGGATGATATTCCCAGCCCTTCATCATGAAAATTAAAACCTAAGGCAGAGAAAAACTGAAATATCATATGTGTATATCAAACTGTTGAAAAACTGCAGAATGCAATGCTCTTGATATAGCTTGAAAAATATATATAATTATATATGTATATATAGGAAAAACAAATTATATATATATATAAACAAATATATATATAATTATATCTATATCTCTATCTATATAGTTGCACTTTAGGTTCTGGGGCACATGTGCAGATCATGCAGGACATGTATGTACAGGTACATGCATGGCAATGTGCTTTGCTGCCTCCATCCCCCTGTCCCTATAGCTGGCACTTCTTCCCATGTTACCCTCCCCAACCTCCCTACCCCACACTGTCCCTCCCCTGTTCCCCCCAACAGACCCCAGTGTGTGATGCTCCCCTCAGGGAGGAAAATATATTTTTAAAAATATGGAACTATTCTGTGCAGAAGGTAGAGCTTCCTGGCAAAAGAATTAGAAGTCCATGGCCTGAGTTTATTTATTGGCAAGTAAGACATAATCTCTGAAGAAACTCAATGATAATCAGACTATTGGTTCAAAGACCATATCATTTTCTGGGTATATACTGCTGGATCCTAACCTTCCAAGAATTGGTCAACTAGAAAAGCTTTTTTGCAGCTTGAACATGGCTGAAAATGGCTTTATTGGGGAAACATTTAAGTTTACCTTTAAATGATGAAAACAGTGATGAATTTTACGCATATCAGCGCCAACCTCTAATCTGCTCTCTGGATCCTGGTCTTCCAGAAAGGATGTTATTAGTTTTTCCAGCCTAAAAATACATAATGTATGAGAAGCAGCTGTGAGCTAGACGCTTTAGAAATTCTAATGGCATTACCTGGTTGGTTAACATTTAAAGTACAGGATATTGTTCCACCTCTTTATAGAAGTACACATTTGACTATAAAAATTAAGGGAAAAACACTGACAAAGTGAAATCTGTAATGAAGCAATTATTTGACTAATTTCCAGTAAATTTTCATATGAAGCTTTCATTATAGGAATCATCTGATTTCTACACTCAATCCATTTTAGCCACTCCGAATTTCTATGCCCCTGTGCCTGGCTGCTGCGTTTGCTAGAAAAAGTAACAAGAATATTTTTAAAATTAATTTCACTAAAAATTCATGCTACTCTGCCTCACCTGGCACCTCAGTGACGCCACACTATCTTTGTAATCATTCCAGGTGACCTTCCATTCTTCACAGTGCCTATTCCAAGTCTTTCTACAGCCCCCAAACCTACCACTACTCTTTCACACTCTGTCAGTAAAGTCACTTCTCACCAGATGGAGAAAGTCACACAGACCCCTTTGTTTCCTCCTCCTTCGCCCCACTGCTCAGGCCCTCTCAGGCCCTCTTCCTGCCTCTGTAGATTCTGGATGATATTCTTCCTCTGTCTAAGGTCAGTCTCTCCGCTGGGCTCTCTCTTTGCTTCTTCCAGGGCATATCTATTTAACTACCTCTTTTCCCTTAATCACCTCTTCATCTCCTCTCTATACTGATTCTTTCCTCTCTGCTTACAATCATTTTGTTTTTCCTAACCTAAAACAAAACAAAATAGAAAACAAAACACCTACCTTTGGAGGGACGAACCACTCTATTCTAAAGTCTTAGTTTGGCTGGGTGCGGTGGCTCACGCTTGTAATCCCAGCACTTTGGGAGGCTGAGGTGGGCAGATCACTTAAGGTCAGGAGTTCAAGACCAACCTGGCCAACATGGCGAAACCCCGTCTCTACTAAAAACACAAAAACTAGCTAGGCAAGGTGGCACATGCCTGTAATCCCATCTACTCAGGAGGCTGAGGCAGGAGAATCACTTGAACCCGGGAGGCAGAGGTTGCAGTGAGCTGAGATCGCACCACTGCAGTCCAACCTGAGCAAAAGAATGAGACCCTGTCTTTAAAAAAAAAAAAAAAAAGTTGTAGTTTATTCATAGCACTGTGTGCCCATGTAGCATCCTAGTACTTCATCTCAGAGGGAAATTCTTGGCTCTCATTTGTCTTTGCGCTTTCTGTACCCCTAACATTAGGTTCTCAATACAAATATGTTCACTAGTTACTGGATTCATTGCCATGGAAATGGTTGTCCTCTATGTTGAGATGGAACTCTTAAAAAGGAAGGTGTAAGGATGACAATCAGTATCTATGATGTTAGGTGTCATAATACAGAGGCAGCACACCTTCCTAGGACTATTATGAAAATACTTGCATACTTTCGGCATCTTTTAAAGCTGTATATACATGCTTCCTTTTTGCTATTATTATCAGGCCACTCAGATAAGATGTAATGATTTCTCTCATACAACAGCCTTGGATTTCATTTTTACCTCTTGTAATCTGTGACATGTATCAGCTATATATTTGCAAGCGTGAGACAATTTATACTGTAATTTTAAAGGAGTTTCTTCAGGAGAAGAGACACTTGTCATTTGCACTATTTGCCGGTTGACTTTGTGTTTTCTTTTCGAATAGAGCTTCAAACCACCAGATATACAGAGAGGTTCATTCCTGATACATTTTTTAAAAAATTATGTAAAGTACTATGAAAACACATGTTTACGAACAAAATTCCAAACAATGCAGTTGTGAATAAATTAAAAAGTGAAAACGCCTCCCACTCCTTTGCCCCCATCCCCCCCAATTAAAAAAATTTTTTTCAATACCTTGGGTAATCCACTGTTGATAGTTAAAATATATTATTCTTATTCTTAATGAAGCAGATACCTATACCTATATATTCATTTATACATTTTGGTTTTACGTTTTTACAAAAATGAGATCACACTCTGAATAATGTTTTGCACCACTATATTTCTAAAGAAATTATGACAGATGAGCTTCCCCATCAGTGCCTATCCAGTAGAGGTATTTCATTTCTAATGGCTATATAAGATTCCATACTATGGATGTACTATTCTCTCTTGATGGACACTGAGGTGACACAGTCATACAGTTGCCACTTTCGTCTGTAACCCATGAGGAGGCCTTGATCTACAATGCTGACTTAATGAGGCTTAAAAAATAGTAATGTTTCTCTACTTGTATTTTCCCTGAATACATGGAAGAAATTTTGAAATCTGGAAAATCATCATGGGTTCTAGAACAGACACCCATTCTCTAGAGTGAAAGCACTCTGTGATATCCAGCGTCCATAAAATTTCTAGCAGACAATATTGAGTTGGAAGTAATGGTTAATCAATTCTTTCTTCCTGCTTTTTCTTTAGAAAACAACTTCTGTGTAGTTTAAACGCAAGAATATATTCTAGGAAACATTTTCTGAAGGAAGGCTGAAGTGGACTCCTGGGTCGGAAGAAAACCTCGTAAGATACAAGCCTGCTGATGAGCTGGACCGCTCGCAGATTGCTCACGTGCCCTGGAGTTTGGCAATTCCTCCAAGGCTCCTGTCCCACACAGTAACACTGTAGGATACAAGGAGGACCAGCAACGTGATCCAAAGGAATGGGCAAGAATTTCTGCCTAAGTAAAAGAACTGATGGCTTTACTCTTTCTGGGGCTCCATTAGTCTAGTACATGATTAAGAAGGAAGATCAGCATTTTGACGTGCAATTTTGGTTTCAGCACTTGAGAACACAGAGATAAGAAACATGCCTGGTCTTTCCTTCATACATTTGATTTATCGTTGGATTTATTTTCTTATCATCAAGCAAGGACTTGGTCTAATAATTAAAATGCAGAAAAATCCTTAATTCAGATGTTTTTGTTGTACTCCTCTCGCAGTTGAGAGTGAACAAATGACCCCAAATTCCCCACATTTTCCTATCTCCTAAAATAGTTTCCAAGTTTATACCTAGTCCCTGCTCCCACTGAGGGGTCTCGCAGCTGCCAGAACTCTGCTGAACAGTGGAAAACTGTTTACAGAAAAGGAGGTCAAATGAGTACAACAAAGTCTATTTTTTAGGACAAGCCCAAGTCAATAAGAACTTTCCTTATTCTCTACTTACACTAGAAGAAAAGAAGGAAGAAAAAAGAATGCTAGGGGAAAGAGAAAATACATGTACACCATTCAGTAACAAGAAATATCGTAATAGTTTAAGTGTGTGGGAACACACGACCTCACTGATGGTGGGTGATGGTTTGATGTTTGGTGACTATGCAGATCTCAGCCAAATTGACTGATAATGAAACACCTCTGACAGCCTGTGTCCTGGTTCAGCAACTCCCTCATATTAGAAATTGTGATACCTGGCCCCATAATTAGAACTGATCATATTTCCTAATATGTGCTTTACCCTCTTGAGACCACTGTACTCCCCTCTCTGCTCCTTACATTCCTTGCCAAAAAAAAAAAAAAAGTTCTCTCTGTAGCCATATTTCCATAAAAATTCAGGTTTAATAGCATGAATAAAAAGATAAAGCAAGCTTATCATTAACGACAGCCAACATTGAGCATGCACTAAATGCTGGACGCTTCTGTGCTATTTTCAAACATCATTTCCTTAATTCTTACAACAACTCTGTGAGATAAGTACTATTATTATCGCTGTATCATAGGTGAGGAAACTGAAGCACAGAGATATTATATATCTTGTCACACAGCAAGCAAACAGGTAAAATCCAAGTTTTGAAGCATGATACTTACCATACTATAACAAGGTTACTCAGTTATTCAAATATGTATTTGAATCCCATATTGGGTGATGTGTTTCTAAAAGGGAGAACCCACACCTGCAAGCATTCACTGAGGAGGCAAATAGGTGGATGAAGAAGCAAGAAATAACTGAAAAGCAGGTGCTTAGATCTTAGCAAGGCCATGGCCTACCATGCCTTGTAACAGCAAAAAAAGTTGGGAAGGAATCAGAATGTGCCATATTTGAAGATTAGTTAATTATGGCATAGCTATGCACACAGTTAAGCAGCAATTTAAGTGATGTAACTAGGGGCAAAAATAACAGAAGCATGCAGCAGAACAGTATTATTCCAGAGAATTTACTAGAAACAAGGCTTGGGGGATGCGATGCAATGGGAATGCATCCTCTGATATCAAGCTGGAAATAGTGAGGGGCATGAAAAATACCCCAGTTGGTGAATCTGGGCTTGCTGGTGGTAGATCCATGGAAATTGGTATTCCAGAGTTGATAGTTCTCAGCTCCACTGTCTTCTCACTGGTTTTGGGAGAGGATGTGACAGCTCATTCCAGAGAGCTAGAAAGGAGTTCTAGCTACAAACCTAGCTTGTATTAATGATGCCAAATAAATGTCAAAGTCTGCTTCACTGCTACCACCCATTTTGCCACTGAAGATAGCTCCACTGAGGGTGAGTTATCTCTGACAGGGTTAGACATGGGGATATGGACAAATCAAAGCTACGCATTACTTGAGCAAAGATTGGGAAAAGAATAGGGGATAGTGATAAAGATATAAAAGGACTTCATTCTTTTCCATGGCTGAATAATATTCCACTGTGTACATATACCACATTTTCTTTATCCATTCATCTGTTGATGGACACTTAGGTTGATTTCGTTTCTTGGCTGTTGTGAATAGTGCTGCAATAAATACGGGAGTGCAGATAGGTCTTCCATGTGCTAATTTCCTTTCTTTCGGATATATACCCAGCAGTGGGATCGCTGGATTGTACAGAAGTTCTAGTGTTAGTTTTCTGAAGTATCTCCATACTGAAATCCTGTCATTTGCAACAACATATGTAGAAATGGAGGATATGATGCTAAGTGAAATAAGCCAGGCACAGAAAGACAAATATCACATGTTGTCACTCACACGTGGGAGCTAAAAAAAAAAAAAATTAACTCATGCAGATAAAGAATAGAATAACGGTTTTCAGAGGCTGGGAAGGGCAGTGGGGAGGGAGGGGATAAAGAGGGGATGCGTTAAAGGGGACAAAAATATAGTTAGAAGGAATAAGATTCAGTGTTCAGCAGCAGAATGGGGTGGCTATAGTTAACAATAATTTATTATATATAATAAATTATATAGGAATGTTCCTGAAACAAATAAATAATAAAAACTCGAGTCAATGGCCATCCCAATTCCGATTTGATTATTACACATTCTATGTTTGTATCAAAATACCACATATACCCCATAAATATGTACAATATGTATACATAATCATTTGAAATTTAAAAAACTTTAGAAAGTATAAAAGGAAACTTGGCAACTATTAAAGGAATATGATAGCTGAATAGGAAGAATCAGAGACTAGCTACAAAATTTAAAAAATTGATTGTGGTACCATAAGAAATATGGCAGAATGATTAGTGTGAATGATCTTCATTCATCAACCCTCTGTGGGTTAAAATCTCATTTGTAAAACGTGTACAATAATACCATCTTTACACTATAAGCTTTATGAAATCAGACAATGCAAGGAACAAAGAGAGGATATTGCCTGGCCTATTAAGGCCTAGCTATTCAACTGGACCAGCTTTATAGGCATCAGCTGGGACTTTTGAAACTATAGACGTTTAGGCTCCATCCCAGACCTCTTGAATCAGAATTTGCATTTAACAACATTCCCAGGTGATTTGCATACACATTAATGTTAAGAAGCATTGCAAGAGGGCAACTGGTTATTGAATGCTGACACGAGAATACATAAACATCTTTTCAGTTTGGAAAATCAAACAAATATGTAACTGGAAATGTTCCATGAATGAAGAACTAACATCCCTTGATAGACAACTATGTTCTGAGCACTGTGTTAGTGACTTCACACGTGTTTTCTTATTTAAGTGGAAAAAAGAGCCCTTTAGGGACTATCATAGTCTGGTTCTCTTTATACCTGCCTTGTCCCAGTTATTTTATTATTACTTTCACTCAATATCTAATAAAAAATGTCAGGAACTTTCACATACATTTTGTTATTCATCTGTACCATAAGCCTATAAATTATTATCACTCTTTCATAGATGGGAATAGGAAAGCGAAGAGAAGTTCAGTAACTTGCATACTGTCACTAACGTAGGAAACTGAAACACTGAGATTTGAAAAAAATTCTTTTGAATCAGGAACCCTCACTCTTTCCATTCTACAAAGACTCTCAGTCAATTCAGAAAAGTGCTTTCCACATGCTATAATCTCAGACATATATTTGTATTTTCAATTCAGAATCTTCCTGTGAACTTTTAACCAGGAAAGATGCAAACAACATAGTTAATGAGAGTATCAAATAAACATAAAGAAATCATCAAATAAATAAATAAATGGGTCTGCCATATATATAAAGAGTTCTTAACAGGCTGAAATGGTAGGGGGCAAAGGATGGGCTTCTTTTTGGGATGTGGCCCTTTAAAACATACAGTATTGGCCAGGCGTGGTGGCTCACGCCTATAATTCCAGCACTGTGGGAGGCTGAGGCAGGTGGATCACCCAAGGTCAGGAGTTCTAGGCCAACCTGGCCAACATGGCAAAACCCTGTCTGTACTAAAAAATGAAGAAATTAAGCTGGGCGTGGTGGTGGGTGCCTGCAATCCCAGCTACTTGGGAGGCTGGGGTAGGGAGAATCGCTTGAACCCAGGATGTGGAGGTTGCAGTGAGCTGAGATCATGCCACTGTACTCCAGCCTGGGCAAGAGCATGAGACTCGTCTCAAACAAACAAACAAACAACAACAACAAAAATACAGTATTGAGATAGCAGGTAATGCACAAAAGGAAAGTTCAGATAACAATAAATTCACGGTTATGATTAACTAGATAACTACATACTCCACACAGGACATGAAAAGCTGAAGGCTGAGATTGTGCCAATAGGACTACAATGGCCAAAAGAAACTATACAAAAATTTTTCAGGGTCATTAGTTTAATGTTTGTTTTTTTGTTAGATTCTGCTGAAAGAATCAATCCCAATTGACTTAAAAGTAGTCACTTCAAGAGTTTTTCCTTTTACAGTTTCCTGGTCTGTGACAGGCATGATATGCATTATATGCTCCCCCAGCCCTAACCAGTAAGTGAAAGACATGGATCTTTACATGCAAGGAATTGAGTTCAATGTCAGCAACTCTGTTGGAATGAGCTCTTTTTTAATAACAGTAGAGGAGCAGAAAGTTCATGGTTTTGGTGATGCAGAGGAAATTCCCATAGAGTTTTTCTTCAAGATTGATCTTAGTTAATGCACACATAGTTCCTTCACCTCCACAAAAGCACAGTCACGTAGTACCTCAAACGCAGAAATGCACAACTTCTTGATACTTTTAGTGATTTGAAATAGCAAATGTGAAAAATCAAAACTAAAATCCAGACTGGTCTGCCTTTTTAAAGGTGAAGATACGGCCTATTTATAGGTGCATGTACACATTCATGGCCATGTACTTCTGTTTATAGCATTTCAAAAACTATTTTGAAATAATTTTTAAATAAACTAAGACAACTTTAAAGACACTAAAGCATATTTTATGAGGTCCTTTAAAATGCCATGATAAAGGGTTTGGAAAAGTTATACAATTAATTTTTTTTGTCAAACCAGATTTTCATATATCTAATTTACTTAAAGGCATATATATCTTATGACCAAACGTTTTAACTTCACTAGTTATAGAAGGGCTCAGGAGTCTAGAACAAATGTAAATAAGAGACGAAAATAACTGGCCTGGCTGAGGAGAAGCAGAGGCTGGGCCACAGGCACTGCTGCCCCTGGGGAACCTTGTGTCGGGTACGAGAAGCATTTGAGACTCTCACCACCAAGCTCCCACCACTTCTGTAGGAGGCCAAGGACAGCGTACTTGACCTCAAGCTGGCAACTGACACCCTATCTGTGTGCCAGAAACCGCAGGTTTACAGCATTACCAATGTATTGGAAAGCACAGGGCTAACGGAGAAAAAATCCAAGAACAGCATCAGTGGAAGGGCATGGGGCCTGGCTACAAGAGGCCTGGAGATTGCAGACAAGCTGACTGAGCTCAAGGCAGAGATCGAGGAGCCACAGCAGCAGGAGCAAAAACTGGACCAGCACAAGGTGTGGGGGAAGCAGAACATCTGGAACATCACAGCTGCTTGGCTTATGTGACACATGAGGACATCCATAGAGGCTCTGCTGGAGACACCCTCCTGCCATACTGGCCATACAGACCCTGTCTGGTACCAGCCCACAGATGCCCATTCTAGAGGCCCCAATGGGCAACAGTATGAGATTCACCTGAACAGTATGAGATTCAATGCTAGTGAACAACAAGGCATGGAGTCCACTGCCTGTGGCTGTGCCTATGCCGCCACCCTCCAGAGCCCACCTGCTGTCTCTGCCCCTCCAATCTGCCCAACCCTGCCCGGTACCATCTCCAGGAAAACTCATATCCAAGTAGGATCCAGTTGACTGCCCCTTACCTCTGACCCTGACAGTTCCAAAGTCCAGTGGTGAGCTGAGCTCACTTTTGCTGGGCTGGCAGCATGAGATACCCTCCCCCTGCAGTCTTCTGCCCTGCTGGACAGCAGCAGCAGCAGCAGCAGCAGCAGTGTTACCAATGCATCAGAACCCAATCTCTCTATCTCCTTTGAATCTCTCAAGGCAGACCCTATAGACATTCTGGAATTCCCTGAACAGCTGTCGCCCTTGGATCTCACAAGAGAATGCATAAGCTCATAGCTGCTGGATGAGTTGACGTTCTCAGAAGCATTCTCCCTCCTTCTCCATCTTTCTCCATCTGCCAAGACCATGGTTACACCTACAACCTGGACAAGAGTGAGGGTGTCTGTGACATCTTCAACATGTCTATTCTCAGCCTCTGACACAGGGACATGTACTGTATGGCTGGGACGCAGATTGAGCTGGAGGCTGCCTGGGGACCTCCCCACTCGCGACACCCCACCACTATACAGCTTGAGCGCCACAGGCTCCTGACTTCCCCCAGCCCCTCTGACTGCACAGAACTGGCCACAACTCCCACTTCCATGCCAGCACCTGCACTGTCTTAGAGAGCAAGGGAAAGCTCAGACCCATGCCCCAGTATTTGCTTCTCCTTTTCTGGGGCTTTCTCTACCTCATGTCCTCCTGGAGCCCTCCCCAAGCCCAGTTTAGTTGACACCCAGTGGCACAGAACCTAGGACCCACATTCAACCTCCCAGGGTAGCATGTCCAGCCCAGTGCCCTGCTCCAGCCATGCTCCTCCCCCTGTACCCAGATGGCAGGGGAACTGGATGCTGGCCAGCATCATCCCAGCCTCTTTTGCTGCTCCCCACCTTCTGGCCTTATAGCTCCACGTGGACCTCTTGTGTATGCCACTCTACTGGGCTCTCAGCCCCATGTACCTCTAGGGGGTAGTAGTAGGGGTGGGGCAGGGTGCTAACAGAACAGGGGTCTCCAGCTAGGAATCTGAGTGGCTCCGTCCCTGAGGATTGGCCTAACCTCACACTGTCCCACAGCCTCCCACTCATTTCCACTTATTCATTTACTTTTACTTAGAGCCATGTGCAGAGAGTTACAAAGATTTACAGTAAGGAGGCTGGGTGCAGTGGCTCATACCTGTAATCCCAGCACTTTGGGAGGCTGAGGCAAGTGGATCATTTGAGGTCAGGAGTTTGAGACCAGCCTGGCCAACAGGGTGAAACCCTGTCTGTATTAAAAATACAAAAATTAGCTGGGTGGTGTTGGTGCACGTCTATAATCCCAGTTACTCAGGAGGCTAAGGCAGGAGAATCGCTTGAGCCTGGGAGGCAGAGGTTGCGGTCAGCCAAGATCATACCACTGCACTCCAGCCTGGGTGACAGAGGGAGACCCTCTCTCAAAAAAAAAAAAAAAAAAAAGAAAAAGAAAAAGAAAAAGAAAAAGAAAAAAAAAGATTTACAGTAATAAATGAATTCTTATATAAATATTATTTTTATACATTTTGCAGCAAAAGGAAATTGTAGTATTTGTACACGTCCACATGAGTAAAGATCATGCCTAAGGCTAAAAAACAAGAAAGATGAAAATTAGATAACTCAATCAATCGATAGATATTAATAACTCTCTCTTTAAATTCTACATGTATCTTTTGAACCTCTTGTTTCCTGGAGGCAAACACTACGTAGATTGGGTTTAATGTTGCCTACATAAGACTATAATAAATGAGAAACTGACTTAACAGGAGAGAGAATGGTGGTGAGGTGGGAGTGGAGAAGGGAGTCAGTGAGCAGCCAATCTAGCGGCAGGAAATGTGCAAGATAAGTCAAATTCAGGAAGGGAGCAATGACAGACAACAGAAACAAGCTTTAGAAAATAGAAGAGGTCTATCATCATGACGAGGCTGAACGAGCTGTGAAAGCGAAGTTAAACTGGCTTCAAAGCTGACACAAGAATATGCAGAGAGATAGCTGCCTAGGAAAGGACCAGAGCAGGAGCCAGAGGTCAAGTCTGGGGATCAAGGAATGAGAGGCAAGAGGGCAGGTGGGAGAACAAGGTTAGGGAGGTAGGAAAAGGTGGGAAAGAGTGGAGAGAAAGACAGGTCTCAAGTGGATAAAACTAGAGCACACTTTTGGGAAATAAGTTTATTGGGAAATTTGGGAGAATAAGGGCCAGTTGGATATGGGCTGGCCCTACCAAAGCTATATATCTCCATGGTTAAAGTTTCCAAACTACAGAGTTTCCTGACAGTTCATTAATTTGATGGAGCAGAGGAAGCCTTACCCATCCTTTGCTCCAAATCTCTGAACTTTTTTTCTTATGGTTCTGTCTTGTATGAAATTAAATTTGTAGAAAACATTGAAGTGTAGAAATATACATATTTTCAGTTGGTTCCTTTAGCAGAAATTTTAAATAATAGCCTTGGGTTATATATGAAAAGGCAGAACATACATATATATATGTGCATATATATCTATATGATTATATACATATATATAAAATTGACAGAAAACTTGTAAAAGTTTTAAAAGACACAGTAAAAAAAATTTTGTTATGTAAAAATGCAAAGTAAATCCTTGTGGGTATGTTTCCATTTGATAAAAAGTCATTTATTTTATCCTGTCATATGGAAAACAGTATATAGCTGTTTAGAAACGTGTTCATGTAATATTGAATCTGAAGCAAGTGTATGTAAATTGAATCATACATTATCATTGAGTTCTGCATTAATTGAAGACGGGTTTACAAGGTTAAAAGAAAATGACCATGAAATTGTTAAAACAATGATGTGGGACCTACAGAAAGGCAAGTGCAAATTTAGAGATAGAATAAAGAGGACAAGAACACACTGGGAGTTTTAGTATGCTGCTGAGTGGGAAGACACAGGATTATAATCTCTCCTTGAATTTAACAATAAAAAAGTAAACCTAATAAAAGTCCCATTGTAATTTTTTTTTAAGAAAAAAATACATATACCGAGACCACCCACAAAATTTTGTATATATTTTTTTGGATGGAGGGGTCCATAAATCCTCAAAATCTATACAAGCCCATAGAACCTCTGTTGGAGATGTACACATATACAGATATAGAAAGATGTCATAATTAAATGAAAAACACAAGTTAAAAAACAGCAAATAAAGGATGAGTCCATTTTTATTAAAATACATATTATATGTATTTTAATGTGGAGGATAAGTCAAATTGTATATGTATTTTAATAAAAATTCATTAAAATTTTTGAAAGATTACAACCAGTAATAATACTTGTTATTTTTTGAGTGATGAAATCACAAGTGACTTCTATCCTTTTTTTTTTTTTTTTGTCCATAACCACTTTTGTACAAGGAATGTGACTTGTTTACAAAATAAAAATTATAAAACTTGGCAAGGCACCAACTTGTAATCCCATCACTTTGGGAGGCCGAGGTGGGTGGATCATGAGGTCAGGAGTTTGAGATTAGCCTGGCCAACATGGTAAAACCTCGTCTCTAAAAAAAATGCAAAAATTAGCTGGGCACAGTGGTATGTGCCTGTAGTCCCAGCTACTCAGGAAGCTGAGGCAGGAGAATCGCTTGAACCCAGAAAGTGGAGGTTGCAGTGAGCTGAGATCGTACCAGTGCACTCCAGCCTGGGCGACAGAGTAAGACTCTGTCTCAAAATATGTGTGTATATATATATATATAAAACTATAACTCTGAAAGCAAAATTTTTAAAACTCAAAAGGTAAAATCCTAAAATTTATTATAAATTATAAAAAATACATAATTTATAACTATTCAAGTTACTTTCCTTAAGCTACAGGAGAGACTATTATAACTATTTATAACTATTCAAGTTACTTTCCTTAAGCTATTAGGTTCTTGAAATGAACTCCACAGTGAAAACCCAAAGCTGTTCCTTCTGTTGCTTCCAGACGGGTTTGATTTGTTGATATGATCTAATTACTTATTTTATGGTCCTGCTTATAGTGGTTGTGACTATTTCTGCGTTTGTTTATCCATCCTTTGTGCAGGCTATCAGGAACCAGGTGTTAGGCATTGATGTAATTTATTATTTCCATAAGTGCACATTTTCACACTGTGGGTTTTCTTTAAGTAGTATAACCCATATAAAACTGTAATTAGAATAAACATTTGTTTCAGGAAGTCTTAAAAATATCCAGCTCTACATATACAAAAAGTTTTTCTGTGAAAAGCATACTGGGGAAGGCAAGAGAGAAATACAAATATTCTTGCTTGTGATGAAAGGTACCATTCCTTGTTTTAAAGAATTTCCTGGAGCTCACAAAACGCAAAGAGCAAAGACCATTAACACTGAGAAAGCATTAAATAACTGGAAGAATAAAACAGTATGTTCATGTTTTCACACTCAAAACTTTCTAATTTAGAAGCAAGTACTTGGACTTCTGATGAAAGAGCTGTCTAGGCCAAAAGAATCCAACATATCAGCCATAGTCCAACAAATGGAATTGCCACTTATGCCTCATCCTTTTAAAATTGGCTTTCGCTATTTCTTCATTTGGCCTATTAGAACCCAAAACACTTAAACTTTAGGAGAATAAAATAATCATTAAAATACAGAAACAACTGTGAGCTGGAGACAGGCCTTTTTAATCATATGAGATAACTATTTCTTAAGAACTCAAATACTTCCATAAACTACCCAAGGATAATTAATACAAGCTGCAGACCATGCTTTTAGTTTTGGCTTTAATATCTTCAAAATGTAGTGTCAGGACCAAAAACACTTTGTACCAAAGTCGAGAAATTTCAACTGTAGAGAATTATATTTCATGAATGATTTCAGAGATCTGGTTTCTTATAAAATGTGAGACAGCCATTAATGACCTCTGGGATATTTAATCCACAAAGTTTAGGTTATTGCTTTATAGACAGCCATTATTAGAAGCTGGTAAGAAAGAGCCTAGGAGTCAAGAGATATGAATTCAGGACTAAGTTAGCAGATAATCTGTCAAATTTTTAAAAAATTGCCTGATTACTGAGCTTCTCCTCTCCAGGTGGTGTGAATTGATCATTTGGTAAATACTGATCATGATGCAGGATGTTTCCCAATTCTCAACCACTGAGACATTTTAGAAAAGGACTATATTTGAATTACACGACTTCTGCAAAATGTCCCTAAAATGACTATTTTCCACAGAGAACACAGAAAAGGTACTTCCTCAGCCCACAGCATTGGCAGTAAACGAAATGAGCTGGGGTGGACAGGTAGGGATTGCAAAGATGAATTAAATTTGCTTAAATTTGCCATTGCATATAGGGAGATTCCAACAAGACAGGGAATAAAAAAATAAATAATATGCTATCTCATTCACATTTATTCAGAGCGTTTAGTGACTGCCTATTGCCAACCAGGTGTTGGGTATATAAAGATGAATAAAACACATCCAAGTCTATTGGCCGGGTGCAGTGGCTCACGCCCGTAATCTGAACACTTTGGGAGGCTGAGGCGGGCGGATCAAGTGAGGTCGGGAGTTCTAGACCAGCCTGGCCTATATGGTTAAATCCTGTCTCTACTAAAAATACAAAAAATTAGCTGGGCATGGTGGCGGGTGCCTGTAATCCCAGCTACTTGGGAGGCTGAAGCAGGAGAATCACTTGAACCCAGGAGGCAGAGGTTGCAGTGAGCTGAGATCGCGCCATTGCTTTCCAGCCTGGACAAGAAGAGCAAAACTCCATCTCAAAAACAAACAAAACAACAAAACAAAAAACAAAACACACATCCAAGTCTATTCACCTTACCTTCCCTGGGACTTTGATCTTTGAAAATCTTTGAGGTTGTGTTAAGTTGTACTTTAAAAATAAATAAATAAAAGGTAAAACTCCAAATATCAACTAATTGTTTTTAAGGCAAAACTATTCATCAAATTATGCAAATAAAAAAATAAACTCTGATCATATAAAACAAAGCTAAAATAGGGTTGCAAATATTGCATCAGACATATTTATACAAAAATTATTTGTTGTTTACTTGAAATATAAATTTAACAAGGCATCTTGTATTTTTAGTTGCTAAGGGGGTCTGGCCACCCTAAGCTGAGAGGCAGAAAGCCTGCAGGCATTCCAGCTTTGAGCTGGCCAGTGGGTGCTCACTGCCAGGACGTGTGGACCCAGGCATGCAGAAGGGCCTCCACAACCACTCTTAGTCAATAACTCATTCACTAGTAATAAATTGAAGCTAGGCCCAGTGCTACTGCTCTTTTCTGAAAGAATAAAACATACTGCAAGCATTGACCACAGCATCTAAATGGTTCCCCACTAATAATATACTACATTTTCAATTGATTTTAAAGCTAATGATTCAGAGAGCTATAAAACTGTTTAGAACCCTTAGGGGGCCAGAATTTGTGAAGACTGATTTTTCTCAGGCAAGAATCCAACTTGATAAAAATCTTTGTAAGTCACATCACTTCTCTGGATCTGTTTACACATCTTTAAAATAAGGAAACCAGACTTACGGCTTTGCTCATATTGATTCTTCTATCTGAAATGTTTTCCCTGTCCAGCTTTGCTTTTCTAAATCTTGTCTGGATTCATGAGTCTGCTAAAAGTGGGCCCTGATCTTTCCAGTCAAAAGTAATTTCTATTCCCCGCAGTTATCCCTGCACTTCTCTTGTGACAGAATTTTGACTTTATATTACAGATATTCTCATACTTGTCCCACTTATAAGACTGGAGGTTTCTGAAGACAGAATCTGTCATTAATTCATCTTTGCAACCCCACCCTTCCATCCCAGCTCATTTTGTTTACTGCCAATGTTGTGGGCTAAGGAAGTACCTCTTCTGTGTTATCTGTGGAAAACAGCCTTTATAGGGACATCTTGCAGAAGTCATTAGTTGAGCATTTTCTGATTCAAGACACATTCTCTAAAGTTTTGTGCTTTGTACTAATCTGAACAGTAGCAAACAGAAATATCTATCGCAATGAAAATACTGTTGCACACATTCCTGACATTGTGTAATTGCAGTAGGAAATCTCTGCATTATAAAAGGCTGATTGGGGCACTTACGGACTACACAGATAATCTGCCTTTGCAATATAAGCAAGAATCAGCATTGAAACTGAAAAGCATGACCAATACGAGTGCACAGCATGCACCTGGGTCAGAAAAGGCAGAACCAGACCATGAAAGAAAAAGTACCTAAGCAAGTCACAAGAAACACTACACTAGTAGAGAACTGGCAGCTAAAACTAGTCCTACGCACTAAATTATTACAAACCCATACTGCATTGAATATTTATGAAAGCGACTTTAAATCATAAAGTGTTTTTCAAGAAAAGAAAACTGTTTTTTGTTTGTTTTGAGATGGAGTCTCACTCTCTCACCCAGGCTAGAGTGCAGTGGTGCGATCTCGGCTCACTGCAACCTCTGCCTCCCAGGTTCAAGAGATTCCCCTGCCTTAGCTTCCCGAGTAGCTGGGATTACAAGCGCATGCCACCAGGCATGGTTAATTTTTCTTTGTATTTTCAGTAGAGACAGGGTTTCACCATGTTGGCCAGGCTGGTCTCGAACTCCTGATCCACCCGCCTGAACCTCCCAAAGTGCCAGGATTACAGGTGTGAGCCACCGCACCCGGCCAATTCAAACCTTTTATGTACAAACTTTGTGAAACCTTTGCTTTCCTAACTCACCGCGCCCAGCCAACTCAAACCTTTCATGTACAAACATTGTGAAACCTTTGCTTTCCTAACTCAGCAAGGAAATATGATGCTTTGGAGGCTGAAAGCCCAGCTCAGCCAAGAACATTTTGGAAATGTGCCTAGGGAAGCCATGGGCAGGACAGGGCTACCCAGGGAGTCCCCAGAGAGGAACCTATGTTTACAAGGTCTGGCATGAAGTGAGGGCTTCTCACCAGCCATCTGAGCTTCTAGTTGTGTAACTGTTCAATGAAAGTCATGTGAGAAAGGTTTCTGTGAAATAAGTGATACTGAGTGAAACAAGAAGTCCCCTACGTATCTGCTATTCTTCTTTGGCTGATGACAGTGAAGAATGAAGCAACAGACTTTGGGAAAGTCAGACACATGACCCAAAGTATGGCTAATAAGAAAAATTAGGCTCTGTCCTGTGTTTCTCAGTAAGTACCTCATAGGTTAGTGGCCCCATGATTACTTGAACTGTGAGGAATTTCATTACTGGCATGAACTCATGAGTTTTATCAGCTGTGGTTACTTCTACATAAACTGTCTGATATTAAAATAAGCACTGGTTAAAATACTTCTAACACACCAAAAATGAGTCAAAGACAGTGGGTGGATATTTACTTTATGGACCTATTCTCTGTCTTAGTAGAAGCCAGTCTTTAGAATGAAAAGGAGGATATGTTTCCCTACCAGAGGAGACACGAGTCTTTTCCTTGCCTCCTATCAGACACCCAAGAAAATATCGTTTCTATATGACATACCCAGAATGAGGGAATAACAGTGAAGAAAATCCAGCATTCCAGGCAGGCCTTAGTTTCTGATACTGGACAACACATGTCCATTCTAGAATATCACTTGCATTTTGCTACATAAACTCCTTAGAAGAAGGATTTAAGTTTAAGTCACCACTGTAAACCTCACACCTTTATGGCTCAGGGTCACAAGAGAGCAGATTTGGAGACAGACAAAACAGGATTCAAATTCTGACTATGCATCTAGTTAGCTGAATGTTATTTGCCTTATGAAGTTACTGGGAAAATTATGTTAGACTATGTACATAAAATGTCTAATGCAATGCCTACTAGCAAAGGCTCAATCAATGGCACTTACATATACCATAATTATTAATATTTGCTGAGTGATTTGATTATAACATAAAAACATTATGAGGTAGAGAATATTTCAGGTCTGTACTTTAACATATTTTAAAATATCTTTATTTTGTCTGATCATAAAGTAATGCATGTACACTGCAAAAAGTTTAGAAAATAGAAAAGACAGGCTGGGCATGGTGGCTCACATCTGTAATCCTAGCACTTTGGGGTGTGAAGGTGGGCGGATCACTTGAGGTCAGGAGTTCAAGATCAGCCTGGCCCACATGGTGAAACCCCATCTCTACCAAAAATACAAATAAGCTGGGTGCATACTGCCCACCTGTAGTCCCAGCTACTCCTGGGAACCCAGGAAGTGGAAGCTTTGGTGAGATCACGCCACTATACTCCAGCCTGGGTGATAGAGTGAGAACCTGCTATGAACGAACGAATGAACGAGGAAAGAAGGAAGGAAGGCAGGCAGGCAGGCAGGAAGGAAGGGAGCGAGGGAAAAGAAAATATAGAAAGCAAAAGATTACTCCATCCTGGAACCCAGAGATAATACTGTAAACTTTTGGTGTTTATCTTTACATACTTGTTTCTAAATTCATATACATACATATATTTATCATATATGTATATAGCATATATTTTTTTATCACAAAAGTGAGATCATAGTATAATATTTTACAAAACTAACAGTATAGTTTGGACTTATTCCCAGATCAATACATAGATACACGTATATATACGTAGATAATATATGGATATTATCTATATACATATGTCTTCATGGACATGAATAACTGTTGCATTATGTTCCATAAATGTACCAGAACCCAATTCTCTATTTTAAATGGTGTTGGAATAAATATCTTTGTACCTCTGCCCTTAGGGACAAATTTCCAGTAGTAAAATTGCTGAACCTAGAGGCATATCCAATGAAACAGTTTGTATAAATCCTTTTCAGGGCTGCCCAGCAAGTGGTAAGAGGCTAAAAATTTTACATAGGATTTGCCCCAGGCCTCAGGAACAGACTTCCCTGTCTGTTACTGGCCCCATTCACTCTACTAGCTGTGTAAGAGTTCATCATACTCTCAATGAACTCAGAGTCTTATCACCTTTCTCACTTTTACCAATAAGGTTGGCCAAAATGGTTGCATCTCATTTTAATTTGCATTTCTTTGATAATTAACCAGTTCTTTGTTTCTTGATGGTTGCTTGCTTTCTCCAAACTTACAGGAAAAGTTAGACTATCAGAGAACATAAGAAAAAGTGACACGCAGGAAAAAGAGGAAGCACGTGGCTGCAAATTTCAATTAGGGGTTTCAGACTAAATAGAAAAGTAAGTATACAGTCCTGAACTCTGCCCAACACATGTTAGCTGACAGATCTGGAAAGCATGCTGATGAGCAAAGCAGCTGAGAAGCTAGAATAGTAGGAGGTGGGCTCATGAAAAAGAAGGGGAAATCTGATTTCTCCAGGAAATTGTGGAAATGATACAACAGGCAGTAGCTACCTTGACAGCAATAATGACAAATTTTTGAGGATGTGGCAAAAGTCTTAAGTATGCTCAGTTAATGATAAACACAGCCGGAACCACTGGGGAACTGGGCTGGAAGGATGGGAATGAAAATAAAGAGTACCTTGAGGAATAGAGTCGAAAAATATGCAGTCTTAAGTTATCACTGAATTTAGCTTCTTAGAGTTAGGTTTCTAGAACCAGGAAAAATTATTTGCTAGGCCAGTCAGGGCAGGCTGAGACCAGTCCCTGGGCTGTCTTGGGGAATGTTTGTCTTTTTGCCTATAACGATATAAAGGCAGACAGTAAAGCCAAGCTTCTACAAGACAGCCTGTGAACACCAGAAGTGAAGGGATGTGAATGCTCAAGCTAGGGTTAATATGAAGAGGAATTGGGAGATAGTTTCATGAAGTATCGTACGTTTTATTTTGGTGTGCTTTTATAAGTTGGATGTATCCTGGGGAACACAAATTCTGTGCTATTTGAAGTCAATACTCCATTATGATGTGCCTAACTGGAAGGCTCTGCCAAACTACCATGTTTTTAATAGGTGTAAAATTTAAAAGAAGTAGCATGTATTCCAATGCTTAGCTGAGTATGAAGATAATACCATTTCACAGACCAATGAATAACACAAATTATCCTTGTTCCATTTGGAAGCATTGTCTACTTTATCAGCCCTAGGAAGTCCTACACTGGGGTTCTTTAACAAAATGAAAACTTTGGATTTTTCTTACAAGTTCTCAAATCTTTATCTGAATGTCAGAGGGACAGGTATCCATATTGTACAGAGAGGAGAGCTGAAAAATAAAAGCAGAGTATCTAATTCTAGACTTCGTGGCAGTTCTGAGAGAGCTTAGGTTTGCTTTGACATTGCATATGGACAATTGTTGGAACATGTCATTTATTTTCATTTTACTTTAAAACATTTGGTCTATACAGTTATTTGAATAATTTTCTTTCATTAAGTTCCTTGCACTCCTGATCTTTATTGCTCATTTTTTATATGATCATTTACTTGTCTTAACTTTTATTTTAATTTTTCCCCAAAGCAGATGCCATGTTCCCTCATATAGTTTTGTAGGCAGGCACCGGGCTCTATGATTTTTTCTGCTTCTTTGACATCTCTGCAAAGTACTGCTGGTACTCAATAATCCTCAGAGAGTGATAATTAAGGCCCCAAGACAGATCCAAAACTCCATTTTTCAGCAAGCCCAAGGAATTAAATAGGAGGATAAATCTCAATACCTCCTCTTCCAAGCCTCAGGATATGAAGCTAAGACAAACTGTTCTCTCTGAACTCTCTTTAGCCCACAGGTTTGTAAACAAATGAGATAAATGAGAAGATACACGCAAAGGTTAAGTTCTTCACTCATACGAAAAGTTGGCACCACCTCCTACCTCAAAACAAAGCAAAACAAAACAAGTGAACACACGAAATCTTTCTCAGTATCAACAATAACAACAAATCTTAACTCACCTTGCCCATTTACAAGATTGTGTGTTATTCACAATTTCATAAACATTTGAATATTTTTAGTACAATTATTATACAGATGTTGAAATGCTAAATTCAGAAAATACAAAACAGGAGGTTTCGTTGACATGTCCAGTTTTGAAAGAACAGAGAGTTCAAAATAAACACAGCCAGGCAGTACCTGAAAGAAGTATTAAGGTATTAAAATAAAGTATCCCGGCTGAACTTCTACAGAAAGATCCTGAGAATTCCAATTGGCATGAATCCTGAAGAAGAGGGTGAAAGAGAAAACAGGGGCCTGGATTCTACATCTTGATGTCGGACATAACATTTATAAGTCCCTTGCAAATTCATCTAGGAAAAAAGTCTTCACCACCGTCACTCAAGCCTGAAGTGGCTGCCTTTTACTTCTGGCATGTTTCTCATGCACTCAGATATGCGTATGTGCATATACATGTTGCTTCCTTTTTCCTATTTGTCTGTATCTTTTAGAAAGTCCACGATGAGTACACATTACTTATCTACTTATGTATATTACATCATATAAACATACACACATTTGCAAATTTTTAAAAAATTATCACTTTATTTTAAATAAAATGTAAAGTTTATGCATCAGCTCTTTTTATGATTCAGCCTGCTACTTTACTTTTGGATTCCCAAATATCTTAAAGGTTTCAGCAAACATCTTCTACTCAGGGAGTATGTGGAACTCTTGTTATGGTTAAGAGTGAAAAGTATGATGCAAAGCAAATAGCTCCAGTTTGGAAGAATCTTATGAGTGTTCCATTCTGGCAATTTATAGTTTTTGTTTTGTTTAGCCTTTTAGATAGACAGTCTTATATCAACTGTCCAAGAAAAGCACCACTTTGAAATGACTAATTAACAATATACAGTATTACAGCCCAAATATACAAAAATGATACAAATGTTAACAATGAAAATAATTTGAAGATTCCAGAAGCAGTTGTAACTTAGATCTCAGAACCAATTACATGTATTGCACAATAAGTAGGTATATGCCAAGGGAGAACATTTGTTTTTAATTAGCTGTGAAATTTAGTATAAAAGTAGAATAAGAAAGGCATTCTTTTCTGAGGTTCATTAATTAAATAAATAAATTTTTTTCTGTCACTTGGAGGTGTAAAATCAGCAAGTGACATTAATTCTTTTAAGAATGATCTTTAATTTTCTGTAGAAATTTTAGGAAATACAGCCAAGTAAAAATAACTGGAAAAAAAATCACTTGTAATCCCAGTTACAATTTTAAAGTTTTTTCTTCTGGCACTTTTTATTCTTGTGTGGATGCATGAGTGTGTGTATGTTCTAAAGAGACACATTAAAACATGATTTGCTTCTTCGTTTCCAGTAGAGAAGCTTGAAAAGACATCTATAAGTGAAGTGGATTCCTCAGCAACAATACAAATTGTATCAAGGAATCCTAGTAACAGGTAACACTGATGGGGCGCTTGTGGGCCAGGCATTTGTGTTCAGTACATAACACGAATTACCCCATCAATCCTCATAAAAGCCTTGTGATGTTGGTGCCATTACTACTTTCACACAAAAGATAAGTAACAGATAAATGGAGATGCATGCATCATGCTCATCCATGATGAAAAGACTGAGGACTGCGGAAGAGGCATGACATCTTAAGATAGCTAATCTCCTTAGACTAGGAGGGTCAGATGAAATTCAAGCCTTTTAACTCTCAGTCCATTTGTATGAAAGTTCCCTGATCTGAGGACTGCGGAAAAGGCATGACCATCTTAAGATAGCTAATCTCCTTAGACTAGGAGGGTCAAGATGAAATTCAAGCCTTTTAACTCCCAGTCCATTTGTATAAAATTCCCTGATCTTATTGACTAAACAGTTTAGAAAATAGTTGTGACAAAATTCCGAATATTTCAGGTAATTCCTCAGTTATTCATCCTCATGAGCTGAAATCCACAAGGCCTAGTCCCAGTGGATACCAAATCAATGACACAGAAGTGTTTTCTATCAACAGGGGCTGGTCCTGGGGACACTTGTTCATACAGAACACCCTGAGTAGAGATCCATGTGATTTGAAATGAATGGTTCATGAAAGAAGCCAGAGAGGGGCCTGAAGGCCAGGCAGAGTGTTCACTAATTCATGCAACAAATATTTATCAAGGACCTATAATGTGTCAGGTACTGCTTTAGGTTCTAGGGGCAGGATAGTGGTGAACAACTCAAAGCCCCAGTCCTCATCCAGTAAAGCAGGGGGAGATTGACAAAGGATAGTGAAACATTAAACAGGACATTATTAAAAGGAAAATAACTCTGTATATAGGGTGTAATGAGTGACAGGGAGAGGTATACTCTAGACTTTAGATAAAGTGGCCCAGGAAGGTCTTTCTGATATGAGACATTCGAGCAAGGAAGTGAGGAAGGAATTTTCAGGGAGAAATGGTGAGAGACGAGAATGAAGGAGATGCTTACAGGGAAAAGGTCTTAGCAGTTGCCCCAGGCTAGGCCATTTGGGGCCTTGGCATTTGGGACCTGGGTCATGGAAGGGGTTCTGAATAGTGAGGTACGGTTAATATCATTGAACAGTTTCATCCACGATTACAAGAAATTAGGCACAAATTTACTTGAGATTTTTCATTTTCTAATGAGCAGTCTATATAGGACAGAGTTCAGTCATGTTTCCAACAATCTTCAATAGATTGTTCAGACTCTTCTGTAGGCCTTTCTCTCTCTCTCTCTCTCTAATCTATCTCTATGTGTACTTCTCATTCTTGAGGTGCATAGTTTCCTGAAATCCACTCCTCCTACCTTTACAGTGAAGATTCCGGCAGAGTGCAATCTGGAGGGCTTATCATGTCATAGAACTTGTAGAGGATGAATCATGATTTTGAAATGTTTTTAATAGTGGTTTTACAACTAAAACTACTTTAGAAGCCAGTGACAATAAACTGAATATAGAAAGGATAAAGCAGTATTAGTCCAGAATGAAGTATTGACAAGAGACTGTCCCTAAAAGATTGGCTTGGTACCTAATTTTCGGTAGGACTATATTAACTCAAATACTGTAGAATATTTATTTTATTTGTTTGTTTCATTTCATTTTAAAAATAGCCTGAGGGTCTCATTACAAGAAATATAGTCATTGGGATGGTATATCTCAAATTACATGAGATGGTCTTGAAAAATTATCCTGTCTTATGTTTTTTGGAATAAGTTATCGAATTTTAGTTTCAAGAGAGCCACACTGTACCTGTAGTCGAAATGTGTTCAACTTCAAACATATTGAGGAACAAAATCAAATTAAACTTTTATTACATTAGCCAGTAAAAAATTTAAACTGCAACTTGAATATGGTGGAAATGGCTTCTCCTAGAGTCACCTTTAAATGTTAACTTTCAAAGGATGGGTTTTTTGTATGTCACTTCCTATATAAAGTCTTTCCTCCCAGTTTCCTGCCCTTCACAGAACACTCCCCTCCTCCATCTCCACCAGCAGTCTATCACAGCAGGTGGGCATCAGCAATGGGCGTGTGTATCTGGGCATCTTCCCCTCTCTGCAGCACTACCACCCTCCTGCAGGATTATTTAGTTTGTCCCTGAGCCTCCCAGCTCCTAACACAGTGCCCAAAATGGTCCTGAGAGTATTCAATCAGTGTTTATCCACTGGAAAAAATGAATACATATATAAATTTGTTTTATTTTAAAGTGAGATTTATTTGATGGATAAAGGAACATTTAAGACTCTTCCTTTAGCTTGGACATCAATGAAGCTTTTATTAGTACAAATATGTTCTTTTGAAACAAATTCTGTGTGGGATTTATAATACTATGTGTTTGGTTTTAAACTATATTTAGTCTTAAATTATCTAATGTTATAAAGAATTGCTTTTTAAAAGAAATGCCCCAAACAGACTGGGTTTGGAGTATGAGAAAAAGGACAGAACCAAGGGAAGTTCTAACTTTCTGGCTTGGACAACCGTACAACTTGGAGAGACAATGACTGATGGAGGATACAGTGGTAGAGACCAGGTCTGGGGGAAAATGGAGAGGAATTCCATTTGGGGCACGTTGAGTTCAGGGCCAGCTGTTTGGTAGAAACTCCTTTTCTTTTCACTGTTAAATACCCAATGAACGGAATATTTAATCTGATGTAAAAATACACTGGAGAGGAGATGTGGTGATTAATGTGGCTAAGTAAAAAAATGAATTCAGTTGGCAATCCACAGATAGTAAGCTTGCATGTAGGAAGATTATGATCCTATGGATACTAATTGATATGGTTCAGCTGTATCCCCACCCAAACCCCATCTTGAATTGTTGTTCTCATAATCCCCATTTGTCATGGGAGGGTCCTGATGACCGGAAATCGAACCATGGGGGTGGTTACCCCCATGCTGTTCTCATGGTAATGAGTGAGTTATCACAAGATCTGATGGTTTTATTTTGGGTTTTTCCACTTTTTCTGGGCACTTACTACTTCCTGCCACCCCACGAAGAAGGTGCCTGCTTCTCCTTTGCCTTCCCCATGATCCTAAGTTTCCTGAGGCCTTCCAAGCCATGCTAAACTGTGAGTCAATTAAACCTCTTTCCTTTAAAAATTACTCACTCTCAGCACTTCTTTATACTAGTATGAAAACAGACCAATATACTAATTATTACAAACCTCATGTTAGACCAGAGAATTTCCAAACTGACTATTGGTCTTGACCTCTGTATCATATCAACTCAATGCTAGTCACCCCAAAATTTAAATCATCAGTTTTAACCTTCCTCTGAAGTTCCAGAATTCAAGCTGTGTATTTCTTCATCATAGAAAAAACTGAGCCCTTCTTATTTTTTGTTTCCCAATTTTTCCACCTCTTAATAGCCTGTTTTACAGTCATAAATTAAGACTATTTTCCCTTATTTACCCCTTTTATGTGAAACCATCGCTTCTACTGATTCTTCATTAACAAGATCTCTCAGATATTTCTCTTCTCTGTCCTTATTGTCACCACTCAAGTCTCTTCCCTCATCCTCGCTCCCAACCTGATTAAATGTTTTTCTGATTTCTCACTCCAGCCAATTCTGTCCAATTCTATGAGAGCAATAATCTTAAAAAAGACTTCATCACATAAATTCTTTCATGGTCACCCTACTAAAGTTGCAAATCCTGTTTTATTTTTCTCTTTTCACCTTCTGAAATCTGAAATGCTCTATACTTTAGTTATCTTGTGTACTGTCTCTCTCTCCACAAGAATGTAAGCTCCACTAGGGCAAGAACATTATTTTGTTTATTCCTGTATTTCCTGCACCTAGAACAGTGCCTAGCACATTTATTAAATGAAGAATGAATTTAATACTCTTAGACCACAATTTGTTTCCTAGATACCATTCAGGAAGATACCAGCTCCTATGCATATGGTATTCATAACCCATCATGAGGTCACCATTAATCTGTCTAGTCCTATTCTTCAATTCCTCCATGAGAACCTCAGGCTCCTGCCAGGCCAGTTTCAGCTCAGGTTGTCATCAGTTAGTGCTCGCTACATGCAAGCTCCTATCATGGTCTCCTGCTATTCTCTACACTCCTTACCCCACCCCGCCAACCCTCTCACATTCCCTTTCAGAAACTTTGTTAGAATGGTGCCTTCTTCCTCTTGACATCCTTTAGAGACTTTTCAGCTTACTCCGTGGGTGAAATCCACCCATGACTTCCCTCATTTCTGAATTCCTACAGAATTACTCACTTTTCATTATCATAGTGAGTAAATAATGTATTAACCATATGTAATAAACTGCTATTAAATTTTTAAACATAGAGCTGAAAAGAGTTCATAGATATCATTTGGTTTAACTCTCTCACTTTATATGTAAGTAAGATCTTAAGTCTACAGTCATAAATAAATATGGGTAGAATTAAAACTAGAATTAAAGTTAAAATTATCAGCATCTATTTATTCTCTCCATGAATATATTCCTTTGTTCTGTGTTTTATATATAGATGTATGTTTGTATGTATTTGTATTTATATATGTGTAAGTTTTCCTCAATAAAACTGCAACTCCTCTGAATAATTTTTTGTATCCTATGCCTCTGAACCTACCCCTCCCTCCCCCCACCACAAAGCACCTATTAAAATGATTAGCATCTAGTAGGTGCTCAATACATTCGGTTTGAAGGATTAATTTGCATGAAGACCTCTTTTTCTGTTGGAAAAGGATCCAGATGTTTGGAGGTATCCAGACACTTTGGGCGGAGAGTTAATAAGGTCCAATTCAATTTCACCTCAGAAATAAAACATTGCTGTACAGAAAATATTAGACTCACTTAGGTTTGGGTCAGGATATAATGCTTCCAAGCCTAGCCAAAGATCTACAGGCTTATTGTTTTATCAAAGAAACAATGGTGTATGTGTTTAGAGACTCAATCACAATTAAATCTTCACCGAAGAAGTTCTGTATACATTAACTTGGCTATATTAGTCTTTATCCAGCTGTACATTTTCAAATATACCCAGCCACCCACCCCCCAAAAAAGATGTAAACTAAAAATATCACAATAACTGGAGGCTGACATCTGAAATCCTCTTCAATTAAAGCATCCAACTCCATGCAACAAATATTTACATTAAGCATAGAAATGTTGGGAAATGGCTCAAAAAATTTGATAGGCCTAGTCATTAGCAGACATCCCCAAACTGCTCAATTCATACTAGATAAAATACCGTATCTACTAAATAGCTGCTTTTTGATATTCTTCAGAGAATGTCTGATGGGAATATCCTTATGCCATGGCAATCAACATAAACCTGCAGAAATCTGCAGGACAGAGAAGTAGAAGAGAGTGAGAGAAATTCTGCTACTGTGTCCTGACAAGCTCTGGGACACCTAATCTCTCCAGCACCACCATCCTCCTCCTGCCTGCCTCCTGGAAAGTCGGGGTGCAATGGGAAGACTGAAGCTGATTCACATTCCTAAGTAAATATCCAGGGGCCCTAGAACACAGAGCAGTACAGACTAATGGTGTTAAATAGCAGTGCTACTTTAGGAGTACATGTTAATTTATCTCTTTCATTTTAAGATGATAAAAGACTCTCAAGCCTGTTGAAATGTAGGTTGTACTAATGTTCAATCTAGGTAATTATGGGAAAACATGATAACAATTTAACAAAAACAGTAAGAACAAAACACACTGTCTGAATAATCTACACTGTCAGTTGTGAATGAGTGCCAAATTTACTACTTTTGTGAAACCGTATGGTTTGCTTTGGCAGGGTGAATTTGGTTTGCAACATTCCTTCTCTCTAACAGCTAGTCAGAAATCACTAATAAGACACAATGATACATGGCACACTTCTGACAGCAGACAAGTCATTTCATTGGGAAATGCTGCAATTTATTTAGCAGCACATGAACCAGTTTGACATGATTCCTGAGCTCAAAAGTAATAATTGATATCTCTGCATTCTTGTTTATTTTGTTTATATTTTCTCATAACGTTTATATATCACATCATTACTTGTGCTCACGTCTTTCACCACCACTAAATTGTGAGATTCTTGAGAGCAGGATCTAGGTTTTGTTCATATTCGTGCACCACTCAGGGCCTGACATAAAAGTTTTGTGAATGCTAGACAAATAATGAATGTTAAATGAATGAACGAATAAACTAATTGCACAAAGAAACTACTGGCAACCCTCCATACTGTCCATAGAATCTGTTGAGGTTGACATTTGTATATTTATCTATAGATTAACAGAAATCAATCCAGGATCTAAAAGTCCTTCAGTATTTCAATGTATTGTCACAATTTTATTTTTCATTCTATCCCCCAAACTACTGTGAAAGAAAAATTTGATTGTTATATCTTCTAAACAGAAAAATGCAATTATGGAATAAATGACAAGTTAGTAAAAGATATAAATATTACACAATATTAAGAATCATAAAGAAGATACAATGAAATTTGCTCATTCTTATTGCTTATACTTTATTGCATTTTTCTTTCATTGAATTACACTCTGTGGTCATTCTTTGAGAAAGAATCTAGGGTGATAACCTTTTTGTCTGAAAGTTTTCATGTCTGCAAAATGCCTTTTTTCATCTTCACATTTGAATACAAATTTGGCTAGATATAGACAAATACATTTAAAGTACTTTGTTTTCTTAGCACTAGATGTGCTTGTTTTCAGAGTTGCTGATGAGAAGACTGCTCTATATCAGATTCTTGATTTAGAGTAATTTTTTTTTCCTCTCTGGTAACTTTTGAGATTCTTGTCCGTATTTTGTGGTTATAAAAATTTTCTACAATATGACTATATGGCTTAGCACTTGGTAGCTTTTTATTCTGAAGTTGCATGTCTTTTTTGTAGTTCTAGAAAATTCTGAGATATTATTTCTTTAACTATTGGCTCCTCTGCATCATCTCTATTTTCTCCTCACAAACACCTATTCATCAGAGATTGGTAAATATAGAGCTATTCTCTATGAGACTTTTCTTCTAACTTTAAGGAGTTTTCCTCTTTATCTTTTTATCTCATATTCTGGGAGAAATCCTTAGCCCTGATCTTCCTAGCTCGCCAATTTGCCCCTCAGGTTTTCATTCTGTTATTGAGTGATCTGTTTAGTTCTTTTTTTAAAATACTATTTAATTCTTCAATAAATTATAATAACTGTCCCTAGAAACAAAGATGAAAGTCAGGAGAAACCAAAATAAGTGAGCTCAACAGGGTCTCTCTTGCCTATTTCTATAGTGTCCTCCTTGGGGTTCCTTAATTCCCCTAAGACCACAGTCACAGTCATCCACTCATCAGTGTAGTGAAGGAAAGCCCTGGAGAACTGAGTACTTGCTTTCCTCTGTTGGAAGGACTGACTTTTAGAGCATCTTTATCCTTCCTGGCGGAGATGGCAGCAGAAGACGTGGCCTCACCCCCTCTTCTCCCACATACTTTATTCCTCTTCATGGCGTCTTTTCTTTCTTTTTCTTTTTTTTTTCTCTCGACACTGTATTTTTAATTTATTTCTTTGTCAATTTTCATCAATTTCTTTTTTTTTTTTTTATTGTTCTTTAAGTTCTTGCAGGATTGTTGTAAAGGTACCCACATGCCATGCTAGTTTGCTGCCTTCATTCCCTCATCACCTACATCAGGCATTTCTCCCAATGTTATCCCTCCCCAATATCTCCACCCCCTGCTATCCCTCCCCTAGTCCCCCACCCCTCAACAGACTCCGGTGTGTGATGTTCTCCTCCCTACGCCCAAGTGTTCTCATTGTTCAACAACTGCCTATGAGTGAGAACGTGCGGTGTTTGTTTTTTCTTTTTTTGTTCTTGTGTCAGTTTGCTGAGAATGATGGTTTCCAGATTCATCCATGTCCCTGCAAATGGCATTAACTCATCCTTTTTATGGCTACATAGTATTCCATGGTGTATGTGTGCCACATTTTCTTTGACCCATCTATCATTGATAGGCATTTGGATTGGTTCCAAGTCTTTGCTATTGTAAACAGTGCCACAATGAGCATATGAATGCATGTGTCTTTATAACAGAATGATTTATAATCCTTTGGTTATATACCCAGTAATGGGATTACTGGGTCAAATGGTATTTCTATTTCTAGAACCTTGAGGAATCGCCACACTGTCTTCCACAATGGTTGCACTAATTTACACTCCCTCCAACAGTGTAAAAGCATTCCTATTTCTCCACATCTTCTCCAGCATCTGTTGTCTCCAGATTTTTTAACGATCGCCATTCTAACTGGCCTGAGGTGGTAGGCAATACCATTGAGGACATAGGCATAGGCAAGGACTTCGTGACTAAAACACCAAAAGTAACAGCAACAAAAGTCAAAATAGACAAATGGGATCTACCTAAAATCCAGAGCTTCTGTACAGCAAAAGAAACAATCATTAGAGTGAACCACTAACCAACAGGATGGGAAAAAATCTGGGGGATCTACACATCTGACAAAGGGCTAATAACCAGAATCTACAAAGAACTTAAACAAATTTACAAAACTAAACAAAACAAACAAACCCATCAAAAAGTGGGTGAAGGATATGAACAGTCACTTTTCAAAAGAAGACATTTATGAAGCCAAAAAACTTATGACAAAACGTTCATCATCGCTGGTCATTAGAAAAATGCAAATCAAAATCATACTGAGATATCATCTCATCTGTTAAGTTCTTAATGACAATGATTATATTTTTTCATTTCCAAGACTTCCCCTTGATTTTGTTTCATAAAAGTCAACTCCCGTTCTTGTTCATGGATATAATACCATAATCCATTTCGCTAAAGATATTAATCACTTTGAGTAATGTTTAGTTCTAAGGCCCTGTGGGCTGTACAATCTTCTTGTTCTTATTATTCTCAGACTTTTGGAAATTTCTATTTCCAGCCACCCTGAACCATGGGCTCATCTTTCCTGAACTCTCAGGTATCTCAGCTTGGGCAGCCTGTCTGGGACAAGGGGCTAAAGCAGCTGCCAGTGTTTGGGCTTCTTCTTATTTTTTGTGAGAACAGGAGATGGGTAAATAGAGCTAAAGACAGCAACTGGTCTTCAGAGCTTCTCTGGGCTCTCTGTCAGCTACCTGGGGCCCTTCCCTGTCTCTCCATCCTCAACACTACAGAGGAGGAGTGCTCAAGTGTTCACAGGACAAACTGTCCCCACTACAAAAGCTCTACCAAATGCTCATTGGCTGTTCCTAGCCCTCTCCTGCTCCAGGGCTCCACACTTCCAGATATAGAGCAATTATTATGCTGCACCCATGACTTAGTCTATTCTTTTCTCTTGCCCATCTCAAGTCCCACCTCTCAGTCCCTCGGGAAATCCTTGAAGCCTCTAGATCATGAAGAAGCCTACTTCCTGTTGGTAGGTATGACTAGAGATGCATGTGTTTATCCCAGTTCCATAATTCTCTAGATTTGGTACAGTAGAGGGAGCCCGCAGCACAGTTACTCAGCCTTACATATTGAAACCACCACATTCAAAATCTCACCCTTAAACTGAGCCTCCTGAAAAACACACAGGATATACAGGAATTCACGGAAACATTGGTACCCATTGGATATGTTGGCCATAGACTCAGTTTTCCCCTTCCCCTCTTTGAGTCTGCATCACAAGAAATGACATTCCCAGACTTTTTTAACAGCTGGCTTCTGGGTAACTTCAGCCAATGGGAAGCACTGGTGGAAGACTGAAAGGATGATGTGGGAGAAGCCAAGGATCTCCCTCTGGATGGTAACTCAACTAGCACCTGTGGCTCTTCAGTGGCTGCAGCTGCTGTCAGACAGCACTCAGTATGGTCTAGCTTCTGCCTGTCAGCTCCTACTCTTAAGTTCTGATAGCATCACCTTCTCCTATTGTCCCTACAATCTTAGGGGCATAGAAGTTCCTGCTGTTCTGATCTCTAGGGTGTTGCTTCATTTCCTGTTTAGCTTCTCAGCAAAACTGTCTCCTGGCAATCAATTTCCTATATTAAATTCTTTGTGTTAAAAGGCCTAGAGTCGTTCTGTTTTCTTGGCTGGATCCTGACTTGTAGATCAAAATTCTGAAGAGACATTTTCAAAGACAGTAATTGGTAATTCCTGTCTTTGAGGGGAAAGGAGCACCATAGTGAACATAGTATTAGGTTAGTGTTCTCAATATCTACCATATCCTAAGTTGTTTGAAGAAATGACATAAGACTTTTTTTTCACATGAATTTTTGGCAACATGTTTCCCCTTAATTGCAAATATACCACAGAGCAGTCTGGCAAGAAAAGCTTTAGGGACTATCATATTATTAAACACAGTGTTCTGGAATTAGAAAACACTACCCTGGAGGAGTGAAAGCTTTAACTCTAACAGAAACCTTGCTAAGGCTTCTCAAGCTTTAGACTTACCTCAGGGGCAGCTAGGAAATAGTTTAAAAATCAGGAGACAACAGATGCTGGAGAGGGTGTGGAGAAATAGCAACACTTTTACACTGTTAGTGGGAGTGTAAATTAGTGGAACCATTGTGGAAGACAGTGTGGCAATTCCTCAAGGAGCTAGAAATAGAAATGCCATTTGACCCAGCAATCCTGTATACACTAAAAGGAATTTAAATTGTTCTATTATAAAGATACATGCACTCGTATGTTCATTGCGGCACTGTTTACAATAGCAAAGACTTGGAACCAACCCAAATGCCCATCAATTACAGACTGGATAAAGAAAATGTGGCACATATACACCATGGAATACTGTGCAGCTATAAAAAAGGATGAGTTCATGCCGTTTGCAGGGACAAGGATGAATCAGGAAACCATCATTCTCAGCAAACTGGCACAAGAACAGAAAACCAAACACCACGTGTTCTCATTCATAAGCGGGTGTTGAACAATGAGAACACATGGACACAGGGAGGGGAACATCACACACCAGGGCCTGTTGGGGGGTAGGGAGGCTAGGGGAGGGATAGCAGGAGGTGGGGGGATTTGGGAGGGATAACGTTAAGAAAAATACCTAATGTAGATGACAGGGGGATGGATGCAGCAAACCACTATGGCGTATGTATACTATATAACAATCTTGCATGATCTGCACATGTACACCAGAACTTAAAGTATAATAATAATAAAGAAATAGTTTAAAGGCAATTACTTTTTTTTTTTTTTTTTGAGGTGGAGTCTTGCTCTGTCACCCAGGCTAGAGTGCAATGGTGCCATATTGGCTCACTGTAACCTCTGCCTCCCGGGTTCTGGCGATTCTCCCACCTAACCTCCTGAGTAGCTAAGACTATAGGTGTTCACCACCATGCCCAGCTAATTTTTGTATTTTTAGTAGAGATGAGGTTTTAGCATATTGGCCAGGCTGGTCTTGAACTCATGACCTCAGGAGATCCACCCACCATTGCCTACCAAAGTGCTGAGATTATAGGCATAAGCCACTGTACCCTACCGACAATTACTTTTATTCTCTCTCTTATTTACCATTTTCTCCATCGAGGGAGGGTTAGGTTAAATGACAGTATATCTTTAGAAAACTCCTATGTTGCACTATTTCTTATTTGCAAATAGAGAATGTCACTGCCTTCAAAGCCTGGCCCATTCTTACTACCCAATATGCTTAATAAGTAGCACAGAAACAAGAAAGCCCACTGTGATCAGAGAGAGTATGAGAGCCACACTGTACCACTGATATGCCATATGGCTGCAAATCTAAAGACTCTGAAAGATGCCGCACTTGTATTAAGCCCTGAATACCTGCTTTCATTCCCAGTTCGAGTGTTTGAGCTATAATATATCGGCCATCCATTTATTAAAGGAAAGAGCTTACTTTGGCATGGGATAAATTGGTGCTTGTAGCAAGATGCTGTTTAACACAAAGGACGTTTCTTGAATTCCTTTCAGATCTGAGATCCACAGCTCAAGAGTGTTTGGTGTGTGTGTTTTAAAACTGCACGACTATTATACAGTTCCTTTTCTTCAGCTGGCATGAGAAGGATATTCCCATCCTCTCTTTGCTCTGTTCTTTACTTCCTCAAAGCTGAGGCGGCAAGAACACTGCCAGCCTTATCCAGCTTTTCATGGAAAGCCGCCATTCTTAACTGGCGCCTAAATGCAATTTCAGACTGTCCCAGGAGACCTTCATGCTTTGAGGTGAATTTGTAACATTAGGGCCAACAAAGAAGTTAACACAAACTTTCACTGTTAAAAGAAAAAGAAAAAGAGTCTGCAGGCTTACTGAAGGAGCTCTGCTTCTGTGAGTGCCTCTGTCCTTGGCTCCCCAGTGACCATGGCCAGTTCATCCTTCAGTTCCTGGATTTCCTTTTGTAGGTGTTTAATTACCTACAAATGGCAAAGAGGCAGAGAAAATGCCAACTTCTCATTAAGGTGAACTTGGTGACAGAGAACACACGGCTCTTAAAATTATCATCAATTTTATAGACACAAAAATGGGTAAAGGTATAAAAAGTAAGCTTTGTTATATCTTAATGTTTTGTCAAAATCATTCTAGAATTTTTTTAAAGCAAATAAAACATGACTGGTGTAACTGGAACCCGCTATTGTATCCCTCTTCCATGCTTCCTGGGGTGGTCACTGTACTGCATTTAAGGAGTCTCATTTCTCTGTGTGTTTTCATACATTTACTCCATATGTATTCATGTACCCATAAATAATGTATTGCATTATTTTGCAAGCCTTAAACTTTATGTAAATGTTACATTACTGCATATATTTGCAACTTGTTTTTGTCCTTCACATTCTGTTTTTAAGCTTATTTATATTGCTTCATGTGGCTCTAGTTCATTAATTTTCATGGATATATAGTATTTCAGT
Organism: Sapajus apella; assembly: GCF_009761245.1. Taxonomy (NCBI): domain Eukaryota; kingdom Metazoa; phylum Chordata; class Mammalia; order Primates; family Cebidae; genus Sapajus; species Sapajus apella. Next base: position 7,127,113 of record NW_022437023.1, read on the forward strand.
AAAGGAATATATCAGAATCTATTTGTCTCCCGTAGATGAATATTTAGGATATTTACTTTTGCTATTATGAACAATGTTGCTATGAACATTATGAATCTCTCCAGGCACGTATGTAAGACTTTCTCTATAGTGTACACTTTAGAAGTAGGATTTCCTGGCTGGAGAGTATGTGCATCTTGCCTTTATTATATGTCGTTAAATTGGTCATCAGATAAGTTGTACAAATTTGTATTCCTATCAACTACAGATGTAAGTTCCTGTTTCCCACATTTTTGTCACTATGTAATATTGACAGGTACTTTCATTTTGCCAGTCTGATAGGTGTAAAATGGTATCTCATTTTGTTTCTAATTTGCATTTTTGTGATTATTTGTGAAGTTGATCATTTTTGCATATGTATATTGGCAGTTTGGGTTCTTTCTTGCTCAAATTATTTATTCACATTCTTGCCCATGTTTCAATTTACTTGTTTTCCTTTCCTTATTGATATGCTAGCTTCTTTCTATATTCTGGATGGGAATCCTTTGTTAGCTTTAAGCAGTGCACCTGTTTTCTCTCAATCTAGGTCAGGTTTTTCACTTTGTGGTGTTCTTTTGGTTAAATGAAAGTTCTGAATTTCAGTATAATCTAATTAGCACCTTCTTCCTTTATGAGTTGTACTTTTGTGTCATTTTAAAGAAAATCTATCTTATCCTAAATCATAAGAATATATTCTTACATGATCTTTTAAAAATGTTAAACGTTTGATTTTTCACATTTAGGTGGATTTTATTTTGTATAAGATATAAAATAGGAATCAAATTTTAATTTATTTTAAATGGCTAGCCATACAAGATTTGCTATTATATTATATAACATGTGTATATATATAAATGTGTCTGTTTCTGGGCTATTGGTTAAAAACATTTGTTTACTTTACTATATATGGCAATACCACACTGATTTAACTACTAAATCCTAAGAAAGTTGGCACCTAGATAAGATCAGCCCCTTTCACCTTGTTCTTTTCCAAAATAGACTTGGCTATTCTTGGCCATTTGCTCTTCCATGAAATTTTAGACCCAACTTGTCAAAGTCTACCAAAGGCTCTCCTCAAATTTTGACTGGAATTATTACATTTAAATAAAAGGTTAATTTGGTAGGACATCACATTAATGATATTAAATTATCCCATCCATAAACATGGTATAGCTCTCCAACTGATTCCTTTACATAAGGATTTATAATTTTCTTTATAAATACCTTACATGTCTTCAATTACATTTTCTATTAGAAATTTAAAAGTTTTTGTTGATACTGTAAACAGAATTTTTATAAAATTATATATTCTAATTTTTGGTTTCTGGAATACAGGAAAGGTAACTCATTTTTATGTATAGATTATATAACAAATAATTTTCTCAAACTCTGGGGGTTTCATTTATCATTAAATACTCTTGGATGTTCTATATAAGCAATAAAATTGTCTACAAGTAATGACATGCTTTTCTTCTTTTCTAATTCTATAGATTTTATATCTTGTTATTGTCTCATTTTCCTAGCTAGGACTTCCAAGTTCAATTCATAAGACATTTCTGTGTTATTTCTTCTAATATTTCACCTTTAAATGATGTTTACTATAGTTTTTGGTTGATACCCTTATTCAGTTTAAAGATGTTCACTTATATTCATAGTTTGATGTGTCTTTTCAAAGTATGGTTGAATGTTTAATATGCTCAAACACTTTTTCTGCAACTAGAGATGAAATAATATAATTTCTCTCTTTAAGCTCTGAATGTGATAAATCAACTAATTCATGTGATTAGTATTTTAGTATAAACCATCTCAGGTATGTAAAATAGTGCAAAAGAATACCTTGTACCCAGTACTTAGCTTAAGTGATCATCCAGGTACCCACTACTTAAGAAATGGAATATTACAGACCTGTTTAAAGATCTCACCCCTACACAGTCTTCCCTGAATAAATTCCCCATTACCATTATCCTAAATTTGGTTTTAATTTTTCCCATTTTTTTCTTATGCTATACATTGATGCATTTTCTAGTGATAGATCACCTTGAATTCCCAAAATAAACCCAGCTCAGTCATGATACCACGTCATATTAATAACCTTCCTATCATAATGCAAAATTAGCAGGCTTGATCCAGCTTTTATTCCTTCTTGAATATTTGGTATTACTCAAAACTTGAAAGAAAAAGTTTCTTTCTGGGCCGTCCTTCCTTCCTTCTTTCCTCTCAGTAGCTTTACTCATTAGACTAAAAGGGTTAGTAAATTTGAACCTCAAATCTATGTGAGGTGGAGCTAGGTTTCAAATGTTCAGAGAAACTACTTTTGTTCTGCCTAGAGTCCAGTCTAAAGTGGACAAGCTGCCCTGACATCTCCATGTGGTAGTGGATAGATTGTTTCCTTTTCTAGTTCTCCCTTTCACTGGTTTTATGTTGGGGAAAGGAGAGGATGTCTTAGGTTCAGTACCCATCTTGCCACATCCCAGGGCTTTGATCTCTGTTCCTTTGCTACAACCTCCTTTACATCTCCACTCCAGGACAACTGCAGCCTCTGCTTAGTTTCTGGGCCCTAGAGGATTCCCTTACTTCCTTTCAACCTTACATATGTATTTCAATGATGCTTGGGTGTACACGTGAGTTTCAGATTATTTGGACCATATCAAGACGACCAGCAGTCCCAAAGAACATGATATTGAGTATTTTGAACATCTCAGTGCTCCTAGAATTTTACTGAAATGTACAGGATCATGTGGGTTTTGTTTGCTTCTTTAAAAAAAAAAATAGTCTTAGGATCATCAATCTAACACAGAATGAAAATCTTGAGACAGTCACTACATTGGCACCTTTCTCTATTAAACCAACATTGATGTCATATTCTATTTTTACTAAGGCTTTTAAAGTCAAATCTAATACCAAATTATCTTCCTGTCTTTGAACAAAAATCTCAAAACTAAGCCAAGTTTTTGTGGTTCTGAGATGACTGCAGTTATGCATCTCATCCAGCTACTGAAGGGACCCTGGCATTAGAGGCATCCTTAGGAGATTTGAGCTCATGCCCCATCACCACAGGCTCTGGCCTTGTTCATAGTTCTTTGATCATTTTGATTCTCTGAGGTACCAATACTTTTAAAGGAAGCAGAGCAACTCCTTGGTGATTATGATCATATAGGCTGGCTCTATATTTGCCATTAATTTTGACAGTAAATGCCACCCAAGTTTTGTTTTGAGTGGTTTGTAGGACAAATTCTCAATTGTCACTTGTGCCTCAGACAAGCTCTGTATAAAATGACTGACGGTAATGTCAGTTTTTAGAAGCAATTATAAAAGAGACCAGGAACCAACACTGGTCAATTACCAGATTAGTCTGCACCAGGAAGACCTCAATATTTGTTCAATTATCAGCTATTAGCTTTTGATTCCTGATTTCTCTTTTCTTCAAAACTCTCACAGACCCATATCAAACACATGATAATGTTTACCTTTCTTCAAATTCTTCGCGTTCCTTCAAAAGAAAGTCTCTAGTCAAATGCAAAAAAACAAAACAAAACAAAAACGCTCCAATGTGCGTAATATGTTTATTTTCCTTAAATTATGAACTAATTTTTGTCTTGGGGCCAATAACTTTAACTCTCTCATTCAGCACTGTAATGCTACTGGGGTGCTGGAAGGGTAGGGACAGCAACAAAATCCACCCTAGGAGTTCAGTTCCACTTGAATCATGCCTTTTCATTCTGTCTCCTTTTTCCAGCAGGAACACTGTGTGCTGCTGATTCCTCACCAGGGACTATCCTGAAATAGATCCTGCCTCACTCATTGGTTTCTCCAGAAGAGAACTCCATCAGAGGAATGTGGTGCTTTCTGAGGCAAGCAGAATAAAACAGATAGCCTCATTATTCCTTTGTCCTCCTCTCCCTCTGTCCTTCCATAGGGAGAAGGAGGAGAAAAGACAAATAAGAGGAAGTAATTATGGGAAACAACTAATTTGATAATTTTTTTGGATTTGGGAAATTTGTAAATGAAACACTGTTGGTAAGATTTCACATCATTTTTTTTTTTATAATGCAGATTACTAAACCCACACTAGCTTATTTACTAGAGAAATAAGAAAAACGGAGTGATTTGAAAAACAATGTAACATTAATTATGGATTTTGATACAATTGAGATATTTTAACATTTTCAATGTTGGCATAAATGGATTCAGTGTTGTATTTCATTTACAGAAAACTAACAAAATAGAGAATAGAAAACTTCTGCATCTATGATGAACTAAATTATTACCATGTAAATTTTTTGTTTTTTTTTGTTTTTGTTTTTGTTTTTTTGCTTAAAAACAGTGCTTTGATAAAGCAGAATTTATTGTTATAAAAATATAAGTTTGACTATTGTTCTACGGATCAAACCAATAATGAATTTTTAAAAACTCCAGAACAAGTAACAGAGCAAGTATGTAAAATACGGTTCTACTGAATATGAGGACTTCTCTTTCTAAGCTTTCATATAAGGTGGACTATTATAGTCTCTAGATGGTTAAAGTGATGTATTTTGAAAGGCTAAGTTCTGCATGTAATTGTAATTGGGTGTGATTCTGTTGGATGAGTCCTTAGGACTCCCTGTGTGTCCTGTAGTGAAGCAGTAAGGAGCAGCCGGTAGGAAGAGCAGAGGCTCTTGAGTTAAACAGAAGTAGCCTGCCTCTGCTACTTATTAACACTATGACTCTGAGCAAGTTCTCAAACATCTTTTTACCTCAGTTTTGTTATCATTGAGGTGGAGATAGAGATAGCATCTATTAGGTTATTTGGAGGATTAAACGAATTAGTATGTTTCCACCACTTAGAACAGTCCCAGTACCGAGTAGGTGCACCTACAAGTTTTAGCTAATCTTTGATATACTTTAATATATATTTTTTACTATGGTTAAAAGTTGCTTACCAATCTAGGATCAATTTCTTCATTGAGAACAGCTTCATTCTTTATGAGTGCCACTCGCTGTGCAAATCTGCAGGTAGATATAGACTCCTAAGAAAGCAAAGTAACTTCTTAAAATATTATGGCATAGATAGATCTTTCTCTCTAGATAAAACTTAAATTTTTTTCCACAGAAAAAAGATACACACCTAAAGAGTGATGTGTATAAAAATCACAATGAGGAACCAAGCCCCTAAATTAGGAAGCTTTGCTCTAGAATAGCAGTCCCCAACCTTTTTGGCAGAGGGACTGGTTTTGTGGAAGACAATTTTTCCATGGAAAAGGGGTACAGGTGGTGTGGTTTCAGGATGAAACTGTTTCAACTCAGAACATCAGGCATTAGATTCTCATAAGGAGTGCCCAACCTAGATCCCTTGTCTGTGCAGTTCACAATTGGGTTTGTGCTCCTATGAGAATCTAATGCCACCACTGATCAAAAGGAGGTGGAGCCCAGGCTGTAACGCTCGCTCCACCACCACTCCCCTCCTGCTGTGCAGCCCAGTTCCTAACAGGCCACAGACCTGGTACTGGTCCATGGTCTGGGGGTTGGGGACTCTTGCTCTAGAACATCATTTTTAAACCAAATTTGATTTTGACTTAATAAAATTACCAGTGCCAAAAAGTGAGAGATCCTAAGGTCCTAAGCGGCAGCTGGTATAGTATGTGTTTTCAGTTGCTGATCACTTAGACTGGAACCACATACAGTATATGAATCATAATCATAGCAAGAGCCATAATCTACACACATGAAGGATCACAAAATAAAGGTTTCTAACAGGTCAAAAAAGAGAGGCAGGTCAAGGCATCTTGCAATCAAAGTCTTGGCCTTGTTTTAAGAACGACCTTGCCTGTTTTCCTCTTCTGGGGAATGTCTGGATCCCAAACATTAAACATCATCTGGTTTTAAAGCAACCCAGAAGAGCCAATCAGCATCTAGCTCCCACCAAGGCATCTTGATTGCTTCACTCAGCGACATTTCTAGGGACACATCTCAGAGATGTGTCCAAGGTATCTAGGTCTTAGTCATCAGGGCAAAATCAAGCAAGAGAAGTGGAGGGGTCAGCTCTCCCATTTCTTTGGGTGACGTATGGCCAATCCATCAGCAGGCCTTCCAAATTAGCATATGAGGCTTCTTCAAACTATCCTGTGCTATATGAAGTCAATTCTCAAATGGAGTTATTATAATAATGATAAATAGCCCAAAGCTGTGAACTCTGTAGGGCACAGACCTCTGAAGGCATATCTCAACCCAGCTGAAAAAGTGGAAACCCACCCAAGATCCTCAACTCTGTCTCACGAGCTAGCAGTGAAAACCCAGATTAAGATCACCAGAAACGAGAGCCAACATACATCAAGATTCCTTTTCTCTAAAGAGAGTGTTGCAATCATAGTTGTCATGCAGTTCCCTCCCAAACTGTCTCTTAGGACACTGGTCATCATGGAGTTTCTATAAGGAATGTGTGAACGATGCTTTTCTGAAAGAGCGATGATAACCTGTGGTAACGTAGAAATGTAATGGGATCGATTTAGCAGAAAATGCACACCTGACAAACAATGGAGCTTCAACAGCAGTGAGAATACAAAAGGAAATAATAACTAAATGCAGCGTGAAGCCCAAAACTTGAGAACAGAATAAACAGCTTAACAACAATATTCAGATGGTAAAGACTCAATAAAGTAAATGTAGCATAACTGTGGCATTGTGAGCCCCATAATTTTTGGACAAATGAAATAACCTGTATAGTATTGGATACACTATTATTCTGCTTTTAGTGATTGGAAAATGTGTATAAAAACACAAGAGTAAAACATGCCTGATAAATACTACCAAAATTGGGCTGTACACCAGTAAACAAGAACTTAGGGAAACAGTTAAGGATAGTGGTTGAGGTCCCAGAGTCTCAAGCAAGACTGTCCAGGTGCAAGTCCTAGCTTTCCTAGGGCACATCACTCAACATGCCTCAGTCTCCTCATCTGTAAAATAGGAATAAAAATAGTACCTAACTCAAAGGTAGTTGAGATGATTAAAAGAGTTAAAATGTGCAAATTACTTTGAATAGTACCTAACCTAAAACAAGTGCTGTATATAGGCTTGCTCCCATTGTAAGCAACAGGAGTAATTTACCTTGGTTCAACTCCGGCTGGCTCATCTTACTCTTCATGAGTTCCTTAGGTACTTAATAAGAAGGTACTAGATGGATAGATGGCAGATGTAGCAAAGGCTGCTGGGGTTGTCCTAAAAGGAGGCAGCTGAGGCTCAGGGTTATCCTGGGCAGACAAATCCCGTGCTAGAATGTTCATTACAGAGCGGCAGTAATCAGCCACCCACAGGATGTGTCTTCAAGGACATCACAGGACCTTGGCTCCTGAAAATACCTCCGCCAGCACCTGTAATTGTTCTAGTCCTCCCTTCTCCCAGGAGTGTAATTTCCATTACCAGAACCTCCACTACAATGTTGGTTTACAAAACAAAAAGGGAGCATTGTTTTTTGAAGGCTGTTTTGAGCAAAATATACAACTATACCACTAGTCTCACTCTAAATTCATGACCACAGATGTTAGTACAATTCAGTAATCCTGTGATCTCTGTCTCAGAAATCACTTTTCAACTCTCAGAAATAAGACCTTCACACTTTCTTTTTTTTCAAATCTTTGTTCACCTTCTCCTTCTCTCCTCTATTTCAGTTTGAGCTGATGGCCACACTTCTACTAGATATGACAGATATAGATTCAGAACCCTGACCAGAGCTATCTCATGTCTCCATCATTAAAGCCCCTATACACTCTGCCCTTCACCTTCTTATTGTTCTGCTGCTGTCTAAGGCCAGCCCTCCATCCTTGCCATGACTCATCTGCTCTCTCCTACCTTTCTCCTACAATTACTTCCTCTCTCATCTGAAATAATTTCCCTTTCATCTGCACAATTCCGATTCTGCATGCCCACTACAGTCCTAAATGAAGATGGCTCTTGCCAAGTTCATCAGCAACCTTCATTGTACCAAGAGCACTGATTGCCCTCTTACTGGACTTCAGAGCTGAGTAAGTATGCAACACTGTTACCCACTGCCTCTCTTGGGAAACACTGTTCACTTGGTAACTGGGACACCACACTTTACTGGTTTTCATCTTTCCTCAAAAACTAGTCAATGAATGTTTCTTTTTCTTATTCCCAAATTACAAACTTTGGAGTGCCCCAGGGCTCAGTTCTTGATCCTCTTTTCTGTCTTATCTACATTCTCTCCCTATGTAATCTCATCCAATCACCTGGCTTTAATTATTATTTTATTAACTTATTTATTTGAGACAGAGTTTCTCTCTGTTGCACAAGCTGGAGTGCTGAAGTGCTGTGGCATGATCTCAGCTCACTGTAGCCTTTACTCCTGGGTTCAAGTGATCCTCGTGCCTCAGCCTCTGTAGCTAGGATTACAGGCATGCACCACTATGCCCAGCTAATTTTTTGTGTTTTTAGTAGAGACAGGGTTTTGCTATGTTGGCCAGGCTGGTCTCAAACTCCTGGCCTCAAGTAATCCACCCACCTCGGCCTCCCAAAGTGCTAGGATTACAGATGTGAACCACCATGCCCAGCCACTGCCTGGCTTTTAAATGCATCTATAGCCTGATGTCTTCCCAATTTATACCATCAATCTCAACCTCTTCCCTGAGCTACTATCACCTTGGCAACTCTCCATCTCTACCAGGATTTCTATTCTTGATTTTCTTTCCTCTCTGCCTTCAAGCCTGATTCTTTCTCAGACCTTACCCATAATCATTATGGCCCCACCATCAACCCGGTTGCTCAGGCCAAAACCTTAGGCAATCACCCTTGATTTGCCCTCACCCAATATACAATCCATCAGCAATTTCTATTAGGTTTACCTACAACACTTGCCAGGAATTGGACCACTTCTTATCACCTCTTCTTACCACCACCACTCCAGTTCAATCCTCTGGGGTCCCTTGCTTGGGCAACCACACAGGCCTTGGATTAGTCCCCCTGCTTCTACTTTTGCCCTTCCATGATCTGATCTTCACATAGCAGCCAGAGAACTCTTCACACAATGTTAAGTTATGCCAAGTCACTCCCTAATACGCTTAGCATAATATCCTAGCTCCTGTGTGATCTGTCCGTCTACCTACCTGACATCATGTCCTGCCATGTTCCCTGCGCCTGCACTGGCCTTCTGATTGTTGATTCAGCATGATGAGCTTATTCCCATACCAGAGCCTCTGAAACTACTGTTCTTTTTGCCTAGCATGCTCTTGACCCAGACTTCTGTGCAGCTTTCTGCTTCTCATTACTCACATCTTTGCTCAAATTTTGTTTTCTCACAAGGGCTTCCCCTGGACACCCTATCAAAAATAATACACCTACCTCCAGCCTGTTAATCTATTTTATTTTTCTTATAGTATGCATCACTATTAAAATTACATCTAGGTACTTGTTTGTTGTCTGCTTCCCCACTAGGCTTTCTGCTCCACAAGACCAGAGATGTTGTCTCTTTTCTTCATAGCTTGGCCCCCACTGCCTAGAACAGTGCTCAGTACTTGGTAACATAGCAGAAACAAAGCTGTCTCCCTCAGCTCTCATGGCAGCCCACCTTCTAGTTTGACTTCCTATGAAATTATTTCTCCTAGTCTGTCTTGAAACTCATGTTTTGCTTAAGACAGAGCTCCACCATGCAGACAGCCCTATGTGGGGTTTGGAGGTGAGCAGTGAGAGGTGGTAGGCATAAGGAGGAACTTCAGATTTGTAGGGGGCATGGTGGCAGAGGCATCTCATTCTTCTGAGGCAGCTGTGGGGAAGTTTCTGGAATTCAGTGCCATGTGGCTATACAGTAACACTTTGCTGCGCAGTTCAGTGGTGTGGTTAGGTGCGTCTCCTGGTTGCTCTGTGTAGCAGCCAAACCCAGTTTTCTGATTTTTTTGAGATTCTTTATGTTTAATAAACCATGCTTCTTAAAACAGCTAGTGGATTTTCCAGTTTACAACTAAGACACTTGACAAATATAACATGTGCTCGACACACCTTTGTCAAATAAATCAATTAATGAATGAGATTACTTAGTATGTCCTAGGAAGGCAGCAAGAAGCTCGTCAGTATGGAAGGAGGTTTGAGAGAACTAAGTTTCAGTGTAACTGGAAAGGAGGTGGGGAATATGGAGACCAAAGTCAGAGTGGCAAGAGATGCCAAGCAGAACTCCAGGCTCTAAGAGTGAAGAGGACAGATTAAGTATCTAAAAACGTGCAAGGAGGGCCCAAATATCCAAATGGGCTGGGCTGACAGATGTGCAGAGACAGTGGCATTATTGCTCATCAATAATTTCTCTAAGTACTTTGAAGTCCTTTTATAAAACAAATGTCACTGGTTTTATCCTGCTCTAGGAAACAATATTGATGTCTTTTCATTCAATGGCTTTATTGACAACTTAAAGGAGGATATGCTTATTAAACTTCCTGTTGACATTAATTTTCTTTTTTGAGGTGGAGCTTCGCTCTTGTTGCTCAGGCTGGAGTGTAATGGCGCGATCTCAGCTCACTAAAACTTCTGCCTCCCAAGTTCAAGCGATTCTCCTCCCTCAGCCTCCCAAGTAGCTGGGATTACAGGCGTTTCCACCACCACACCTAACTAATTTTGTATTTTTAGTACAGATGGGTTTCACCATGTTGGCCAGGTCGGTCTCAAACTCTTGACCTCAAGTGATCCACCCACCTCAGCCTCCCAAAGTGCTGGGATTACAGGCGTGAGCCACCGTGCCCGGCCCCAGTTGATATTAAATTAATCATGTGTTAGTAAACTTGCTTTTGGTTGCAAGAAACAGAAAATGTAACCCAAACTGGTTTTAAGTATAAGGAAAGTGTATTGGTTCATGTGATTGAAATAGGAAAGGCTTTAAGTTAGAAGGAAACCAAAAGATTAATGCTACCATCAAGGACTTAGTTTTTGCTCATATCTCTGCTATGTCTTCCATGTGGTAGAAGTCAGTCTCTTCTTGTGGCCCCACAATGGTTGCCAAAAGCCCTGATGTTATATACTTCCTTATTCATAACTTAGGTGAGAAAGAATTTTTCTTTCCTAATCATTAAACAAATTCCTGCGGTTCAGTAGAAATGAGCTTGGGTCCTGGGCCCATCCTTGAACTAATCACTGTAGCCAGGAGATAGACAGGCTCCAATTCACTTAGATCAGTCAGGATCTACCTGACAAGTTGGGATGGGCTCTTGGATGCGCTTTGCACTGGCATGGACATTGCAGAGGCAATTCCAACGTCCTCTCTAGAAAGGGCTTTCTAAAGAATTGGAGATCAAATTGGGATGATAGATTAGAAAATACGGTCTTAGAAATGGAGAAAATGAAGGCAGTCATCTTAGGGAAATCTCTTAAATAAAGTGAACCTCTTAAATAAAGTGAGTCTCAGTTCCCTCACTTGTAAAAGTAGTATTGAAATGTCTGTCTATCTCACAGAAATGTTTTAAAAATTAATAATTTCTGGAATCATTCTTAGTAAACAAAAAAGCACTCAGTGTTATTGAAAGAAATGTTCTTTATAAAATGTTCATGTAATGTTCTTTATGAAACTCTTGAAGACTAATTTTCACCGTATCAACACATTTGCGGGCCATTTCTTTAGAAGAGGACCCTTAGAAGGTATCTTATCAGCTCTCAAGGAGCTTTAGGAATGCCATAAGCCCAGCCCACTTGGAGCAGATGTAAAACTCTGGAATGACCCAGAAACAGCAGATAATCAGGAAAGAGGCAGAGGTAGATTATTCTTTGTGGGGCTGCTATGGGTTCTTAAATTGGACAGGAACCACATTTTCTGAAAGGCACAAGAAAATGGGGTAGTCATAAAACCTGACTTTTTAATTTTTATTCTTTCCATCTTAGATTGCATGTACAAATACAATGGCAAATATTCCTGAAGTCATTCTTTAAGTGACAAGGAGTGGAACCTCACATTATGCTTAATAATATCTCCAAGTATCTGAAAACTGTGCCTGTAATCAATAATTCTATTTACTATTTAATTAGTTAAAGATTTTTTTTTAAAGGAGGTTGGAAGTCTTTGGAAAATTATCCTATGAAAATTGACAAAGATTTGGAGTGTTACAACTGGCACTGACACCATTACTTTTTCTTCTGAACACAACACATTCAGTGGAAGCCAAATAGAAACTAAAACTCTGAAAAAGTCCCATTTATTTTGAATAAGGGCTGAAGGCAACTCCAATTCTGATTTCTGTAGTGGTCCAGAGCAAGCACTTCATTTCTAGTGGTTTCTCACTTGATGTTTGGGCTGATAGAGGCTATGGGTCACACCAGGAGCACTCGGTGAGATTTAGGACAAGTATGCATGTCTCCCTTTTCCTCCCATAAACTCAGTTTCTAGGGCCAAGATGTACCCTGTTATTGTGGCTTAAAATGTTTTTGAGGAAACTTTTTGCAAAAAGTACTGCATACACAAGGAGAACTCCAAAACCCACAATACTCTGGCAAACAGAAAAGTTATTTACTTGTGAACACATAAAGTACATTCAACTCAGAGAGGCTACCCACTTTGAGCAGGTGTGAGATTTCACAGTCATGGCCAAAAAGTAATTATAATGCTGCAGGGAATTTGTGGAACCAATGTAGGCTAACTGAAGTTAACACAAGTTACCAGATGATTTCCCATTCCATCTCTATCTTATATATTGAAACTGAGAAAGAGAGGATGTAATTGATTCCCAACACTCAGATGGATTTCTATTACAGATCTCAAATAACTGTACTGCTAAGTATTTATTTGTATGCTTTGCTATTCTGCTGGCTAACATGATAGCCTGGCCTACTTCTCGTCATTCATCTATCCCCATTGCCCAACATAACTGAAGCCCCAGTAAATATTCAATCACAATTTGCTGAATGAATGAATGAAGCTAATTAAATTAAATTGTGTTATATTTGCAGTCTTATTAGTCCCATAATAAAGTACTACATAAAGAGAAGTTGATTAACAAAGGTCCTTGAATTTTGTTATTCATTAAATATCTTCCTATTCCTATCTTCTTATTCCTATGTACTCCCTCGTTTTCTCTTATTTCTTTCTGTGTGAAATTCAAAATTTCTCTTCTACCAACCTACTTACTCTCTAGCACCTACTCCTAGATTCACTCAGCCTCACATGTCCATGCTCACAGACTAGTTTTCCCATATTTATGTTTTTCTTTCCTCTCCCACTAAACTCCTCTCTCTCCATTATCTCATGTTGAACCTCCTCTTTTCCTGTGAAGACACTTGTATATCAGTGTAAATGGTTAACAGCTGGAGTGATGCAGTGGGTGAAAATGAAACATCAGTTACAGAGACCAAGGGCCAATGACATGTGAATGTTATCGAGACCCTGAGCAAATTCACCCCCCTGGGCTGGAGCTAAGAGCCGACAGGCTGGCAATTCCCACTGCCTACACACTCTGCCCCATCCTTAATTGGCTCAACCCTACTCATTCCTCCAGTCTCTGCATGGTATCAGGCCCTAAGAAAACCATCATCACCTCTCACCTCCTCAGTCTCAGTCAGATACCCCACTGCAAGCTCCTCTCACTCCTTTTACTTTCTCTTCACTGCTCTCACCTGGCTTACAGCCACATACTTAAAGAATATGCCTTTAATTCCTGTCTCCCTACACTGAACCAAGAGGTCTTTGGGGAAAGGACTGTTTCTATTTCGTTCACCACTAGGCACCAGTGCCTAGTGCAGCCCTCAGCACATTGTAGTTCATTATAAATATTTGTTAGATAAATAAATTAATGATATAGAAAATCCAATGCCACATAGCCCCCAAGACTACTCACACGAGGCTGTCATAAGAATTTTGAAGGGAAGAAATGTGAGGAGAGGAACAGTTTTAGTGACAAGTAGCAGCTTATAATGGCTTATAGGATAAAAAAAAAAAAAGAATTAAGGGCAGAACATTTCTCTTGAGTGATTACAATTGGTGGGAAGTCTGATTCAACTGATGAACATAATTTTGTATGAACAGATGGATATAATGGAAATTAAAACAGACAGCGCTACCATCCGAAACAAGCAGACGCATTTCTTTGAAATAAAGCACTTTGAATACAGCCCGTTATGTTTTCATATCAATGTTCTGTAAGTGTTCTATTAAGTAAAAAGCTCTGTTAAGTATAAGCAGTGTGTAACATTTGAGCAAGAAAGAGCTTAGGAATGCCGACTCTTGTTAAAAACACTAAAATGATCTGAATGCCAGGCTGGCCTTAATCTCTGGGTGCTGCATGACTGGGATTCATCTGGTTAGAGTGTAGCCACGTGTACCTTGCTCAGATAGGGTCCCTTAGGTTTCTCTCCATCTGCTTTTTTAGCCAATGTGACCACCACATAGCATTTAACAATGAAGCAACATCAGTCTCAGAAGCATTCATTAAGCAGTTTAAAAAAATGTTTTATTTTTTCCCCTCTAATCTTTTAGCCGAATCATTAACAAGTCCTTCAGTCTCACCAAGAGTCTGTACTTCTCCAATCACATTTTTGATCGTGTTTCTTATTTATTTTATTTTTTGAATTTGGAAGTAGTTGCCATCTTTAACATTCAACTCACAGCCCTTATACTCAGAAAGCTAAATGGAACTTGAGAAATCATCTAATTCAATCCACTCATTTTAGAGATGAATATATTTTTTCTGAAAGACTTTATTTAGCTAAATTCAGATGAGTGTTCTCTCCTCTGGCATTAAATTCAGAAATTAAAAATAGAGCCCATACTGGGATGGATTGTAATCAGCTTGGGGTAGAAGTAGGAAGAGAAAGCTACAAGTCTAAAAGAACCATCATGGGGTCAAAATTACCAACTAAATAAAGTATCCCCAAGCAGAAAACATGTCAGCCATCTCAAAGTTATGTTCCCATTGTTAATCTACTAGCTTGAAAACAGGCAACAGGAAGCCAACTGTAACTTCTACTTACCAACTACTAATTTTACAATAAGGCAGTAAGACAAAAAGTGAAAAAGGGTATAGGCTGTGAAGCCTAGCAAATCTAGATTCAAATCCTCACCCTCCCCTAGCTGGGTAACCTTGTGGGAAGACTTTTGGAAGACTTAAATTTTAAAATCTATATGATGGGGATAGTAACTAATGCCTACAATCTAGGGCTGTTGTGAGGTTTCAATAAAATGGTAGATACAAAATGCTAGTAGATCTACCAATGTTCCCAGCAGTATTAGTCACAATAGCCAAAAGGCAAAAACAATGCAACTATCCATCAGGGATGAATGTATAAACAGTATGTGACACAGACATACAATTGGATATTATTCAGTTTAAAAAAGGAAGAAATTCTGATACATGCTACAACATGGATGAAGCTTGAAAACATTATGCTAAGTGAAATAAGCCAGACACAAACAGACAGCTGTTGTATAACTCCACTTACATGAGACACCTGGAAGAGGCAAATTTATAGAGACAGAAAGTAGAGTAGAGATTACCAGAGACCAGAGTATAGGGGAATGGGGAGATTCTGTTTGAGAGTATAAAAAACCTTCAGAAATGGATAGTGTTGATATTGCACAACTTTATAAATGTACTTAATGCCACTGAGTTGTACACTTAAAAATTATTAAAATGGCAAATTTTATATCTATTTTATCATAACAAAATTCTAAGAGAATGCCTGATACATAGTATGTGGTCAGCAAATAGTAGCTATAGTTATTAATGCATCCCACTCTGCCCATTTTACCTGCTCTAAGTAATGTAGTGACAAGTTGATATACTTGGCCTCTGTTAGAAGAAGGCCCCCTACTCCAGTCTTTGCGACTCGCTCTGAACCAGCCAGGTCAACCAAATGAAGTTTGGCATGTCGTACAGTTGCAGATCCTGGTTCCTTGCTTGACAAATGAACAGTGAAAATGCAGTGGGAACGGGTTGAAGCTTGGTTCATAGGAGTCTATAAAAAAATTGCAGAACAAAAATCATTTGAACAATGAGAATTTTTGAAGAATATCAAAAGTCCGAAAGTGATATTTTTAGGGATAAGACATTTCCCACGAAGCCAACTGTGAACTGCAGCAAAACCATTTGTAACTAAGACCTTTAAAGTAAGTTATTTTTAACGTATTACTAACTCTTGAATTACTGATGACCAATGTGGATGGTTTCACTCAGAAAGCGAGAAAAGAGTTCTAATGAGGTATAGATTGAGTCCTCTTGACAATAGAGCTTTATTTTATTACCTGACTATAATCCATACGTTAACCTTGGCTAGCCAGATTGAAAATGCTTAATGTTAATCTCATGGGAAAAAAGATGAGAATGTGTGTATCAGAAAAATGATCACAATTGTAAACACAATCCACAAAGAAACGTACCATCACTGCTACTACTCAACACTAAAGTGGAGGCCCTAGACAATATAATGAACAAGAAAAAGAAATAGAAGGCATAATAGTAGGAAAAGAAGAAATTTAAAATTCCATTATGTATAAAAAATATGGTGGTCTACATAGAAAATGCAAGAGCATCTGCAAACAAATGGCTAAGAACTGAAAAGTTTAGCATGGTTGCTGGATATGAGATGAATATATAAAATGAATGAGGTTCTAATAAGTCAGAGCAACAATTAATCAGAAAATATAATATTATTCACAATGGCAAGAAAGACAATGAAATAATAAGGGACGAATTTTATAAAGGATATGTAATTTATAGAAAAAATGATAAGATAACATTAAAGGGAGAAGAAAACTGGAATAAAGGGTGTACATGATATTAATGCACCATTTCATAGATGGAAAAACTCCAAACTAATCTATATATAAATGTCTATATATAACCTATATATTCAATGTGATTAAAATAAAAATGCTACAGCTTTTGTTTACAGAAAAAGACAAATTGATCCTAAATATCATACAGAAGAGAAATCTTCAAATAAAATGAAAAGTAATGCTGTTTACACTTCCTTATTGAAGTTGCTATATCAAAAAAGCAAAAGAAAAAAAAGCAAAAGTAATTCTGTGAAAGAAGAACAAAAAAAGGGACTTTCCTGCCATCTATCAAAGTATACCATAAAGCTACAGTAAATAGAACAGTGTGGTACTGGTGCAGGAGCAGAGATAGGTCAGTGAGACATGCTGTGCTCACTGAGGAGCTCTGTATGAGATAGAGGAGACATCATACCTCAGTGGAGGAAGGATGCACTTATTTAATAAATGGTGCTGGAATAACCAGCCATCTATCTTGAAAAAAATAACTTAGATTGCTTTCTTACACTATGAACACAAAGAAATTCCAGAATAGATTAAAGCTTTAAGTGTGAAATAACACAATTCTAGCACCAATACAATAAAACATGAAAGCATATTGTAATCAACCCAAGGAGGTAATGGATATTTTAAGAAAAGACATAAAACACAAAAATAAATTGATTTAAAATATATGACCAAGATAATCCAAAATGTAAAAACTTCTGTCTGATAAAATCCACCATAAAATTAAAACACTAGAAGACATCTGCAGTATATGTGGCTGACAGAACGTTAATAATAAATAAAGAACTTGGCTGGGTGCTGAGGCTCATACCTGTAATCCAGCACTTTGGGAGGCTGAGGTGGGTAGATCATTTGAGGTCAAGAGTTTGAGGCCAGCCTGACCAAAATGGTGAAACATGTGTCTACTAAAAATTCAAAAAAAAAAAAAAAAGCCAGGATTGGTGTCATATGTCTGTAGTGCCAGCTACTTGGGAGGTTGAGGCAGGAGAATTGCTTGAACCCAGGAGGCAGAGACTGCAATGAGCCAAGCTTATGTCACTACACTCCAGCCTGGGTGACAGAGCGACACTCCATCTCAAATAAATAAATAAATAAATAAATAAAAGAGCTCTTGCCAATCAGTAAGAAAAAGTGATCAAAGAACATAACTAGGTAACTTATAAAGAAGAAATCTGGAAACGGTTAATGAATATTTGGAAAAAATGCTCAAATTTATACATAATCAGAACCACATCACTTAGAACCATAAGGTTAAACTATTTTACACCCATCAGATTGGAAAAATTTTTAAAAATAGAGTCTAACAAAATAAGTGTTGGTGGAGATATAAGGAAATGGGAAATTTTATGTACTGCTGGTGGAAATGTAAATTAAGAACAAATGTTGAAAGCAATCTGATAATACACGGTAAAGTTGCAAATACATATAACCCACAGCAGCCATCAGTAAACTACTAGATATATTTACTAGAAAGAAAGAAATAGCAAGAAATCCGTGCAAGATGTACAACCTAAGTAGACATCTGTGGCAGAAAAGATTAGTAAACTGAGATAATTCAAATTACAGAGATGTTAAAATAAAGCAACTTTGGATAGATTAGCATAAATGGTTTTCTAAAATAGATCTGAGAGAAAAATGCAAGTTAAATAATAATATGAACACTATGATGCAATTTACAAAATTAAAAAAGCAATATTACATATTGTTCATGAAGCTATAACTTAGGTCATTAAGTATAAAAACACAGACCAGACGGATACACCAAATTAATGACAGCAATTGCATTTGTGAGGGATGGAAATGAAAGGCCAAGAAAGGGGCCTTCAGCTTTATCTGCAGTATTCTATTTCATTTAATTAAAAATTATTAGAAGCAATTCCTGGATTGGAAAACATGGATGTTGGTCACACTATTCTCTGCACTTTTTTGTGTTTTATATTTTTTGGAACAAGAAAGAAATTAATCTGATTCAAGACACAAGTGACAAGTTAGCAGTATCATCCTCTGAAACAACAACAACGACAACAAAAAAATATTCCAAATGAGCATTCATACAAATAAATATGTCCAGATCTCCACCTTTGCAAAGTAAGATTTAACCAAAAAAATTCGATATGGATGCACACATGTGCAGACAGGGTAACATATCTGAATGGTAATTCAACCAGAAATTCTTTTTGTAAATATAAATTATTGATATACACCATAGTTGATTTACACCAACTAGCAAAATAAACAGATGTCAAAATGCTGGCATAGTTTTGGTGATGATGATGTATCTAGTGAGTTAAACAGGCTGAAAATTTGACCCATTACTTGTTGCCACAATAACTATGCCCAAACCTGGCCAGTGTGTGATTTTGCCTGCTAAAGTGGATCAGCAAATAACTGTGCATGTAAAACCGCAAACTCAAATTTAGAACCTAAGTTGAGGTGTTTTGGAAGTGACTGTAAGTTATTTGCAGAACTTAAACATGGGTTTCATTTCACTGTCATATTCGCACAACAATAAATCCTACAATACTGCAAGAAAAGTCAAACTGACAATCAATATAAACAAATAACATGGAGACTTCTCAACAGCTGTCTTCAGCTTTGAAACAGATATTCTGAAACCATCATAAAATGTGAACCATTAATGAATATTGGTAGAGTGTACCCATTTCAAAGGAATATGAGATTCACAGAAACTAAAATTGCATATTCTGGAGTCTGTAATTAAAATGCAGTAATATGCTGTAGGAGTCCCTGCCTACAGTTTTGCAACTTCTTATAAATATTTTCTGCATGAAGTAGCAGTTGGTGTCCTCTTAGATAAAAATTTCTTAAACCTCAGAAAACATTCTTTATGTGGAGCTTTTCAAGTGTGATTGGATGTGCTTGTGTCTGCTCTGTGTTTATTTAAGGATGTCTTTATGTCTCATAGGCATGGCCCTACATTTGTCCTTTTAAAGGTAAAATTGTATTAAAACGTTTCTGAAACTGCCTAAGAACAGATGGCACCATTTAGGCAGATTCATTCAAAGTTAAGCACACATTTTAAACAAATGTGCTTTTGGCACTAGCGACTGTGCCTGTGGAAAAATTTTAGTGATGATTAATCATCTGCATGCAGAGAGCTTTCAGGTTTCCTATTAGCCTACGTATATCACTGTGTTAGGCAGTACAGAGACAAGAAGGAAAATAAGACCTGGATCTTGCCCTCAAGGAACTTATAATCTAGTCAGGATCTAAAGCCACAACGTGTGAAATGAGAATGAGCATGAAATGAGAAAGGCAAAATGTGCAGTAAAGAAAGTGATCTGTTCTTAGCAGTGAACATGCTGATCCTCTAGGTAACATCTGAAAATGCTAACCATTCCTTTGTTGTAGGAGCTCTCCACCTTCTGCCCACCACCTGGTTTCTAGGGCCAAATACTCTCCAGGCTCTTTCTCTTTCTCTATTGCTTTTTCCTTTACTCTGTACTCTTCTTTTCAGTCCCTAAAAATAGGTGTGTCCTAAGTTCTGGTAACCATATTTCTTCCTCTTAGAGACTCACCTTCTACAGTTCAAATCCTCACTGCATAGACTCTGTAGTATAATAAAAGTCACACCAAAAATCTCAGATTTTGGTGTCAGATAATCTGGTTTCAAGTCCTGGTTCTGTCACTTACTAGTGTTAAAAGCTTAATCAAATTTACATGAAGTAATTTTGATTTTCATGTTTCTAGAATGCCATATTAAGATCTGCTTCGTTGCAGAGTTATATTAAACACCAACTGAGTTACTGAGTGCTGAAGTGATCCGCCAAGCGTATTGGGTCGTATTAGTGTCACTGTTGACATTCACTTTATTCAGATGCCTCCTGTGTCCTTATCCTCTACCTTAATTGTTCTGTATACCAGATTAGAATGTCTAACAGTTTGACTGATCATAGTCATTAGAATGCCTTGCCAGCATCTTGTACACAATGTTCCCAAAACAACATTATCTCTTTCTCTCCCTGTGTCCCATGAATGGATATCCAACCCATTCTCCTCCTGTTGGATTTCCCTCCACTTCTCTGTATCTACATCAGTAGCCAAATATCTTTTACCTCACTTGGGTTAGCAGTCTCTCCCTTCTAGTCTCAGTCCTCTTGTCCCTCCCAATTGTTCTCCACCTCTCAGACAAAGTAGTATTTTTAAAAGGCATAGTTGATTAATGCCAATCCTATCTACATCCCTGAATTAAACTAGCATGCTTCCTAACACTAAATATCTCTATTCCTTTCATCTGGGCCTTATGCACCTGTTTATCAAAATCCCTTTTAAATATGGCTCTGGCACTTGAATTGAATATATTATTTCAAAAGTAGCCTTATCACAGCAGAGGACATTGGAGGTATTACTTCCTGGAACTTGAGCAATCTAAATCTAGTATTGTCAGTAAATAGCATGTCATGTGAAGTGTTACTATACCAGATATGCTCCAGCCTTTACCCATGCTATGGAATTTCTTTGGGACACACAAACACACGCACGCACGCACACACACACAGACACACACTCTAGTTTATTTCATGACTGCATTTGATTAGTTTTTAGTCAACATTACGATCTACTGGATCTTGATCTTTTTTTGAATTTTGTGCTATCTACAAATGAAAATGTAAGGAATCCAGTGAGCCTAGGTTTTTAAATTTTCACCCCATAAAAGAAAGTCTATTCTCCATTTTCCAAAAAAGAAAACGTGGAAGATAACAAGCTCATATTTTTTATATAAGCCCTAAAAAAAACTGACAAAGGATTATTAAATAATGGTCAGTAAGCAATTAAGAGTCAGCATTGATTTTACCTTAATTTCATTCACTTTTCTGATAGCATTTAAAATTTTATAGATCAAATCAATTCAATTTATTTTTTTAAATCTCTCAAAATATCCTTGGGGATATAAAGAGAAATTGAAGGAATATAAAAGTGCTTGGGTTGAAGTCAACTGTACAATACCCATAACTGTTACCTAACGGGGTGGAGAGCGGAGGTGGTCTTGGAATGCTGTCGTTCTGCCCTACTGCCCCATGTCTTACACATTGTTTGGATGAGAATATACAAGATAGAGTCATCACATCTGAAGCCTATGGTTAAAGAAAGGTATTTTTCCTCTTTCTTATCTCCTATGTAGCAAAATCTTACTTCTCACTGAAGGGCCATTCATCTGAAGGTTACTTCCTACAAAGCCTCTCCATTTCTCTCTTCCTCCCTCCTAGACTTCAAGCTCTTTGAGGACAGGGACTGGGTCTTATGCATCATTGCCTAGCATAACATAGTAGTGTTAAAAAATGTCTGTTAATTTGTTGACTCTTGCTCATTTCTTGTGTTCTGGAATTTTTACAGCATGCTCCATAATGTCTAAAAATCTTCAAATAATTCTGTGACTACATCTGCAAGCTTTTTAAGTCCATGAAATACAGTTCATTTGAGTCTAAAAATTAGAACTATTTGAAACAGCTAGACTGACTCAAATCTCCCTAACAATCTTGGGCTTCAGCTATTTGTTGTGCCTGATTCCAGAGCTCCTAATCACTACTCCCTACATCTTCAATTGCCTTTTCTCTTGTCTAGAATGTCCTCTAGCTTGTCAGTCAAGTATATCCTTTTCCTACTCCCCAAATAAACCTACTCAAAATTCATTTATCTTCATGAATTCCCTTGGAATATATCCAATTGGCATTAGCAATTGTGTTCAAAAAGGACATTTAACATTTGTGCACATGAACAGGCATTAATATCCAAATCCTGGAATAATCCAAAAAAGTTGGTTGTTGGAGTTTTACATGTTTGTTAAAAAATCCATTTGGAACATTGTTTAAATTGTGTTATCATAATGAACTGCTTGCTCTAGTGCGTAGTGAAGCAGTGGTGTGACCCACTGGCCTTCAGATGCATGTTTGGTGTCCAGCTCATTTTGTGGCAGTGAAAACAGAATGGCACAGATTGTAAAAAGTGACTCAAAAATGACCTGACAGGCAATGGTGGCTTCAGAATGTTTATATACAAGGGTTTTGGAGCAGCAACGTGACTGTGGAGGCAGGGGTGGAAGCTGCTTTGTTAGGACGCTTTACATAACATCAAATGCCTGCACTGAGGACTAGAGAGCAGTGCTAACGCCCCTTCTACTGCCCTTTATCCCTCTCCCTGTCAGTGGCTTGGCTCCCACCCTCAGAAGCTATTTCATATGGTAAAAGACCTCAAATCTCATTGTTTAATAATCCTTTTCTATTGAGCAGGAGATACCTGTTGCCTGAAAAAGAAATTTGAAAATAAATGGTGATGCACTTTTTTTGTGGGGGGTGTGTGTGTGTGTGGCCAAGCCATTTTTAGTAATAATTCTGACTTGGGGGCAAGAATCAATAAATGAAATATAATTTCTGGGGGTTTGCATAATATGCTCTTATGGATGCTTGTAAAATTAATTTTTTTTCTGCTTTTAGTTAAACTTACGTTTTCAATCACTTCAAAAATGATTGTAGACAAGTAGTGCAGGCTTCAATGATTCGAATTACCTCTGTATATCAAATTAAAAGTTTTTCAGGGTACCTTGAAAGCTTACTTATTTCTTGTCATAACTTATATGTTTTATTCCATTTCTGTGTACCAAAATCTTTTTTTCAACCACTTTGCTCTCTTGGAGTAAAATATCTCAACAGGAATTTCCACTAATCTAGAATTGACCAAATGAAGGAAATCTCTTTTCAACTGAATCGGATATTATAAAGTATATGCCTGTGATTCCTTAAAACATACCAACTAAGAACAACAATAGCAACCACAAGATCTGGAATTCAGCTTTCCACTTCAGTTCTCTTTGTTTGATAACACTTTCTACACCGGCAAGCTAATGTTCCTCTGCCCATTTGCTCTATCTGAATTGAAGACCGAAAATGCTAACTTCCATGTGGTTTTCTAAATGTTTTCTGGGTTGGTATCTCAGCCTTTCAGGTTAAACCTCACCCTTAATGAAGAATTACCTAATCCATTATCATTGGTTAAGTGATTCTTCATATAGTTCTGCCCATATTAAATGAATTGAATTAGGAAGCCTGCCATGCCCCTGACGTACTCTAACTCAGCCTGGAAAAGTGAGACCTCACCAAACCTAGTGGTTTAGCACATGACCCTACAAACACCTACCTCAATCTTTTCAGGAGTTGTTTCAGAACACACTGCTTAGCAACAAAATATTCCTGAGTGGATATCCCTCTACTGGAATTAATGATCCTAAACTTCTCATTTTTCTTTCTGACTTTTCTCTTTATAAGACACCTGGCTTTTAGAAATGGAGTTGAAATGATTTTCCCCAGTTGCAGGATTCTAGGTCTTTTTCTTATCCAGCATATTGTCAAAGTAGTTTTGTAAAACAGAAAAAGACTAGACACACCAATTTTATTTAAAATTAAAACAAACTTTGAAGCAATCTGGAATATATAAGAAGAATGTTCTAATAATTATGATTCACCTTTATGAGAAGAATAGGTCTAGTATGTTTTATTATGTATCCCTCCTAACAAGTCTGGGATCAATTTGATGAATTTTGATTTTCACATCCTCAAAGATCTATTAGCTGACTCAGGAATTTTAGGGAAACAATGTCAGAATTTGTGGCTCTGTTGAAGCTTCCTCTGTGGGTGTCAGGATTCGGATTACTGCCCTGTGGGTCATTTCCCCAGGATTTGGCAAATCAAAGTCAAACAAATTTATATCAAAATCTAAGTCTGCTAAATGGTGGTACATATGGGAAATTGAGAAGGAATTTTACCTGTATCTTTAATAGGAACTACATTCAATTATCATTCCTACATATCATCCTTGAGTTGAATAGCATCATATCCTCCACCAGCATTAAGGTTTGCTCTCTAAACAACGAAAATTATATAACCCAAAATGTCTGCGCAACCCCTTGCTGTATTTTTCACTTGATTGCAAAAGGAATTATAAGCTAAATTTAGCCATCAAAACAGTAACTTATTATAGTTGTCTTCTCTGTTTCATCTTTCAAATTGAGTTAGAATTTTTTTCTTTTTTCTCTTCCTATTAAAATTCAGCCTTCGCTTAAAAATTTCCAAGTCTGACCATTCACATAAGTGGAATAATAATATTATGGGGCTGAAAGGGATAACAATTCTAATAATTTTTAGCAGTTTATTCAAACTTTTTTTTTTTTTTTTTTTTGAGACAGAGTCTTGTTCTGTCACCTGGGCCAGAGTGTAGTGGCACAATCTCGGCTCATGCAACCTCTGCTCCCAGGTTCAAGCAATTCTCCTGTCTCAGCCTCCCGAGCAGCTGGGACTACAGGCTCCCACCACCATGCCCGGCTTATTTTTGTATTTTTAGGTGAGACAGGGTTTCACCATATTAGTCAGGATGGTCTCAAACTCCTGACTTCAGGTGATCCACTCACCTCGGCCTTCCAAAGTGCTGGGATTACAGGCATGAGCCATCATGCCCAGCCTCAAACTGCCTTTTTTATATATACTACATACTTGGGATTATAGACAAGCTGAAACTACCTTTTACTATCCTGTGTATAAACAACTGGGACACAGGTCATAATAAACACAACAGGGAGAATTTAGATATACATTTGTATAATTTTGTTCTTATGAAAGAAATGTATCCCTTGAAACTTTATTGTGATAGCTCTCAATGTAATCTTAGAGTCTAGACATCAAGATCAGTAACAGACACAAATTTTAGGACAATGTCACTCAGAGTAAAGATGCTGGAGAAAGAACTCTAGAAGTACAGATGTCCAATATTAGGCCTAACAACCTATTTTATTTTCATTCACAGTTGACTTGTGTTTTCTGACAGGATACCCTTAAGGCTCTTTCATTAGCTTTGGAATTTAGTCACTTCAGTAGAGGATGTCTTGGAATTGAGCTCTTTCAATTTTTCTTTGAGCTCTTCCAATTTTTTCAGTTATGTCCTTTTCATCTGCAGATTCAAGCAATTCCAAGTTTCAGAAAACTTTTCTCTAGTTTTTCTGTTGCCTTTGTTCTCTCCTCTTCTTCAGGGTTTCTAACTATGAATCATTGGATGCCCCTTTGTCTCTTTCTAGATATCACCTTCTCTCATTAATTTTTATAACCTTAGTTATTTTTCAGTCATATTTCTTCCTCTTTTTTCCTCTTCCTCCTCCTCCTTCTCCTGTACCTTCTCTTCCTCTTCTTCCTCCTCCTTCCTTTTGGCTTCTAATGGCATTTTCATCTCCTTAATGGCTTTTTCTCTTTTATTTATTTTCTAAGTTTTTCAAGTTTGCTTTACTTTGCCTTGTCTTGTAATCTTTTTCTTTGGGCTCTTCTATAATTTTGAGCTTTTTTTTTTAAAGCAAAGATTGTCTTTAAATAACACAGTTAAGATTATGAAGAACAAGCCCTGTGCTCTCTGATTTAGTCAGCCTTCAGATGTATATTCCTTAGCCCTGACACCTACTCTCGCTATATGAATAGGGTGTGGGATGTTTTCTTTCTGGTAATTTTATCTTTGAACGCTGACTATCCCTTTGCTAAAGAGTAGCCTAGGTGATAGGTGAGGAAATATTCATATTAGGTTTATGTCCTGAATACTTTTACATTACATTTGTTATGACTTTAGCCTTAAGAACATAAATTTTCCTCAATATTTCATACTAATAGGTCTGGGATGGTTCATAGTTAAGCCCCTTAAATCACAAACTCCCTGAACCCCACTCACCAAAGGCCATCTTCCTTAGCATGATCCTACATCACTGATCATAAAAATGGCTAGTATTTAAGGTTTCTTCTTTGGATCCACTTTCAATAGTTAGAATGAACATCTATATAATATTCCCAGATTCTTCCTCCATACTTGTCTGTGTTTCAGATCTCATCACTCTAACCAAAAGATCATTGGATTTGCATTTGAGAATTGTGACCCTTTCTTTAAATGGAAACTCTATCTTGCCTGAGGTTGGAGGACATATGTGTTGGCTCTCAGCACCCTCTCTCACCATAATTCAAATTCATAGTATTTGGCAGGTTTTCTCAGTTTGAGGTTATGGCTATTTCCTTGTTTCACTGAAGACGGATTTTTTTTCTCCTCTCTTTTTCATTTTTTGTTGCTGTTGTTGGTGAATGTCAGTAATACTGAATAGAATAAAAGTGACTATCATATGCTATGTTTAATTAGAGATGAGAACTTCAAAGATCAGAAGAAACCCTGGAACTAAATTTTATAGCCCAAACACTTTCTTTTAATAATGTATATGGCGTATATAAATCTTAAAATTCTAATAATAGCTGTTCCATACCACTTCATTTATTTTAATCAGTGTTTTAGATCAAATCTCATGGTTCATGTAATACCACTAAATCAGGTTACAGCAAAATGCAAACTATGTTATACCACAGAAGTGCTATTTAAAGAACAGTATATTTCTCTTGTATCTCCTATATAAAATACAAGAACAAGAAAGAAATGCTTGTCACATAGGAAGTGCTCAAAATTTGTTCCTTTTCTTCTATAACTAGTAAGTATATATAAGAGAAGAGGTTATAATTGTCAACATATCTTTTAATAAGGCTTCTAGCTACTTATCAGGGCCTAATAAGAAGAAAATGCTGTTATTTATTTGAGATGGGGGTCACACTATGTTGCCCAGGCTGGCCTTAAACTCCTGGACTCAAGCAATCCTCCTGCCTCAGCCTCCTGAGTAGCTGGAATTAAAAGTGAGCGCCACTGCACCTGGCTAACCATGCTATTCTTATTGTAATAAGATCAAGGCCAAAATGTAGTTTGCCTGTTGTATGTTTTGCTCTAACCAGGTTCACAAATTTTATAAGAAACTTGCTAATTATATGTAACTAACATATCTTTCAAACAAAAATTTGTGAGGATGTGTTAGTCAATATCCATTTAATGATTTTGGAACACTAATTGCAACCAAAATCCTCTTGTTTTCCACACATGCCACCGAAGGAGACTGGGACTTAAATTCGTGTTAACAAACACAATCACATAATAAAGCTACTTATTCCTTCCTGCCTTATACTCATGTTATTAGATAACATGTCCAAGAACAGCTGTTCCTGTAACTCGCATAAACCCATTAACCCCCACTCACACCCTGTCTCCCAACTGTTTGCACTTCCACAAGGTCATACAACTTACTCCAAAAGTTTGCTAATGTGCAAAGCCTGAGAGCTTACAAAGCACATCAACACAACTCAGATAAATCTAGTACAGATGCTCCTCGATTTATGACGTGGGGTTATGTCCAAACAAACCCATTGTAAATAAAAAATACCATAAGTTGAAAATGCATTTAATACACCTAACCTACTGAACATCATGACTTAGCCTACCCTACCTTCAATGCATGCGGAACACTTATATTAGCCTACAGTTGGGCAAAATCATCTAGCACAAACCCTATTTTATAATAGTGTTGAATATCTCATATAATTTATTGAAGACTGTACTGAAAGTGAAAAACAAAATCATTGTAGGAGAACTCAAAGTACAGTTTCTATTGAATGCGTATCACTTTCACACCATTGTAAAGCTGAAAAATTGTAAGTTGGGGAGCATCTGTATGTCTTTTATATCAAGCAAAGAATTGGGTATAAAGACCTCTAATCACTCTTGGGGAAATTATTTATAAATCCCATAAAGTTTGTTGATAGGCCAATCATTTGGAAAGTAACCTCTTTCAAAAGATTTGCAGTATCTCACACACACACACGCACGCACACACACACACACAATGTTGAAGTCATCTGTGATGTTCTCTGTACTCACTAATAGGCACAGGGTACCATAAAATCACTTTTTGATTCGGGGCCTGAGATTCTAAGTCTTATTGCCTAAAATCACCAGGTCTTCCTCTGTGAATTCCACAAAACAATTAATAACTGATGACCTACTAGTTGCCAGGTGCTGAGAAACAGAGATGAACAGGACAAAAGTCTTGTCTTTAAACAATTGCCAGCTATTAACTCTAGGGCTTGTCCAAATGTTAATTCAATTCAATTGTTTCTATATTCCTAGAAGGTGGGTATCATTATGCCCATTTTACAGGTTAGAAAATACAGTTCAGACCAGTTAGGTGACTTGCCCACTAGACCAGTTAAGTGGCATATACTTGGCAAAAGGTAGAGCCAGGGGTAGAAAAAGTCTCCAAAGCTCTTCAGTACTACCTGGCGGGAATAGGGGGAGATAGTGGAACCAACCACAGAGTGGAACCAACACTGACTGGAGGAAGTCACCTCACCATTCACATGGGAGAGGAAGTCAGGTGGAAAGAAAGCAAGCTGCCCGCCATCCAGGGGACCCTGGACTTTCCCAGCGTTTGCACAGAGTGTTCCTTTCTCACCAAAGGTCCCCTTCAAGCAGTTTCACAGCAAATGTTTTATGCCAGATACAGCATATTATTGCTCCAGAAAATATCCAGGTCAGTAACAACACTAGGTAATACCTATGTAAGAAATTATATGCTAGACCACTCAGACACAGTATTCGCTTCCTATAGCTGCTATTATACAGTACAACAAACTGGTGAATAGGACAAAGTTCCTGCCCTCTGGGGGTCAACAAATCAATCAGACCTACCCTAACACTCCAAGAGAAAAATAAATAGAAGACATGAACAAAAACAGAAATGTAATGGCCAATAAAGACGTAAAAGAATTTGATAATCAAAATGCAAATTAAAACAAGCTTTCTTTTTTTGTCTACGAAATCGGCAGAATTTTCAAAAGTTGTGGTGTTGACAAGGGTGTAGAATATAGACCTGCTTGTTTTTCTTTCTCTAGGAGTGGGTTTCAACCAGCTTTCTTTTCTTTTCTTTTCTTTTTTTTTATTATACTTTAAGTTCTGGGGTACATGTGCAGATCTTGCAGGATTGTGGCATAGGTACACACATGCCATGGCAGTTTGCTGCCTCCATCCCCCGGTCATGTACATCGGGCATGTCTCCCAGTGTTATCCCTCCCCAACCTCACCACCCTCCACTATCTCTCCCCTAGCCCCCCCCGCCCCCACAGACCCTAGGGTGTATCGTTTCCCTCCCTGTGTCCATGTGTTCTCATTGTTCAACACCTGCCTAAGAGTGAGAACATGCAGTGTTTGGTTTTCTGTTCTTGTGTCAGTTTGCTGAGAATGATGGTTTCCAGATTCATCCATGTCCCTACAAAGGACATGAACTCATCCTTTTTTATGGCTGCATGGTGTATATGTGCCACATTTTCTTTGTCCCGTCTATCATTGATGGGCATTTGGGTTGGTTCCAGGTCTTTGCTATTGTAAACAGCGCCACAATGAACATTCATGTGCATGTGTCTTTAAAATAGAATGATTTATAATCCTTTGGTTATATACCCAGTAATGGGATTGCTAGGTCAAATGGTATTTCTATTTATAGATCCTTGAGGAATCGCCACACTGTCTTCCACAATGGTTGAACCAATTTACACTCCCATCAAGAGTGTAAAAGTGTTCCTATTTCTCCACATCTTCTCCAGCATCTGTTGTCTCCAGATTTTTTAATGATCACCATTCTAATAGACAGATCGCTAGCCAGACTAACAAAAAAGAAAGAGAAAAGAATTGAATAGATGCAATAAAAAAGGATAAAGGGGATATCACCACCAATTCCTCAGAAATACAAACTACCATCACAGATTACTGCAAACAACTCTATGCACATAAACCAGTAAATCTAGAAGAAATGGATAAATTCCTGGACACTTACACTCTCCCAAGACTAAACCAGGAGGAACTGGAATCCCTGAATAGACCAATAACAAGGTCTGAAGTTGAGGCAGAAATTAATAGGCTACCAATCAAAAAAATCCAGGTTCAACTAGCTTTCTTAAGGGTAAAGCCTAGATTGCTCCCAAATTTAGCCTGAACACATTTAAAATGTTAGAATGCACATTCCTGGGCTCCATGGAAGAGATTCTGCATCCATCAACCAGAAATGTAATCTAAGAAATTGCATCATTTGATTACCATATGGTATTGTAATACAGGTTTCCCTAGGACCATACTTGGGCACAGAGTGCCCTAGACCACGGGTAGGACTCTGCCTTCAAGGTAGGGGCAAGTGGTCCTATTTATGGCACTATGTGTGGCCTGATCATTGAATGCAGACTGCTTTGTTCGATTAGATTTGATGAATTGATGGAAATATTTCAACCATAAGACAAAACAGTATCAAGTTACACTCGCTACTGGTGGACTTGGGTGTTGGGTCACACGTAGTTCAGCTTTTATAATATTTATTCTCTTTGGCCCAGCAATTCAACTTTAAAAAAAAATTTATCCTAGGGACATAATCAGGTTTTATTCAAAACATTGGTAGGATTGCTGAAATTACTTAAGAGTTCTGAATAAACAGAAGAGGCTGAAGCTGCTCTTAATAACTTTTCCTTAAAATGCTGGCTATCAGTAAAGAACATGAAAGGAAAGAGCACTGCACTTTGTGTCCCACATATTCAGACTTTGTTTTGCAAATGTTTTCTGGTTACCATGGCAACTTCTGGATTCCTCTGTGTAAATGGGAAATGGGGAACTTCGTTTTCTTAAAAAATGATTAGTTCGTTCTTTTTATCCTGGTAAGCTTGCCCTGTGCTGACAAATTGCATTCTGACAGTTAGTTTGTAATCCAAAACATGCTTTTTTAGAGACTCTGAATAATAAAGAATTTCCAGGGGTTGATAGTTACTCTTCATTTATAGTTTTATGTATTTGCTTTCACTGCATTCAAGATATAAACTAAGGTGCTAGGTACTGGGTATACTTTTAAAATAATTTAGAAATATATCATCACTTGAAACATTTGACAGATGTCAATTTGATTACTGCACTCATGAAATTGGCGTAAGGAAAGAATGGAAGTTTCTGAGTCAGTCAGACATGGAGCTGAGTCCTGACTCTACAACTCAGCAGTGTGTGGCCTTAGGCAAGTAGTCTAACTCTGTGAGCCTCAGTTTTCATCTATAAAATAAGAATCAGAAAGAATATATATATATAAAACATGTCTACAACAATGGCAAGACTTATACTAAGCAGGTTCTCATTATAACATGGTAATTATTATTACCAAAGAAACGATAAAAGCAAGCACAGAAACAATCAAAACCTACTAAACTTGTTTTTTTTTTTTTTTTTTTTGTTGAGACAGAGTCTTGCTCTGTCACCAGGCATCAGACTGGAGTGCAGTAGCACAATCTCGGCTCACTGTAATCTCTGCCTCCTGGGTTCAAGCAATTCTCCTGCCTCAGCCTCCCGAGTAGAAATTGGGCTTTATATAGGAAAAATAAAAAATTAAACAAAAATTAATGCACAACCAGCATTATTAGGATTGGACTTCTTCAGGTTTCAGCTATTTATAATATTAGACACTCACTAGTAAGTAATAGGAAAAGACCTGGAATTCTGGCAAGGCACGCTGGCTCATGACTATAATTCCAGCATTTGGGAGACTGAAGTGGGCAGACCACTTGAGGTCAGGAATTCCAGACCAGCCTGGTTAACATTGCAAAACTCCGTCTCTACCAAAAATACAAAAAAATTAGCCAGGTGTGGTGGGGCACGACTGTAGTCCCAGCTATTCGGGAGGCTGAGGCACAAGAATGGCTTGAATCCGGGAGGTGGAGGTTTTGGTGAGCCGTCACACCATGGCACTTCAGCTTAGGCAACAGAGTGACATTTTGTCTCAAAAAATTTTAAAAATAAAATAAAAAATAAAAAGACAGGAAAGTTTCATAAAAGAAGTTTCTTAAAACGTTGCAAAACCACAGCCTGAAACCCTGTAGTTAGCTAAAGTTCATGCATAACTTTGAAAGAGCAAATGGCTAAGCTTTTAAACTACTGGAGGTCATGGCAGAACAGGTTAAGGACCTTTCCATAACCCACTGAAGATGAGGGAAAGTAATCGGTAAGGATGAGGCCTGTACATTAGGGATGAATCACCTCTGAAAGAGAGTCAGTTAGCATTGAGGCAGCAACAGGTTCCTCTACTTGTTTTCCGTATAGCAGTTTATGAATCTATCTTGTTTCTTTTTCATAACCATTTGTGGACAGGACCCAACTCTATTCTGTATTTTCTGTTTTGCTGTTTATTAAACTATATATGGAGGAACAGGATTTAGTGGAGCATGCTAAAACTTTTGTTATTATATGGTCTAATTCTTACTCAACCTTTATTCCTTGATCTTCAATTATTATGACAAACAAGAGCATCACAAATGATCAAATTGGGAAAACATTGGAGTACTGAATACAGATACAAAATATTATTGTAAAGCAAAAAAAGTATTCTGATATTTAAAACTATGTGAATGTTGTTTCAAATACAAATAACAATTTAAGGGTCCTTAAATCCATATGTGTGGCACATAAACTCAATTTATGTAAGTTAGCTAGTGTATTGAAAAGTATTGACGAAGAACTAGTAAACAACTGCTACAAAAACAAAAACTAAGGGCCCAAAATAATAACAGATATCAATGCAACGCTTTCACTATCCGAATTTAGTTTGTATTGGTTTATCTTGCCTCTAAGGTGGGATATTCCAGAGGGCAGACATGGGGCTGAATAAAAGGTCACTTGATGGAGATTTTTCTTAGACTACTTAACCTTTCAGATTACTACCCTCACCTAATACTTGTTATCAGAAACAAGGTAAAATATAGAACTCTGGGAGCATGGTTTAAAAAGAAAATGCCAGTGATAACAGCAGGCTGTTCATCTGAGGAACTGTTCCCACACCATCAGCACCACCACCAAGCCATTCCTCTCACCACAGTGTAGCTGGATGAGAGCTTCATAACCTTCCATCTGCAGTCAGAAACCAGCTACAATTTGGGCCCCTGAGGAAGCTGGGTCAATCCTAGCTCCTGCATAGAATTCTCAGATAAAATAGGAACTCAGTTAAATTTGAATGTCAGATTAACAATGAATAATTTTTAATGTAAGTATGTTCCAAATATTGCACTGACACTACGGTGGTGTTCCCAGGTACGCCAACAATAGCTGCAAATGCAGAGTACGTCTTATGTCCAGTGCATTGTTCTAAGTACTTTGTACATATTAACCCACTAACTAAATGAAAACATATGGATATGTAAACACATGCCAACATTTGGATGACTTCAGGTTAGGAAAAATGGGCTGAGTATTTTTAAATTTTAGAAAATATAAAAAACTTCCTATAATTAAGACATGTAATAAGTTGTCATTAATTTACAAACCAATTTGTATAAAACCTAAAAATATAAAAATACACTAAAATAGAAAAAGCAGTGGATTGAGAATCCAGAGGTCTCAATTCCTGTTCTGACTCATTAGCTAGCTGGGTGACCTAGGAAAAATCTCCTCACTTCTCTAGATCTGGGCTTCTTTATCTGCATGTGAGATTTGGATAAGATTGTTTTTAAGGTTAGTGTTACCCCTAAATTTCTACTATATATTTTTTTCTACACCTGGGTTTCAGATACTATTTCTTACAATGTTGGAAAAACAGCTTGCAGAGGGAAGTTTATTACCTCTGCAATCATTCGGTTGGTGTCTCCTAAAAAGAGCAAATTCAGAGCTTCTTCCTCTGTGGTTGCCTGATGAAGAGATAAGTTTTTCAGGTGAATGTTCTGATCAGGGTCCTCCAATATTGTCACTTTCCTAGGAAAATGGGAAGCAAGAAAACAAGGTACTGCTGAGAATGAAAAGAACTTGAAGTCTTCCCTACAGGCTTTTAAAAAGCTGTACACTATGACGTCTTGAACTTATAAAACCAAATAACACACAAGATACCAGACAGCACTGGATTAGAATCAAACACTGACATTCCCTTGACAGTACATCAAATAGTTTTGAGACTGAAAAATATATTATAAGCTCCTGATTTAAAGCTACCTGTCATTGTAATAATCAGATTGCTAAATCATCTTAGAATGCATATTCTTATTAAATTAAAAATGCAAACAGATAATAATTTTCTACCTACATATCAGGAAACTAGGTCATATTTTTTCTGTGTCATAATTCAGTTTATTACATAGGCAGTAAACTCATTCCTTTGTTCAATTTCATATCACTTTCAATTTACATGACATTTCAAACTGGTTCACTTACCAACTTAAACATGATGAAAATTGAGGCATCTGTCATCCTTCTAGGAGTTATTCTCCTATCAAGTTTTCTCATCAAGGTGAATAAAAATTTTTCGAGAAGTCTTATAATAAAGATTTAGCTTGCCATTACTATTTCAATGCCTGTCAAATCTGTTTCTTGATCCCTTTTCATTTACAACATACCTTTTCCTTCCATGACATCCTTTTAGTCAGAGCCTTAGATCTGGAATTACATTTATCTACTACAACTACGTTAATGGGCATCCTGGTGCCAACACTGTTTCCTCCCAGGTGAATCCTAACCTAACCCTGTTTCCAGGGTTGGCTTGTCAATACTCTCCCTAAAGTCCTTTCAGGACTTTCTGCAATGGAACGAAACTTGGCTAAACTCCTCATACTCTGCTTCACAGGCCTGCAGATTTGAGCCATAAAATTACTAAAGAAAGTTCCTTTCTACATCCTAAATTTTGCCTTCTTGATTTTCTTAAGAATGGTTAAGGAAAGGAAATCTTATTATTCACAAGTGTTGCCAAAGAGTATCGCAGGTATCTTCACTTGCTTAAAACATTTGGAATTGATGACATTGAGTAAATGTTGGCATCATCCAGCATGACTTTTTCTTTAAAAGAAAAACCAGCAGATGAATGTGTGTCACTTTCTTTTTCACAGAAACTTATTTACCTATCTTAAAAATGAAGATTTTGCAAGTGTCATAATTGTTTTCATCTTTCTCTTTTGTAAGAAAGTTATCTGGACTTTCATATGTAATTTGTGGGCACTTAAAATCCTAATGGCAGGAAGAAAATGTAGCTCTACCAGCACATCTGTGACCAATATGTCACTAATAATGTACTCCTTTGCCAAGTTTTAGACTCCTTTTTGTTTCCTTCAACAATACCAGCAAAAATGGAAAAAGATCTTTTCTCTTAATGAAAACAAGTGTAATTTATTTATTTTTCAACAAGACTCTTAAGTGAGCTTATTAAAAATGCTTGGAAAAGAGAAAGGCATTTGAATTGAATTGAATTGAAATGGATGAGTTGTATTCTATTTTTAAAAACTCCCTTTATTCCTTAAACTTTATTTCCACCCTGATTTTTCTGAAGTACTCAAGAAGGTTTGGCTAAATTAAATCCCTAGAGACACAGAAGTAATGATTCTTCCTAAACCCACAGATTCTGGGGCTTATAGGTGAAAGAAGTTAAGTAATATTGGAAGATAAAGTAACAAAATAAATAATGAGATGGTATATTAAAAGTGAGAAAAGGGCCAGGTGCAGTGGCTCATGCTTGTAATCCCAGAACTTTGGACACTGAGGTGGGAGGATGGCTTGAAGCCAGGAGTTCAATACCAGCCTGGGCAACAAAGCAAAACCCTGTCTCTACAAAAAATAAAAAATAAAATTAGTTGGACATGGTGGTGTACCTATAGTCTCAATTACTCTGGGAGCTGAGGCAGAAGGATAGCTTGAGCCCAGGAATTCAAGCCTGCAGTCAGCTATGATTGTGCCACTGCCCTCCAGTCCACGAGACAGAGTGAGGCCTTGTCTCTAAAAAAAATAAAATACAGAAAGAAAAAGTGAGAAAAGAAGAGAGTTCTGCCTTCGTCAGCATGAAGTCAAAAATGAATTCTCGAAATTCTGAGGCAAAGTCACCTATGATACACTTGGAAAGACCAAGACGGACACTATAGGGACAGGCACAAAAGGGAGAGATGGAGTAGCAGGAAGCAATTCAAGGGTGGTGCATATACTCACTGGTCACTAAATATATGTCAGGCACTTGTCTTATTTCATTTAATTCAGGTATTCTCAAAAGGAACTATCTGTGGATACACACCCCCACCCTGACTCATCCCACTTTCCCTAGACCCCCATACACACCACTGCTGCTTAGGTCCCATCGTAAGAAATTCTGATTTTATTGGTTCAGGGTATGGTCTGGGTATTAGAATTTGTAAAAGTCCCAGGTGGTTCTAGTGTGAGGCCAAGGGTGAGAGCCAATGACTTTAATATCCCTTCAGTAGACACATGGAGAGGAGGTTTCTGATTTCTTATCTTTATTTTCCATCCAGTTCCACTTCATGCCCAGAGGGTAAAGTTACTAATTTTCTTGGTTGCATAATAACTGAAGACACTGAAGAGTCACATCTACTAATAGGGAAGGTCATTGAATATTTCAAAAAGACTGTCCTTCCAGGGGAAGTTTCTTTTCTACTGCCCTGACCATGCAGCTGGTGGGTATACTAAGTCACACAACATTAACCACACAATAACTAATGCTCAACTGGGGATTATGGGTCTACCTAAACATCCACAGGGTTTCTATCATTACTGAATCAAAAAATATAAGTGATAGTAAGGACAGTAAGGATACCTATATCCCTCATCATTACTTCACTGAAACTGGAAATGCAGAGAACAAGCAAGTATGGAATTCTAAGCATACTCATTTACTAGATAACCTTATATGGGTCACCAATTTCAGATTATATTTATATAGAATAATTACATGCACAAGGTAAAAATGTTAAATGTCATCAATGATATTTGACTAAGCTACTTTTTTCTTCTAAATCACTCAGAGCCTTTGATCTCCAATGTAGCTACTTCAGAACTTTTACATGTCTACATTTACTTCCAGGGGCTGTCCAGCTTTGTCATTTTGATCAAAATATACTTTGCCCATGCCCTCGGCATTTCTTCATAGAACTTTTGGCTATCTTTTGTAACCCACCCCTATGCGTTGATACCATGTGTTCCTCACTATTTTCTGATTTCTTCACCATGGAAGTTTTGAAAAGTAAATAAAAAGGCAGGTTAGAGTTTTCTTCCATGGGCTTCTCCCTGCTTATGGCTCACTTGTGAGCACCCAATAAAAAGGTCCACTTCTGGCATCCTTTTGGAATCTTTGAGGCACAATCTTCCCTTACTAATCAGGGTCTCTTCTTTCCAGTTTTCAGATTCTTTCCTGATTTCTGCCCAATCCCTTGGGCACGATGCTTTGGACTTTCCCATATTGCCCTGCCTGCCCGCATTGAAAATCCTTTTTGTGCTAAGTCTTGTAATCAGCGCGTCAGCCCCACCTACGTTCATGCCTTTACTCATAGAAGCCCAGCCTGAGCCATGCCCTGGGCACTACCTATTGCCTGGTAGAGGTAGTCACAGAGTGAGAGTGTTTTAAATTCTACTCCCAGTGAAATGGTTTTTCAAAGTTGAAGGAAATAAGGACCATTACTAAAAGTTTCTCATCAAGTTCCTTCCTTTCCTGGCTTTTTCTTTCCCTCTGTCCTTCACAAATCAATAGCTATTTCCTGGATCCTTAGTCTACCACTTGGTTCTGACTATAATTTTCATGGGCTTGAAAGAGGGCTTTATTAGAGTTTCTTAAATAAACATTCTAATTCCAAGATGGAAACCCCTAAACTATTTATTTGATTTTTTTTAAACAGGCCTGTGAACAGTTTTCCCTGCAAAATGTTTCTAAAATGTTTAGATTTCAAGGAAAAAGTCACTGATAGCCTTGACTTGGATACCTAAATGGAAAAGTTCTGCTAAGTATACTCAGCCTGCTTAATGATGGGGAAGAAGCAAGCTTTGTGTTTTCTCTGTAAACAGAGAATCTTTTCCATTTGGCTAAGTAGTTGGAATTTGCAGGCTCTATTTAACGGACTGAAACACATTTAAAGAGCAATAGGCTGGCTCTTGTTCTCAATAATGGAAGCTATCAATGAAAGAATCCTCCCCACCTCACACCCTACCTCCATATTTCAGCACCACCAACTTGCTGAACGGGAACTTCCCAGGCATTATTGCAATGAGCATGGTTTCTAATGTTCATGTTAAAGGTAGGTGTTGCCATGGTGATTTCTATTTTTTATCTACTTGCAAATGTCTCATATGATGGTATAGGTCATGCACTACACCATGATGCCATGTCTGAGGGGGTGCTATTCACATCATCGATTCATGTAGTTATCATGACAAGCGTCTGTCACAAGGCAACAAAGAGCCTTCTAACAAAATCATCATACTGCAGCAATTTTCCAACAGGTGGCAGGGGTGCCTTTTAGTAAGTCACATAAAGGTGACTAGAGGTCATACAGACTAGAGGACACTATCTAGACACCTTGGCCTAGTGCAATGTCAAGAGCAGGTGGGCCTCATCACAATGCGTAAGGGCGCACGAGGCTCTTCTAAATAACTAGACATGTTTCACGTGTTGTAAACATAGTCCCAACACCCGTCACTTAAATAAAGAGAATACTCACTTGTTTGTCAGTTCTCAATACCCCTTTTTTCCACCTCAACACATTTTCTCAGAAGCTCTTTATGGTGAAGATTTAGGCAAAAGGAGAGATGTAAAGTTTTAGGAAAAGTATGTAAGGTGAACCCTCCTTTCTGCATTTAAACAAATTCAAAGGCAGATTTTCTTTAGTTGATTACAACTTTCTAAAAGGTTTCCTCTGTGATAAAATTAAATACTTGAAATATGTTTCTTGGGAAAGTTTTAGGAACCTGCAATATACATTTCTGTGTTGGTGTTGACCTAGACAAAATGGGCTAAAAGCAATGGACATTTTTTATAACCATTATTAAGATATTTTGGAAGCTCCTTCTAGCAGCTTGAAAATTGTATCTTTTCTTCATAGTTTTATCTAACATCATATTGTTTTACTGACGATGCAAAATATAGCTGATCACATGATATTTGTAAACTAAAAATAAAATCCTAACCCCTCAACCAACTGAATGGACCCCTTCTTGGCCAAGAGGACCCTAGAAAACCTGACAAATCAAATTCCCAGGCATGATAGGAAAGGAGGTTGGACACGCCTCGGTATGCATCCTCCCTTTTGGAGTTTTGGCACAACTGACCAGCATTAATGTTAAAACAGAGACCATAAGACTCACAGAACAAACTTTCTGTGGCAATAAGACACCAAATTATAAGCAAGACCCAAAGCCATGCCAGGCTAGAGTTAAGTCACACTCTACAAACCATAAGATCTAATTAAAAGGTTTGTAAAATTTAACCCAACATAATATGGCTTGTTTTCCAATCTCATTCTGATACAGCATCACAGGACAGATAACAGATGCCCACAGCCTTAATTTAAAAGCATTCCTTTGTACTGACTTCAAGTCTTTAGACAAAGCTTAACTCTTTCAACCAATTGCCAACTAAAGAATCCCTAAAACCCAACTCTGACTTCTAAGTCCCCGTTGAGACACTCTACGTAATCAAAAAACTATACTTGTTACACTAGTATTCCTTGTTAATTTCTAACAACATTCAGCCATACCATGTTCCTTCTGATGCTCCAGGCTTACAAATAATCCACCATTTAATGAAATGTCTTGTTTGGCCTAATTCCATATAGTAATTATAGAGCCATGTGCTAAAATTTGTTTTCTTTAGAGCTGCCAACTTTTTTTCAAAGAAAATTTTCTCCCAGTTTTGCTAATAATTGCTTTCTTATTCAGATTCTATAGTAGTAGTACCACAAATTATGTGCTCAAGTTTTGCACATTTGGGAAAAGTATAAGGATACATTTAAAGGCAATGGATTTGTAATTCTGGAAAACCATAGCATTTCCTCTGCCAGGTAAATAGTTTTATATACCTCTTAGTTTACGATATTACATTTTCCGAGTTCTGAATTTATTTACTTTTCTTTATTTTCATTTTAAAATACAGTTTATTATTTTTCCAACTATAAGTATAATACATGCTTCTTGTGAAAAAGTATGAAAGTAAAAAGAACCAAGAAAGCAGAATCTCATCACAAGGACAATGCTAGTATGTTAATGGATTTCCTTAATTTTCTTACACACATTTTGCAGATTTGTCATAAAATCATAAATGTGTGCATGTTACTCTCCTTTGATCACCCCTTAACAACATTTTGTTTGTTTGTTTATTTATTTTGAGGCTGAGTCTAGCACTATTGCCTTGGCTGAAGTGCAGTGGCACGATCTCAGCTCACTGCAACCTCTACCTCCCGGGTTCAAG
This sequence comes from Sapajus apella, assembly GCF_009761245.1. NCBI lineage: Eukaryota > Metazoa > Chordata > Mammalia > Primates > Cebidae > Sapajus > Sapajus apella. The sequence goes on from NW_022437023.1 coordinate 7,167,984, forward strand.
CGATTCTCCCGTCTCGGCTTCCCATGTAGCTGAGATTACAGGTGCCTACCATTGCACACAGCTAATTTTTATATTTTTAGTAGAGATGAGGTTTTGCCATGTTAGCCAGGCTGGTCTTGAACTCTTGACCTCAGGTGATCTGCCCACCTTGGCTGCCTAAAGTGCTGGGATTACAGGTGTGAGCCACTGTGCCCAGCCTACAACATATTTTTAATAGTTACACAATATTTTAGGGTTAGGATGTATCAGTGAAAAATTTTAACTATTCTTATTATGAGAATTTGTAGCATCCAATTCAAGGCTATTTTAAGTAACATTATAATACACACACAACACATATCTTTAAGTGTATCAATATATATCTGTTCCTGAAACTTTTCAAATAATTTGTATTTTCTCCTTAGTGATGATTTCTGGAGGTGACATTACTAGATCAAAAGTTATCAACAGCTTGAAGGTTCTCATCATAACTGGGAGGCCTATAGCACCCTCTGCAGAATGGACAAACATGGGCTGAGATCCTGGCCTCACGCCATGTGCTAGGTATAAGTTTTTGGCATCTTAGGAACTTTCACTGCATCTCTGTCTCCTCTATAAACTGAGGACAATATCATCTCTAGAGTGGACTATTGGAATTCCAAAGTCATGTATTTAAGTTCCTTGTTCATTGCTGTGCACCAGGCCTAAAAGGACACCTGGTATATGTTTGATGCACAACAATATGTTGGATGAATGAATGAATGTGCTTAGTAGTGTATGTTGCACATTAAAATTCAATAAGTAGTAGCTTCCTTGAAGGTAGGCAGTAAAATGCTTTCCAAATATGTTATACTGATTTACATTTCTACTGTATGAGAGTGCCTATTTTACTATTATTTTAATAACGCCGAACATTAGTTTTTAAATCCTTAGTGATATTTTAGTTTAAACTGTGCTGTTTAATTTACATTCTTTGAATGGTTAATGAAACTGAACCTATTTCCATCTGTTTTTTAACTGTTATATTGTTTTGTCTTTTGTCCACTTATTTGGGGTACCTAAATGCATGAGCTCTTTATACATACAGTCTTTTCTTTCTTGTATTTATTATGCAAATGTTATATGTGCTTGCTTTTTAACTTTGATGTATTAGAAATTTTGTTTTAACATATAAAATTTTAAATCGTTATAATGTATCAATCTTTTATTACCATAGTTTTATGCTTAAAGTCCTTCTGAATCAACAGAGTATATCAAAATTCACTTTTCTTCTACTTTTTTGGGATATGAGTTCATGGAATGAAATGAGGGCTCTAAATGGATTTTTCCTCTCCATCACTGATTGTGGCTCATGATACAGACTGCCTGTATAGGGGATCTGTCCACCCCTTCTCCCTACTAGGCTTTGATTTTGTTCAGGGAATTATTTTAAAATACTACACTTTCCCAGACTCTCTTGCAACTAGGTCTGCCCATGTCACAAAATTCTGGTCAGTGACAAGTAAGTGAAAGTCATTGGATGGAGCTTCCTGGATATGAGCAGCCTCAGGCAGCAGGTGCCTGTTTCTTTTCCAGAAATGTGCACTTGATCCTGGAGGTGAGGCAGCCATTTTGCATGACGACTAAAGCTGCCCACTAAGAATGGCTGTGCAGACTGATGGAAGGAAGCTGACGGCAAGCTGGGGCTTCCACAGCAGGCTTCCCTGCCTGTTTTTGGAATCTTTAAGGCGTGGTGGTGTGGAAGAGGTGAGGCTTGGGGTGTGGCAAGGAACAGACTATTTGGTTAAGTTATTGTAATTTAGGCTGCTATTTCCTGCAGTTGTTAATTTACTAATATAAATGTCCAATACTGTTGACTGAAAAATTCTTCCCTCTATATACATTAAAAGATTGTATGATACAATCTGTTTAATTTAGAAGTAGTAAAACATGATTTCATTATTTTTTACTTAATTTGAATTTTTACTTAATTTGAATAGATAGCATCATTAATTTTCTCTCACTTCTCTACTTTTTGAAAATTTCTCTTCTTGGTTGTCTACCCTATCAGATAAACTCTGGAATCATATATATGTTCTTTAAAGCCCCTGTGATTTTGTTTGGAATTTCACCGAACCTATGCATTAACATAAGAATATTCCTTTAAGGTATTCAATCTCAGAAACAGATTAATAACTCTATCTATTTTCAAATCTTCCTTTATTTTCATAGAAAAATGTACTATCTTTTTCACAAAGTACCTGATCATTTCCTGAGCATTTTACTTTCTTTTGCTATTGTAAAAGAGATTCAGCCATTCTTATTCTAAATGGATTATTCCTAGGGCTTGCTTCTTAGATCGAGTTAGATAAATACTGATAAATAATAGCTGGCCAGCTGGTCTGAATACAATCAGTCTTATCTCTGTTTCCTAATAACTAACTTTCATTTTGTAGAACATCTTCAACTACTTTAGAATTCGATCTAAATACACAAGGCCAATTACAATTAACTGCAGAATCACATATAGGCCAGCGGCTATGGAAGTTCCAGAGCAGGGAGATTAATATACTGCTTGTGACCTTCATCACCTGGCCCAGATAACTCCTGCAGCCATCTGACATAATCTCTTCACTTCCCTATCCTAGACTTCATTCTAAAGGCTCTGCCCATATGTCCTGTCTCAGGCCAGCTTAGCTCTGCTCCCACCTCAGCAGTACTGTCAGCTCTTGGCTCAGTCAGAGCTTTGGTCTTGTCATACGTCAGTAAAATTAGGAAACCAATGCGGGCTGTGGGAACAGAGACAGGATTGTTAAAAGGGGCCTGAGTAGGTAGTGACAGGAAACAACTGGCCATTAACCCTGGTCCATTAAACATCAGAGCTGGGGGTGCTGGTGTTCTTTCCTAAGAGATCCATGTCGTGTCCCAGTATTCCACCTGAACTCTGAGCAGACTGTGGTTTCTGGGTTTCTTTAGGCCTCTGGAGTCACTTGTGTCAGTCTTGGTGAGCCAAAGCTTGTCCAGTTCAGCCCCATCTGTTGCATAAAAGAGGTGGGCTCCTTTTATGAGATGACTGCCGCTCTAAATCATGTGTATGTTCTTTTCACATGTACATACATTATTAGCGGGATAGTCAAGAGCAGCTGTGTTGTACAGAAGTCTCTTTGGATGTTTCATGTGCATATTCCATTGTCTAACAAAATGGTAAGTTAATTGAAGATAAGAATACAGTTTAAAGTCTTTATAATGCACTCAAAAGAGCTAATTGAGATTCTTGCAATATGGTAAATTGTTGGTATACATGGTAGTAACACTCTCAAAAAGTTGTAATAATTTTTTTCTCTATCAGTTGGGCCATGATAGATGTGTTTCTAAACCCTGTGCATTTTTCTAAAGAACAGAATAAAGGGACTAAGCAAACTTAGAATCATTCAAAGCTGTTTTAAATAATCCTAAGGTTTTGCTTTATATACTGAAAATTGAGAATAGATTCTGAAAATAATGGACTATTAGAATAAATCAATTCATAAAGCAGTTGTGAAGACTAACAGGACAATATGTCAAAGCAAAACAAATCCATATTAATATGTAGCATAGAATCTGTATTTAACCTCTTAATGGCAGAACAAAATGTATGCATTTGTTTATACACAAGGCACAGGGAAACTGGAATAGAATGAGGTGACAATATTTTTCCTGTCATTAATTAATCTCATGTCACTAAAAGCACTGTATATCACAGATATATTTCTACATTCCAGATATATGAGTGAAAACACTGAAACTGTTTCGTCCTATCCTTCCACACATCACTTATTAGGCAACGGCTGGTGAAAGCCAATATTTCTATTACATGGACTAAATGTTTGTGTCCCCTCCAAATTCATATGTTGAAGCCCTAAATCCCAATGTGATGATATTTAGAGATGATGCTTTTGGGAGGTAATTAGGTTTAAATGAAGTCATGAGAGTGGGGTCCCAATCCCATGATGACATTGGTATCCTTATAAGAGCTCTCTCTCTCTCTTTCTCTCTCTCTCCCCCCCCCCCCCCATCCACCAGGTGAGAAGGCAACAGTCTGCAAGTCAGAAAGAGAGCCCTCACCAGACACCAAATCTGACAATACCTTGATTTTGGACTTCCCAGCCTCCAGGTCTGTGAGAAGTAAGTGTCTGTTGTTTAAGCTACCCAGTCTACGGTATTTCATTATGGCAACCCAGGCTGACTAAGACAGCCTCCTAATTATCTAAGACATTTCTGATATTGAGAACAATCTCCTTCAATTGGCTACTGAGAGTACAGGAAGCCAGCTTTCCCTCCTGTTATTACTCTAGTAGCACAGGCTTTGTGTGGAATTGTGTCATTTTCAGGCTAGAGGGACTTTCTATTCCCTTTGTCATGATCATTGGCAATGTTTCAGTTCTCAAGGTACAGAGTCCCTGGCCAAGCCATAGAGGAGGACTTAACATCACTGGTCACTGGTCACTCACATCATCCTACAGGAAAGCACCCCCAACTCTTTAAGAGATTGCCATTCCAGCTGTGCAAGTAATTGACTCAGTTTAAGAAAAGACTGGAGTTAGCTTTGAAATCTATGCTTATAGGCCTAGGAGTCCCCTCAAATCCCCATAGGAACCAGAAAAAAAAAAAAAACACAAATGAAACATGTAATGCAAAAGGTGGTAATAAGAACTGAAGGATGCATACCTCATCTAAAAGCACTAAGTTAAAAAATTTTAAACACAAATTGTGTAGGCCAATCAGAACAGGTTTACAGCTGATGCAAGGAGGGTCCAGAGTGTAAGGAGAACTGTCTTGGAAAAGGACAGAGTTCCTGAGACTAGAGGAAAGTAGGTGAGTGAGAGCAAGGCTGGCAGGCAGGCAGTTGAGGCAATTCACGTTTGACAGTTTCCATATTCTTTCTCAGATAGGGATACAATGGGCTTCAGAGAGAACTGGGGCAGGGAGTAGTTGACCAAAGAGATGAGCATCTGGTACAATAGTGTGAGGACGGGAACAAAAAGCACCAGGCTCAGCAGGCTGAGGGCCCAGCTGAGGCTGGAGACCATAATGTGGTGGAGCCCAATCCAGTCTTCTCTGAACCCCGAGACTGAAATCGGCTTCCTCTCTTCTGCTCCCAGAGAACCCAGGGCATCTTGTCACTACGCACAACTGAAATGATCAGTTTATGAGTCTGTTCTATTAGAGCCAGAGCCCTTTGAGACGAAGAACATTTACTTTCAGACCTTGGCAGAGAGTCTGACATGCAACAGATGGGGCTGAACTGAACACGCTTTGGCTGACCCAGACTGACACGAGTGACTCCAGAGGGCCTAAAGAAACCCAGAAACCATAGTCTGCCCAGAGTTCAGGTGGAATACTGGGACATGACGCTGGTCTCTCAGGAAAGAACACCAGCACCCCGAGCTCTGATGTTTAATGGACCAGGGTTAATATCCTGGTTCTAGCTCTTAGCAGACATGAAATCTTGGGAAACATCACACAATCTCTGTGAACCTCAGTTTTGTCAACTGTAAAACATGGATTATAATACCTACTTCCTTAAATGAGATAATGTATGCACAGTCCTTAGCATAAAAACGGGCATAAAATAGATGCTCAATAGCACTGGCTCACTATCCTCTTTGGAGAGATTTTCCTGATATTCCAAAAAACAGCTTTCCCTATATGCTTGAGGGAAGGGATTTAGGCAAACCTCCTGCATTCAAATCACCTGAGATGTTTATTTAACCATATCTGAATTTTCTGGGGGTACAATCCAGGAATTAGCATTTTTAACAATCATCCCAGGTGATTCTTACACATAGTTAAATTTCAAGCCACTAGATTATGATGCCTTTCAATTTTGTTGCTTTGTTTTTAACTCCCACTGCCACCTAAACAGTCCTAATAACTTCCCACGATGCTCTGACTCTTGTCCACCTCATTCCAGTCCTCCACACCACTGACTGATTTTTCTTCCTAATAGGCACTTCCAACTATGTTATGTCCGGGAATCAAAATCTCCAAGGGCTACACCATACCTGCCAAATCCTTGCATTTATACCTAGCCAGTCTTAATGCTCTTGGCCACTCCCTGACTGGGTTCAGGTCAAACAGGTCTACTAACTGTCGCAGAACAAGCCCTATGCTTCAACTTCTCTATCTTTGTTTCCACACAAAAGCCACACTCCACTGCCCCAAGTCCTACCCCTTCCCTCAAGGATGATTTCATCTGCCATCTTCCCTATGAATCTTTGCCTGCTCTCTTGCACTGATGTGATTGCTTTCTCCTGTGAGATCTTCATTTTTTTTTTTTTTTTTGGCTCTCTTACAGTGTTTTTCATATTCCACCTTATGCTATTTTACACTACTTTTATCCTCTCTGCTATGAGTTCCAGGAAGAGAGGGACTGCGTTAGCAAACATGGTGCCTAGCACAACGTCTGGAACAAAGCTGGGTCTTAATAAATGTTTGCTGAATATATGAATGAATTCACATGACTGGACTGTAGGCCATGATAGCAGAGACTGTGCATTATTTTTTTTGTAACTTCTGCATCACTTAACAGTGTTTTCTATCCAGTAGGTATTAGAAATGTGTGACTTAAATTTAACATTTGGCGACTTTTTCCCCTTTGATGACAAAAATGCAACACATTCAAAAATTTTTGAAAAATTCAAAAAATGCAACACAGCCAAGATTTCAATAGTAAATGCTGGAGTTTACTGACTCCTTTTTATGGTAATAGCCATGACAATCGTTAGAATCTTAAATGGAATAGGCTTCCCTATTTAGGACTACTAAAATTATACTAAAATAAGGTGACTATTTTCTCTACAGCTGAGACCAACAGTTATCCTGTTTTACTTCTCATGAGACAAACTTAGATTCTAACTATATTCCTTTTATAGCATGTGACATAAGAAGCTTTCAAAAATAGAATTTCTATTTTCATTTGAAATACTAAAAAATTTCTAAATACAGAATAGGTTTAATACACATATGTGTGTATATGCGTATGTATGTCTATATACAAATATACAGCCAATTACTATTTAAATTAAACCTTTTGAGATAATTGTAGATTCATATACAGCTATAGGAAACAATGTAGAGAAATCTCAGGTACTCATTCCCCAGTTTTTCCCAATGGTAACATCTTGCAAAATTATAGTATTAAAATATCACAACCAGGACATTGGCAATCCAATCCACCAATCTTTTTCAGATTTTTCTAGTTTTTCTTGTACTCATTTGTGTGTGTGTGTGTGTGTGTGTACATTTTAGTTCTATACTATTTTCCCAGTTCTGCTTGTATTCACTTGCATGTGCTTGTGTGTGCATTTAATATTTAATTCTATGGAATTTCCCCAGTTTTGCTTATGTTCACTTGTGTGTGTCTGTGTATGCATTTAGTTCTGTGCAGTTTTATCACATGGGTAACTCTGTGTATCCAGAGCCACAGAACATTGCATCGTCACAAGAATCCTTTGTGTTGACCTTGTCCAACCATTCCCACTCCCCTCCCTAACTCTGTATCCACTAAATTGTTCACCAGTTGGAATCATACAGCACATAAACCTTTCAGGATTGGCTTTTTTGACTCAACATAGTTCCCTGAAGATTCATCCCAATTGTTGCTTGTCTCAATAGTTCATTCCTTTTTGTTGCCATCTTATTAACTAAAGCCTATAGTTTACATCAGGGTTCACTCTTTGTATTGTAAATTCTGCGGGTTTTGGCAAATGTATTATATCATGTGCCCACCATTACAGTATCATATAGAACAGTTTCACCACGGAGAAACTCCCTGTCCTTCACCTGTTTATTCTTCTACCCCTCCCCCTCAACTCTGACAATCACTGATCTTTCACTGTCTCTTTAGTTTTGCCTTTTCCGGAATGCCATATAGTTGGAATCATACAGTATGTAGACTTTCATGCTAACTTTTGCACTTAGCAATATGTGTTTACATTTTCTCCATGTCTTTTTGTGGCTTAACAGCTTATTTCTTTTTGTAGCCAAATAACATTCCCCTGTATGGATGTACTATAGTTTATCTGTGAACATCTTGGTTCCTTCCAATTTTTAGCAATTATGAATAAGACTGTTATATGTATTTGTGGGAAGCTTTTGGTGTAGACATAAGTTTTTAACTAATTTGGGTAAAAACCTAGGAGTGCAGTTGCTGGATTGTACGGTAAAAGTATATTTAATTTTCTAAGAAACTGCCATTTGTCTTCCAAAGTGGTGGTATCATTCTGCATTCCCACCAGCAATGAACAAGAGTTCCTGTTGCTCCACATCCTTGCCAGCATTTGGTGTTAGTATTTTAGATTTTAGCCAGTCTAATTTGTATGTAGTGGTATATCACTGTTTTAATTTGCAATTCCCTAATGACAGGTGATGTTGAGCTGCTTTTCATATGCCATTTGTCATATGTGTATCTTCTTCAGTGAAGTGTCTATTCAGATCTTTTGCCCATTTTTAAAATTGGGGCATTTATATTCTTATTGTTGAATTTTTAAAATTATTTGTATATTCCAGCTGTAATTCTTTGTATATTTGTATCTTTATCAGATGTGTGTTTGGTAACTAATTTCTTCCAGCCTGTGACTTGTCTTTTCATTTTCTTAACAGTGTCTTTCACAGAACAGAAGTTTTTAATTTTCATAAAGTTCAACTTATAAATTTTTCTTTCATTGGTCATGCTTTTGGTGATGCATCTAAAAACTCACTGGCAATCCCAAAGTCATCTGGATTTTCTCCTATGTTATCTTCTAGAAGACTTATAGTTTTGCATTGTACATTCTGGTCTATGACTGGTCAAGTTAATTTTGTGAAAAGTGTAAGGTCCATGTCTAGATTCACTTTTTTCATGTGTGCATATCCAGTTGCTCCAGTACTATTAATAAAAAAGTCTATCCCACTTCCATTAGATTGCCTTTGCTTCTTTGCCAAAAATCAGTTGACTATATTTTTAAGGGTCTATTTCTGGGCTCGCTATTCTGTTCCACTGGTATATTTGTCAGTTCTTTTGCCATTACCATACTGCCTTAATTACCATCTTGAAGTTGGGTGATGTCAGTCTTTTGACTTTGTTCTTCTTCTGTATTGTGTGGGCTATTATGGATCTTTTGCATTTCCTGTAAAATTTATAGTCAGTTTATAGATAGCTACAGAATAATTTACTAGGAATTTGCTTTAGATTAAATTGATCTATACTTTATCTACAAATCAAGGAAGAAAGAACTGACATCTTAATATTGAGTCTTCTTATCCAAGAACATGGAATATCTTTTTATTTAGATATTCTTTGATTTATTTCATTAGCTTTGTCAGATTTATACGTATTTCATTTTTTGATGCTAATGTAAGCAGTATTCTATTTTAAATTTTTAATTCCAATTATTTACTGTTGGTATATATGAAAATGATTGACTTTTGTACCTTAACCTTGTATTCTGCAACCTTGCTATAATCACTTACGAGTTTCAAGAATTCATTTGTCAATTCTTTGAGATGTTCTACATAGATAATTAAATCACCTGTCAACAAAGGCATTTGTATTTCTTTCTTCACAATAACTTTAATTTCTTTTTCTTGTGTTATTGCATTAGCTAGGACTTCCAGTACAATGTTGAATCAGAGTGGTGAGAGGGACATCCTTGCCCTGTTCCTGATCTTAGGGAGAAAGCCTCTAGCTTCTCATCATTATATATAATGTTTCCTACAGGCATTTTATAGATATTTTTTATCAAGATGAGAATATTTCCTCCATTTCTAGTTTCCTGAGAGTATTTATCATGAGAGGATGTTGAATTTTGTCAAATATTTTTTCTGCATCTATTGAAATGATAATATTATTTTTCTTCTTTAGACTGTTCATGCGTTGGACTACACTCATTTGTTTTTGAACTTTGAACTAATCTTGCATATCTTCAATAAATCTCACTTGACTGTAGTATGTAATTCTTTATATACATTTTTTAATATAATTTGCTATTTTGTTGGGGATTTTTGCATGTGTGGTCACAAGAGATATTCGTCTGTAGTCTTCCTTTCTTGTAATGCATTTGTCTGCTTTTGGTGTTTGGATAATGCTGGGCTCAGTGAATGAGTTAGAACATGTTCTCTCTGCTTCTTTTTTTTCAGAAGAAATTGCAAATTCTTTGGGATATTTTAGTAGACAATATGTATGTCTTTTATTTCTTGTTTTCCTTTACTGCAGTATAGTATTTCTATACCATATTGAAGAAGAGTGGTGAGAGTGGACATTCTTGCATTGTTTCTGATCTAACGAGGAAAACATTCAGTCTTTCACTATTACACATGATGCTAGCTGAAGTGTTTTGTAGATGCCTTTTAACAAATTGAGGTGATTCCCCTTATTTCTAACTTGTTATGATTTCTATCATGAATAGGTATTACATACTTTTTCTGTATTACATACTTTTTCTGAGCTTCATGTAATTTTTCTTCTTTAGCCTGTGGATTAAGCTGACTGCTTTTCAAATGTTGAACCAGCTTTGCAATCTAGAATAAATCTCACTTGGTCATGATACAGTATTCATTTTATACACTGTTGGATACAATTGTCAATATTTTGTTGAGGATTTTTGATTTTTGAGCCTATATTCATAAGAAATACCAGTCTGTAGCTTTTTTTTTTTTTTTATACAATCTTTGCCTGGTTTTGGTATCAGGACAATACTAGACTCACAGAATAACCTAGGAATTGTTCTCTCTTCTATGTCCTGAAAGAGGCTATGTAAAATTGGTGTTAATTCTTCTTTAAATATTTAGTAGAATTTCCCAGTAAAACCATCTAAGTCTAAAGATTTCATTTTGTGGAACCTTAAAATTATGAATTCAATTTCTGTAGTAGTTATTGAACTATTCAATTATGTATTTCACCTTGGTTAAGTTTGGTTTAATCACTTTTGATTGTTAATTTAGATGTCAGTATTTCTCATATTTACTAAACAAATGACTATAGCAACATTTGCAAAAAAGAAAATGCCTTTAGTCTAGTGCCCCAATATAATACATACAATATTCACAGACAGTTTATAGGCAAAAGTTCTGCAAAAGCAGACAAGCGGTACATCTTAAAATGTTAAAAAAAAAAAATAGAAAAAGCAGAGTGTATGTGACAAGAGCATCTTCCAGGTGATATTTGGAGAAGCTGTGTCACTCCATGGTAAGGAAGCTGTAACTGATGGTTATTAGTGTGCAGTATCAACGTGATCCTGAGTTTAATTTTATATAGTTAAGTCTAGTATAAGAATGCAAAAGAGATAAAATGGGAATATTGCCATTGTCCCTCAATGGATGGCTATGAGTTTGGGGACCAAAGTCAACAGACATTTGCCTCCTATTTTTAGAAGTCATTCAAAGTGTTTGAGACAGTTCAGCTCACAACAATGAAACCAGTCAACCAGACAGCTAGAATTTCAGAGTTATAGTATGTCCCAGGTAAAGAGTGTGTGAAACCAAATTAATAGCACATATGCTTAATCTAATCCAAGTAGAGCAAAAAAATAACATTTCATTATAAATAATTATTTTATTATCTTAGTAAAAGGTAAACTCTTCTAAAGCCCCCAGAAAACTAGCAGATTCAATACCAGTCAGACCTCATTATCTCCACACCAAAGGACTATCCAATTCTTGAATTGTTCTGAAATTTTATAGTAGTGAATATGTTTGAAGTAATAGGCTATTGACTTGGATATGCGATTCTTCTTTCTTAATCACATTTTTATTTTAATGGGATTTGTTGTCATGTAATTACAGTCCAAAATGTGAGAATAAGAACAGTTTCAAACCACTTTTGTATATGCATGTGGTAGTTTCTTGAAAACAACTGTTTTATAAATGAGGTCACTTCTAACTTGAGTCAGTGAACTCTCCAACAAGAAGACAAAGCTACTAAAGGAAGAACAGTTGCTGAAGGTGAAAATTAGCACCATCTCTGGAGACAATCTGACCAGTATTGAGAATGACTGCTGAATGCCAACCATGCTGAGAAATGTAGAGGACACAGGGTGGACTAAGGCATTGCACTTGCTCTCAAGAGGCTTGCTCTTTTCTAAAAGGAGCACATCTGAAAATATTGAAATCACTTCTTCTTTTGTGAAGGATAGAAAACTCAAAAGATAAGTCTTCTCCTGTGAAGGTCACCAATCTTTTTAACTCTTTGACATTGGAGGTTGAAAGACTGTTAAATACTACTTAATCCAATGCCCACATTTTACAAACAGAGAAATCCAGAAAAATGAAATGATTTACCTAAGACTGGGACTGGAACCCCAATTTCCTGACTTCTAATCAAGTACTTTTTATTCTACATATTATGTTACCTCTCTTAGAGTTCAATGGACATTCCTCATTTCTAGCTCTTCCCATAGTTAGGCTGTACCAAACCACGTCGATTAGATTCAGATGAAAAGAGCTCATGCTCTGTTCTTCTCTCTGTACACTCTCATTTCAAAACGTCTACTTCACAGTTTCAATTCAGCAAATAATTTTTACAAATTACTAAGGACTTATTCTGGCTTAGGCAGCAGAAAGACTACTAAACCAAGTAAGGCATACTCCCTACTTCTGAGGAATTTATTGTAAATATAAACATCTAGAACAATATCCTTAGACAGCAAACTTATCTATGTAAAATTTATTATCATCACTCAATCAAACTTTCTAATGGAAATCTCCTTTTTAAGTCAATGATGCCTTAATTCTCTATGCCCCAGTATAAAAATTTTGAAGCTCTTTTTGCTACTCTGGCATGAAAGTGGGAGTATCTGGTTTTTAATCTTTGTTCTAACAGTAACCAATTAGTTTTGAAACACTGGCCAAGTCATACCTGTCTGGGCTTAATCTCCTCAATCAGTAAAACAAAGAGAACACCAACCTTCTATGATTCATTTCTTTTCAAATTCAATCAAATCCAAGGTGCTGGATATAATCAAGTTATTTTATTTCACTTCTTTGCACATTTCTTGAATTCCTCTCTCCTCCTCTATGTTCATCATATCCAAGCTCTTAATTCCTGGATTATTGTTAACAGCTTTTAAACTCTTAGGTGTACATGTTACTTGCTGAAAGCAATTTGAAGCAAGATTTAGCCTGGAGGTATACTGGTTAGACTAGAGGCACACTTTTTAGAATAAAGCTCAAACTCACACTAAAAGACTGTCATTCAAGTCTCTCCAAAAACTGGCTTCAGTTGGCCTTTCTGCTTTTATTTCCAACAACTCTTTGTCCTCGTCCATTCAGGCTATAAGAAAACACCATAAACTGGGTGGCTTTATAAACAACAGAAATTTGTTTCTCACTGTTCTGAAGGCTGGCAAATATGAGATCAGGGTGCCAGTATGGTCAGGTTCTGGTGAGGGTCCTCTTCCAGGTTATAGACTTTTGACTTCTCACTGGTGTTCTCAATATAGTAGAAGGAATGAACCAAGTCTCGAGTGCATATTTTACAAGTGAACTAATTCTATTCATAAGGGCTCTACCCTCTTAACCTAATCACCTCCCCAAAGGCCCCACTTCCTAATACCATCACCATGCTGACTAGGTTTCAACATATGAGTTTTGGGGTGGCAAGGGTAACAAACATTCAGACCACAGCACTCCTCAACATACTGCCTTTCCAAATACACCTTCACATCTTTAATGTTTTTCCTGTCCTATGTAAAGAGTTTTACTTTTCTTTGTAAACTTAATGCTAATGGTTTTATTAAGCCCATTTTCTTGTATGGATTCAGTAATCTTTCCTTTCTCTTAATTCTTATACAAATATTTACAGTATAAATAACAGTCCCTTTCCTAAGTCCCTCTCATAAATATTTTAAACATAAAGAAGATGATATGCAAAAATTCTCAACCAACATTAAAGGAAGTATACATATAAAGGTAGTGTAAACAGTGTAACTTATTTTCTTTATTATTTCTTCTTAATTTCTTTAAAATTAAAATAATCAACTGATTGTTAATCTTTTTGGTAGAGAATTAATATGTACCTCTAAATTAGAGTATTTAATAAGAAGATAAAAATACATTTTCTTAGTTATAGGCTACTTCTGATATATGAAGATGTCTGAAAAAAAGTATATGAACTGTTACCAATTAATATATGTCTAATATAGGCAGATATTCAAACAAGCATTGAGCAATGTTATATAAATGCTGGCAGGGTAACTGGCTCCATTATTAGATAAACTTTGAAGCTATTTAAATTTCAGTCATGAAACAATCAGTGCCAATCTGATCAAATGATTGCCAAAGTTAGCATTAACCGTAGTAGAGAAGCATTTGAGGAAAACTTAAAAATGTTATTTTCTCTGTTTCAGATTCTCTTATTGCTGCTTGAACTCTAATTTGAATACCTTCTTCTAAGAAAATGGCCACAGTTAGAGGAGTAACAGGGTTTCATGTGGCAGAAAGAAAGTAGTACTGTCATATCCCATCAATCCTCTTAGCACCCAGTCTTAGAGAAAATTCATTGCACTCTCTTCTGCCAATTCCAAAAGAGATTTTCCTAAGAAATGAGTTCGGGCAATTTTAGTTCCCATCACTACTGTCCATTTGTCATAACTGAAAAAAAATCCATTATATTACAAAAAGATTCAGTTATCCAGTATTTGCTAATTATGATTGAGACCAGAAACATACAAAGTTTCAAAGAAAACAATTGAAGAGAACATCTGAAAGTAATTTCCCTCCATTCTTTGTTGTTCTGCTACTCACGGCAAATCTTCCAAACTGGAGGCTTCATGTCTTGGATCCAAAAGATCATGACCACATTCATTGTAGATTTCCAAATAGGAAATGTGCGTTGTATATATTTTGCTGCTGTCCTGATTGGGAAGGGGAAAGGTATTATTTATTAGTTATAAATAATGATTCTGCTTAGATGAAGATGAACACATTTAGCACTCAGTTTCCTCACAGTTTCTCTCTTTTTCTCTCACTTTATATGGTTTACATTTTCAGTTCATGACACTTTCAAGTTGCCAGTTACCATATGCATGAAACTTTTTTAATGGCCAACACCCATGATTACAAGCAACTTCAGTCTGTTATTTTTTATTGGTTCCACATTATACATAAAAAGTCAATATACACTTAGAATGAGCCAACTTGGTTGCAGAACTGTATAACACACCATTTTTTACTTTCCAGACCAAAAAAAAAAGGTTACTAAAAAAATAAACTTACATTCTGTGAATAGTCTATTCATAAAATAGAACACAGATCATTACTTTGGTTTAAAAATTTCAGAAGCAAAATAGTTTCCACCTTTAATCATAATTCTTTTTCTACTTTGCTAATATTCAATATTTTCTGATGATATAAATAGACAACAATGAACGTGAGTTCCAGAGGACAGAAAATAGCTGATTAGTCAGGTAGGAGTGGACATTAAGAGTTCACTGCTGATACCTCACCTATGGAGTTAATTTTCTTGGGCCAAGAGGGCAAATCAGGGATATTTAGCAATTAGTTAAGAGAGAAATGTTTTTGCTGGGTCATTGCTGAAATGCAATGACATAGGCATCAATGTAAAGAGGCTAAAAGTCAAGGTGCCTGGTCCTAATCTCAGTTCTGCCAATAGACAAAAATGACCCTTTCCCTTTGAGGTGGAATAAAGTAGGGAATTTTCAAATCTTGAGAAAGTTTAGTTTTCAATACAAAATATCAAGCAGTAGCACCTTCTTCTTGTTCCTCCAAAAACACTAATGCTTCCATTTCTGCAAATTTTATCATGCTTCTCATAAGGGGAGAGTATATTTGTGTCTTGTGGCCAGCAGGTTGTCAGGGTGTCAGAGTGTATACTAACAGAGAATTTGCTTAAGATGACCTTCCTGATCGATTCTCATCCACATCCAAGGCAATCCATTTAATAGATGTTGTTTAAAGGGAGCAAGGACCAAGTCACAGAGATAGCAGAAAGAATAGTGGCCTATAAATAAAAAGCTGGACTCCTACTCTAACTAGAGGTGAGCCTCTACCAAGTCAGGCCTTAGTTTTCAAACACATTAAGGTGAGGAAGTTGGCTAATAAATCCCTATGTGTTCTTCAGTGTAAAATGAATGATTATTTGGTTCTAAAATGGCTCCAATTATCCAAATAAAGATACTGTCATTTCAGAAAGACAAAATGATACATAACAATTAAAGCAACTCTTAGCCTTCCATGACTATAACAAAAACACTAAAGCTACAGCTGAAATTCTATATTTTGGTGTTTTGTGAAAGTGACAACATGGACTGAATTACCAAGAAAATTTTTTTCAGCTTAATGCTGAAAATTCTTCTGATGTGGGTGACTCTAATGGTTATCCCAACAAATGGCCTATTGATCACATTAGTATCCTGGTTTAGTAACGGTACTATTTCAATATAATTCTTTGGGTTATAACTTGGCTTAGCATAGGTATCAGAGACGATAAACACTAAACAGGCTTTGCGTGGCTGTTCATGTAATCCAGTGTTTCTAAAATATTCCATGGAATATTCCAGGAAAACAGTGTTCCATGGTCAACATATACATAAACTCTGTCCCTCTCTGGAGCATGTTAAAGGCCCCAGGGGATATTTCAGCAACATGCTGAGATCCTGTCTAAACCAACATAGTTTTAAAATGTATCCAAAATATCTGAAATATCCCAGAGATTATTATGGTTTGAGATTTTAGTATACACTTCTAGTTATTCTTACCATCAGATAAAAACTGGGTTTAAATATTGGATCTCCATTTATAACAGAATAATCCCACACTCTTACCCTCAGTTGTTTCACCATAAAAATGGGCACAATAACCCTGATCTTGCATTCTGTTGTAATAGAGGAATAAGATTCTATATTTAAAATCTTACAAAACTGTGTGGCCCATAACAGATACCAATGAATCATTGTTGCTGCTGTTGCTATTATCATTGTTGGAGTTATTGTTATTATTTCTGGGAGCCTTCTAATGGAGAATTCGGTATATGAATATAAAAGGAAAGGAAAATGAAAGCAAAAAGGACAGACAGCTTGTATGTTTGTCTGCAGTGGAGAAAAATCTCTTCTTCCAGAAATTAGAATAAATCATAAAATATCAGGAAAATGGCAGGTCCACTGCCCCAAGAAGATAGGGATAATGCCTTTGGCTCCTCCAGCTTCTGCATTTTCTGGATTTTTATTGGAAAATACACTTAAAATTCGCTGAGCTATGTGGCAAGCTACCTTTCCTTATTACTCCTTTTTCATGTTTAGGAATGCCAGACTGTAATGTAACACACATGTTTCCTGCAGACAGCCTTTTCTTCTGCCCCAAAACAAGTTTGAACCTCTCAATACTCAAAAATAATGAGCAGTGATTTCTAAAATAAATGGCATCAATTTTCTTCCCTTAAAATCAGTGAAAATGTGCTCCTATCATACTCATAGGCATTTCAGGACCCAGTATGCACTGGGCTCTTACTTTATCTTGAAATGAAGACTTTGCATAGGTCAAATGTTTCCTTTAAGAGAGCTCCATGTACCTCTCTAAGGCAATCCGCTGGGACCTCTGAGTACCAGCCTGCATTTTTCAGCTACACAATATGAACAAACTCCATGATGCACTTCAAGTTACCTGGCCAGTTTCACTTCAGGTGTTTGATTATAATGAATGTACTGTACCCCATCATGAAAATATGTTCATTTGCAAAGAGTTACCCTGGCTTTAAATTGGTCCAGTGGGCTCTCTACAAGTCCGGGAAGTTATTTAGGATCATTCAGAATGAAATGGAGTTATAGTAATGTCAGTGACAGACAGATCTAAAACAGTCAACCTGAAAAATGGTAAGTACTAAGAAGATATTTAGAAATTTAGATCTGTACTTTAGTAACCATAAATCAAATTTTTAAAGGGACAAAACATATTTTCCTTTGGGAGAGGATGAGTTTATTCTATTTAACTTAATCAGGGGAATTGGCTTCATTTGTTTCAAGAGTTTCAAGCGTTCTCTGAAATTGGTCAGGGATCACCTGGCCACATTAATATCCATATATGGGTATTACTGGCTGTGATAATAACTACCATATATTGAACATATACTGTGTGCAAGGAACTGGACAACGTCTTTAAACACGGTATGTTCAGCCCCTCAGAGCAACTCCGTAAGACTGAGGCATTAAGTAACCGCCCCAACGCCACAGGCTGTAAGCAGTACACTTTCTCAGAACCAGATTGACCTGCACCAATTCCAATGATCTTTCTAAGACAAACGGCTTCCACGTTAGGCCACAGCAATGACAACTATTAGGAATTATATTCCCAGTTTGTGAAATGTGGAAACAAAACAGGCAATGTCAGAAATAAGCGAGTAAATGAAAAAGGGGCCTTGGATCCAACATACATGCTACACTCAATCTTTTCTCATCCAAATTTTCTGGCATGCAAAGCTGGCATGTTTGAGCCAGAGAAAGATGAGCTGAACTAATGGATAATTGCTACTTTATGGATGGCAATTAGAATTATGCAGTTCTCAGCAATTTTTTCTCATCTTTGCAACTGAAAATGCCAACAATATATAGTCAAGAAATTCTGGAGTGACTGTTATGTTGACCTAGTTAATACATTTATTATACAGAAGTAAAACAATCAAGGAATTGCTGGAACTAGTGGGGACACTGGAGATTCTCTAGTACAATTCAGTCTCTGCTTTCACAGAAGGGAAAACTGAAACTCAGAGAAAGTATGTAACTCATTATAGGGAATTTGTTTGAGCACAACCACCAAAAAAAGCCTGTCCGAGGTACAGTGACAATACATGTAATGGAACAAAGCACAGTCATGCATCAGGTGGACTTGGGCTGAACTCCAGATCAGCTACTTACAGGATGTGGACCCAGAGGAAAATATTTAACCTGAGGCTCAGTTTTCCCAGCTATAAAATGGTAAGTTTCATCATATGTTCTATCAAATACTGGTAAAACTGATAAAGCTACTGGCATTTTGAGGCACTCAATAAAAGATACATATAATATAGATAGAGATCCCTTTTATACAATAATAATAATTACAATGGTATTTGCACTCTGGTAAATTCCTCTGGGCTTCTATCAAGTGTAAAATGGCAACAATCATACTATCCTATTTAGTGTTTTAGCAGCTCAAAGGAAGGTCTGCTTTGATAAGAAGGCGTTCCTCAGTTTCTTGAGGAATGTAAGACATGAGTTGGTAAAAGGTGTTGTCTGCTCTTTCAAACTTCGTTGAAGGAGCTCTCCTTGAGCCTTTGCTGAAATAGCAGTCCTTTAAAGAGAAGCACCTTCTTCATTTTCACTTCTCCAGCAAAATCCCAACCTTTCCTTAAAGGTAAAGGCCAGAGTTAAGATACAATAATACTTTATCATTTAGACACAATAAAATAAAATGTCATAGTACATTTCCTGCTTTCAGTAAATTTTTGCTGAATATATCAAATACAAAATGATATGAACAAAAAGTTTCATACCTTTTGTAACTGTTCAAAAATGTATGACAGTGTCCTTGGGATAATGCCTCGGTCACTGTAACGCTCTGCACCCCCTGTGATAGTGAACGTCTTCCCGCTACCCGTTTGCCCATATGCAAAGATGGTACCATTGTAACCTGCCAGGAAACTGCAATAAAGAAATGACACACTTTTAGTATCAACGTGGCTAACTGCGTATGAATTAAATGTCTTGTATCCTAATAATCTTACAGTGTTTAATTTTATTAAACACTATACAAAAACTTTATAGAAGTATCTATTAAAAATTTATATATGTGAGTTTCTAGCTATAATTTACATTTTTATCTAGGAACAGCAGCACATCAATCCTGTTCCCTAAGAAAGGATGTATAACTCAAATGGCGTTCAGTCATCTTAAATACATTCCTTGTCTTTTAGTATACACTTGACTCGAATCAAAGAATATATTGAAAAAATGTCCTGGGGAAACACCTGTAATTTGGCAAACTGTCAACCTGACACCTGGTACTTCACATGGTAAATACCCACAATGGTGGTCACTTCCTAGAACAGGAGGAACACACTCTGTTTGCCACCATGTATCCTGTAATGTAATTCCCTACTTAATACTAAGCACCAACTGAAATCCTCTAGGATTTCCCCTCCTGTCTTTTCTTAGAATGACTTTTTGGCAGAAGATGCTAGTCCATATATATTCTTCAGTCCTGCAGAGGAGCCCTTGATTTGATGGTGGTCTTAAGAACCCAAAGGCTGGATCTTCTCAGCTTTTGAATATAAGCTTGTAAAAATATAAGCATGGAATGAAGTAGACTTTCAAAACTGAGTCTTTTATCTATGCTACATGGAACAGTAAACTTCTGTAGCTTTATGTTTGTTTTTTTGTTACAAGTGGCTCCCTTATCTCCAAGATGTTTTCATCAAACCAGCTATGACCAGCTATGTCAATCAGCTATTGGTACCCATGTTGTGGGTAGATTTTTTGACGGATGGCTCTTCTGAGTTCACCCCTTACTGCTGGCATTAGAAATACTGCTCTACTACTTCAGTCAATGTCCTATCTACAGTTCCATATTTCATATACTTCCATGCCTGTGTTGAGTGATCTATCATTATAAGGGCCTCCTAAAACACAGTTTTGACTGGAGGGTATTCTGAAGTGGTCACTTAAGTCCTGAGCAACTTGTGCAACTATTATACTAACAATACTATATTCAGCAGCAAGTCAATGCATCTTTTGCTGTGTAGGTAGAAAGTGTTATCAGTGCTGACAAATTCAAAAGACTTAGTACAGGGAATGCGCAAGAAAGTATTGTGACTATGTGATTCAATGTTCAACTTTTGAGGAGGTTAATCATTTTTCTTCATGTGTCTTTACCTGGAGACAAGAAATTGTTGAAATTCCCAACTTTTAAGATGTTGGAACTATGACGAATTTAGGTGTATAATTACAGAACCTTCTTCCACAACAGAATGTGTTACCAATGAAATACTGATGTCCCATTAGCAATATGGTTTGGACATATGATATTTCTTGGCCATAAGTGCTCTAGGTAAATGAAGCCTAAAATTTTAAATATCTAACCTTAAACATTTTATTGATTCTTGATAGAAAAAAATAATGCAAAATATACTAGGCTTTATCTGTCTTTAAAAACAAAGAATACAGAGAACAAATTAACACGTTCATTTTGATATAGATATAGCCTATGAAAAGTGAGTATGGTAGTACACTACGTTGGCGCCTGCTGATTGTTATGTCTACTTTTTTATGCTAAAATCCTCTTTCTCACTGCCAGTTGTCCTAGTATGCCTGTCTCTAATACGTGGTCTCCCTACCCCCATCTGCTGTGGGATGGAAAAACAGATGGCATAGCTTCATAGAACACTGTAAAATAAAAAGGATAAGGCTTGGCCTGTATATACTCCCATGGCCATTTATTTATTACATTGCTACAATTAAACATTAAATAAGGAAATATAATCAGGAAAATTTGTTTTCAGTCCCTTCTGTAGAGCCTCCATTCCAACTCAAATCTTGTAACCACTCTTCATTGGACACTAAGCCTTTTCATGTGCTTCTGGTATCATCTGTCCCAAGGAAAAATACTAGTTATAAATAAAGAAAGAGAAATCACAATCTTTGAAATCCATTACTCCACAAGAACAATAATATCAGTGGCAAAAATTGTCAAAATCAACCTTTTCAGAACTCTGGAAATTGTCCAAAGGCTCACACCAATCCAAGAAGTGTTTATGTAAGACAAAATGCTAAACTCAGTAGGAACTGTGAGCTTTGTGGTATTTTAACTTGAACATTCCCAGCAACTCTCCCTAGCTCCATGGTAGCCTTGAAAAACAATAGCCTTGAAACACTGGAGCTGTGAAATCTAGCAGCCTTGCAACCACTAAAGGGGGTAGAATGGATTTGGAGCTCCTCAAAATGCCCCATCCTCAAAGAGCTACCACTCTCTGACTCATCTGGGAGCTCTCTGGAAAAGCTCCACTCACAGTACTTGTCTTTGTTAGATTTGATTCAGAGTTCACTCAGCTTGAGCAGCCCTGTCCTAGGGATGTTTGCTGAAAAAAATCAGTGGCAAGTGTTTAACATCACAGTTGGCCAAGCTGCAATACCATTGACATAAACAAGAAGGTAGCCAAAAACTTAGAAAAAAATCTGTGAAATATGGTGTATATAAGGGGCTTCAAAAACCTCTGACATACTCCAGGGAATCAGGAAGGCCACACATGTGCAGGATTGTATGTATGCCCAGAAAATACCTGAGGAGCACATTATTATTCACTTCTGGCTGGCCTTGAGACTGCACTAACAGAAACTGAGAAGAAAGACAGTGTTACAGACTTCCTCGGCATTGAAGGTATGCCCCAGCAAGCATGTAGGGACCCTTGTATGTAGGCTGGGAGAACGAGGAATTCAAGGAATTTAAGGTAATTTATTTCATTATCTTGCCTAAATTTACTAGCTAGTTTGTTGGTGATAAATTTGCTCAGTTTTTATTTATCTTAGAATGTCTTAATTTCTTCTTCATTTTTGAGAATAATATTGCCAGATATAGAATTCTCTATTTGCACATGACATAATCTTGTATGTAGAAAATTCTAAGGAATTTACTATAAAATTATTAGAAGTAAGAAACAAGTTCAGCAGGGCTGTAAGATACAAGTCTTAACACTGTGTACATAGCAATATTCCCTAAACTGATGCTAGCTTACTTGCAGAAATTGACAATATTCTTCTAAAATTTATATGGAAAGTCAAAGGAAACAGAATAGCTAAAACAATCTTGAAAAGAAAGAACAAATATAGATGATTCACACATCCCTACTTCAAAACCTATTACAAAGCTAGAATAATTAAGATGGAGGGATACTGGCATAAGGCTACACATATGGATCAATAAAATAAAATTAAGAACCCAGAAATAGAACCTTATATTTATGACTGCTGATTTTCAACAAGGGTCGCAACACTATTCACGGGAGGAAAGAATGGTCTTTTTAACAAATGATTCTTGGACAACTGGATATCCACATGCAAGAGAATAAAGCTGGATTCCTACCTCAGACCATGAACAAAAATTAACTCACAATGAATCACAGACCTAATTTAAGAGATAAAAGTTAAAAGAAAATCTTGAAAGAAAACAAATCTTCATGACCTAAATTAGGCAATGGTTTTTTCAGATGTGACATCAAAAGCACAAACAGTCAAATAAAAAAAATAAGCTGCACTTCATCAAAACTAAAAACTTTTGTGTTCAAAGGACACAATCAAATAAGTGCAAAGACAACACAATGGAGATAATGTTTGCAAATTATATCTATCTGGCAAGGGACTTGTCATCATATCCATAATCTGTAACATACAAAGAAATCTTACAACTCAATAAAAAGAAGACAAACAGTCTAATTAAAAAGTGGGCAACAGATCTGAATAGACATTTCTCCAAAAAGATATGCAAATGGCCAATAGCATATGAAAAGATGTTCAACATCATTAGTCATTAGGGAAATGCAAATTAAAACCACAATACGATGCAATTTCACACTCACTTGTGTGGCTAAAACAGAAAAAGGGACAATGAGAAGTGCTGGTGAGAATGTGGGCAAATTGGAACCTTCATACATTGTTGCTGGAAATGTAAAATGGTACAGCTTCTTTGAAAAACAGTCTTACAGTTCCTCAAAATGTAAACCTCATATTACCCAGCTAGATACATATCCAGCAGTATTAAAAACATGTGTCCACACAAACATTTGTAATGAATGTTCACAACAGCATTATTCATTATTTAGCCAAAAAGTGGAAACACAAATGACCGTCAACAGATGAGTGGCCAAACAAGATGTACTGTATCCATTCCACGGGATAGTATTTGGCAAGGAGAAGACAGTACTGATACATGCTACAGGAAGGATAAAACCGGAGAACACATTAATTTTAAAAAGTCAGTCCAAAAAGCCATATATTGTGATTCTATTTGTAGAAAATGTTTAGAATAAGAAAATCCCATAGAGATAGATAGTAGGTTAGTGTTTGACAGGGGCTAGAAGGAAGGAAAAATGGAGAGTGACTGCCAATGGGTATGGTATAGAGCTTCTTTTTGGGGTAATAAAATGTTTTAAAATTAAATAATGGTGATTGATGGTTGCACATTTGCACTAAAAACAACTAAACTGCACACTTTAAAGAGTAAATGCTTTAATATTTGAATTACATCTCAACAAAGCTGTTTCAACAATAAAAATAGTAGAGTCTATACTAACTTGGTAACAACCAGATGCGTATACTATCTTTTCAGTAGTACTTTTAAAAGACAGAGAGAATAGTAATTAATAAAAGGAATGAAAAGCTAGTGATTAATTTCAGCAATGAACATTTTTGTTAAGAAATATTTCTGAGCTTCCTAAAATCAACAATGCAGGCTACTGCTTAATCCATCTGTGCTAGAGACAGCCCTGACATGTAAATAAATCAACGCTTTACAAATCTAGGGTTTGATCATCAGAAGAAATTTCCATTGTAGAAACTCTCTCCATTTTTTTGTTTGTTTGTTTGTTTGTTTGTTTGTTTTGGCAAAATGCACTTTTCCTAGAAGTTTAAATTATAAAGCTATTTTATCATTTCTTATCTTTTAATATTTGCATGAGCAAAACAAAAAATAAAGCCTTGACCCTTTGAAGATTATAAACTTAAGTGTCACTCCAGACACATCACATTTACATGCTAGAAAAAAAAAAACAAGTCATTTTAAAGTTTAGATTTTCCATTTTTATGACTCTTTATTTGTTTAACTAGGCTCCAAGTAGAAGACTGTCGGGAGGATCTGCCCAGAGTGAGACCTCATTTTGTTTACCTCCAGATGCAAAGGCTTTAAGACTCTCCATATACAATGTCTAAATGAAAGTAACAAACAACAAATCATTATTGTAGTAATAATTTAGTTCACTAAACCAAAAAACAAGACATAAATTATAGTCCCTCAAAGAGACAGCATAACTGAAAAAAAAAAAAAAGAAATAATATATAGTAACAGGATCATGAATTTTATGTGATGTCAGCAGAGTTCTTCTAACTACACTTTGTCCAACCAAAGAATTCCCTCTAAGGTATTTCTGAAAAACAGTTACACAAACTATGCTTAGACAGGACCAGGTTGGACTTAGAGAACTGGGTAGGACTGACTTCATTTTTTTGAGGGGAGAGGCAGGTGAAGCAGCATCTTAAAAGTTTAGTCTTAGTTTAATAGTTACATTTAACAGTTCAGTCTTAGAAAAATTAAAAATCAGGGGAAAAAACATTTTATACATATTTATAAACAGTTGTTAGAAGCAAAACGTACTAGTTCACTCAGAAAACACAAACCAAACAATTAGTACTAAGGACAAATTTTTTAAGCTTATAGAAATATGCTATATATATGTTTAATCTGAAAAAAAATCTTTGCTTAATATCAACACAACTAATTTGGAAGAGAATGAAAGTTAAGTTCCCCTATTTTAAATACCGCTAGTGCTTGACTTACCACCATAATTGGGACCAGCAGACCGGTTGTAACATGATTTGGTCATAAGTTGAGTAGGCTATATGTACAGTTGAAATGGTGCACAGGGAGATGGTAGTGCTGCCGGAAGCTGGTCCACACTGTCGTATGCCCAGCTGGGCAATGTTTGCGCTGCCAGACGCGGAGCAGTCGTGGCTAGCGATTGTGGCCGTAAAGTCGAATGGTCACAAGTTGCATAGGTCGTAAGTTGATCAATACCTGTATGCAGCTCCTCCTCACCCATACTTGCCTTTCACACAGTTCTGAGATCCCGAGTAAGTAAAAAGTAGTTATTCTGAAATCCCCAGAGCAGTTAATTTCTGTCCACTGTAGCCCTCTTTCTAGAATAAAGTCTCTCAACCCCTCATAGGCAGTCCCAAGGGGCTATTGGGTCTTTTATACAGAAGGATGGTAAATGACTCTTAATTGTTTCATTTTCAGAATGTTTCACAGTGTATAAATTCAGTAGCTGAAATTTTAGAGATTTCAACCAAAAACAATAGCAACTCAAAATTAGCACAATTAACACAATTCAGCTTTGCCGTATATAAAAATAATCTTCTCATCAGTTAAGCTATGGAACTCGTAAATGAACATGGAACTTGTAACATTTCCAGCAAGATTTTGATCACGGGGCATTTCCTGTTGCTACAAAGAAGGGAGAAAACATGTGAGAAGGCCAATCCTTCTGGGGAATTTAAGAGAATAGTAGACTTTGAGAGGTCTATTTTTCTGCCCAGCAAGCTTTCTTAGTCCCTCTTCTGATAATAGGCTCCCAGTCTCCTACAAGCTCAGGAGGGACAGGCAGGTGTATGGACCCCATGACTCAGGCCTGGCTAATCATACCACCTAATCCCAACTCGGTTCTTCCAACCACTGTCCCACCTGTAACAGCTATTAAATCATTGCAATAAGCTGATGACATGACTCAAGCAAAGCAAATGAGTGTCTTCATGTCTTCTGTGTAGACTTTGAGAAGAAAATAAGTTTTCTTTTTGTTGGGGTCCCTACTAAAGGCTATATACCCTGCCCTTCAGCACGAGGAAGCAGGGCCAAGTAAAGTTCAGATGGGTGGAGGAATATGGCTATGTCAGGAACCCAGGACAAGAAGTAAAGGCCCCAATTTTTTTTTCTTCACTTGGGCTGAAGTGCAATGGTATAATCTCAGCTCACTGCAACCTCAGCCTCCCTGGTTCAAGAGATTCTCCTGCCTCAGCCTTTCGAGTAGCTGGGGTTACAGGCACTCACCATTATGCCCGGCTAATTTTTGTATTTTTGTAGAGACAGGGTTTCACCATGTTGGCCAGGCTGGTCTTGAACTCGTGACCTCAGGTGATTTGCCTGCCTCAGCCTCTCAAAGTGCTGGGATTACAGGCGTGAGCCACTGCGCTCAGCTAATGTTTTTTAACTTCTTTTTCTTTGAGACAGAGTCTTACTCTGTCCATCAGGCTGGAATGCAGTGGTGCAATTTCAGCTCACTGCATCCTCTCTCTCCCAGGTTCAAGCGATTCTTCTGCCTCAGCCTCCCAAGTAGCTGGAACTACAGGTGCCTGTCACCACAGCAGGCTAATTTTTGTATTTTAGTAGAGACAGGGTCTCACCATGTTGGCCAGGCTGCTCTCGAACTCCTGACCTCAGGTGATCCACCCACCTCGGCCTCCCAAAGTGCTGGGATTTCAGGCATGAACCACCTCACCCAGCCAAAGGCCCTGATTTTTATATCACTCCCTTCAATTCTTCTTTCAGCTAAACCAGTTATGTGAGACAAGAAATCTTCTCTGCCTTGAGTTGGAATTCAGTTATGTGCAACCAAGAGAGTCATAATTAATGCAAAGATTCTAGAGTGATCTGAAAGACACCTCTTATTCCTTGATTTAGAGCAGGGATCTCAAGCTGGCAGTAAAACTTGCCTACAGCAATGTTTAAACTTATCTAAATTTGAATGCCTTTTTGTGAGATGTGTTCTTCAGTTTGGCCTTGGTATTCAACATTCCCTTACATCTTAGAATCAACTGCTTCCTAAAGGTATTTTACTTGCCTAGACTTGAAAGCAGGGCTGCATCACTACACAATCACAGTGCAGTCCCTGTGAATGCTGGTGCTTCCTCACCTTTGTGCAGTGCCTAGTCATTTGTGTAGACTACTGAGAAGCCTGCTGCTTGGAGGTGCATAGCATAGAAGTCCTGTGTAAAGGCTTCTGAGTTTAGTTCCCCTACTTTAGACACTGTCCTTCCTAAGGGCATGTTTTGGCCCAAGGCAGTGGCTTATGCCTGTAATCCTAGCACAGGAGGCAGAAGGACTGCTTGAGCCCAGGAGTTTGAAACCAGCTTGGGCAACATAGAAAGACCTTGTCTCTACCAAAAGAAAAAAAAAAAATTAGCTGAGTATGTTGTGTGCTCCTGGAGTCCTAGCTACTCAAAAGGCTAAGGCAGAGGATCGCTTGATCCAGGACTTCAGGGTTACTGTGAGTTATGACTAGGTAACAAGAAGAACCTGTATCTAAATAAATAAGTAAATAAATAAAATAATTCATAAAAATAAAAATGAAATACAATAAAAGCATGTTCTGGCAAGATCATTCTAGGATCTTTTACAGCTCCGCTTCTATGATATATTGATCCAGTTGTAAATCCTCATAGAGAAATAAAGTAGGTTACATGGCTAAACTTCATCAACCTAAATCAAATCATCAATCATTTTGGAAAGGAATATCCAAGGCCAAGAAAATCTAGATTAGAAACAGTTACCTCAAACAACCAAAATTATTTTCTGAGAAAAATGAAACTGTACACATAGATTAACTGGTAATTTACACATCTGTGGGCATATCGATTATTAAACTAGAGTCACAAAGAAAGAGACACACAGGAGAAAAAAAAAATGGCTAGCAGAGCATTTGTTTGGCCAACACTACCTTTTAAAAAAAATTCAGTCTGAATGGTCTTAGTCCCCAGGATCTGTGCTCCCCAATTTAAGCGCAGATACTACCACTCCATTCGGCCCTCATTGCTTTACTTCAAGTTAATTGTTTGCCCTCCATGGGATGTTGAGTTTTGCAACCCCTGCTATAAAGTGACTCAGATAAATGCTAAGAGTAACACTTCAATTTAAAAAAAAATAAATCAACAAAAAATTAAACTAAATATCAGCATCTTCCGGGTTTTGAAATGTCATAAGCAATCCTCTTATACCATCAACCACCCAAGAAACCAAATGGATATCCCCTCCATCATTGTTCGCATTTCATATGTGACAGGAAAACAAGAAAGTTGGGTGCTTTCTTCTAAAACAGTCACTTTGGCCCAATCAAGACTCCCACTCTGGGATGTCTCACTAAAAAAGGATCAGCAGCTGCCTGTCTTGAAAGATTTGCAAATTCTCCTCTTTGGAGACAAGGACTAAGTAAGGGGATCTCTTGAGATCCTTCCCAGTTCTATGATTCCCAGGGCTTTGTTCACAGTCTTGTCCCAACTACTTCAAACCAAACTTTGTAAGAAGCAAACACATCACCGGGCATCTAATCCAAACAGTCTCTCTTGAAAGGATCATCAAGGTCTTAAGCACACTAAACAGTTTCACATCCATAAGTTCATGGACCAAATCCAGGCCAGAGTGCTCTCTAAATGAGGCTGTTTATTATTTCCCAAGTTACTGAAGAAACCATTTTGTCTTAGTATTAATAATAAGCAGCTTAAATCTGGTAAAATAACAGAAATGCATGAAACTTTAATAGAAAAAATGACCCTTTCTGAACACATTCCAGTTATAAAATGATTCAGTTTGAAGTCCAGCATACAGTGTTGAAAAGTGATGGCTATATTTTTATCTTATTTACATTATAAAAAATGCTTTTGCTATAGCATTTCTGACCAATATTTTTCCCACGATTCTTCAGAATAAACACTTAGATTAACTAAATATATAATCATTTTCAGATGACCATCTAAGGAGGCAACTGAAATGAAACTACAAAGTTTTATACAACAATGTGGGGAAAATCCATTGCCTACAGAAATTTATTAGGACAAAATCTTGCATAAAATCTCAACTGGTTACTTTGGGTTTCTTTTGCAGGGATACAAAAGAAAATAGAAAATACTGTTTCCTAAAATTGTTAACACTGAGTTCTCTATCAGTAAATTGATCAATCACATTTCTCAAGAATTCATGATATTATACGAGAAGCCTGGTACTATGTGCTTTGTGAATTTACAGGGGAAATAAAAGCTTCTTCTCAAGAAATTTGCAGTGCAAGATCAAACAAGATAACCACCAAGATAAGTATCTTTAAATATATGAGCCTGTGTACATATTCACCTGTATAATCTTCTAATTTACATGTCAGTCTATAATTTTTTTAAACCCAAAGGGCTGATGTATAAATGTGTCTGGCGAGAGATAAAGAATTTAAAGAAAGTCCTCTGCAAAAATTTATCATTACAGAGGCCAAGTGAGAAAACTGTGTTTTCCTGGAGACTCCATCCTTTTTCTTGCAAGTGTGAATCAAGCTTCTGAGTCCTCTAACCATCTGAATAGGTGGAAACAGAGATCTAAGAATCTAGGTGAAGAAGTAGGGGGACAGGCATAGAAATGAAAAGACAAAGGGCCTATACTTAGGGGAGGATTTGTCTGAAGAGTTTGGAAAAAGAGTGGAAAGTGGAAAGTTGAGCACTGCAAGATGATAGGGGAGGGTAGCACGTGGCTGCCATCAGTGTGGAGAGTGCTGAGAGAAGCAGTAATGGAGGAAAATGAAGTCCCCTACCCCCGGCAATTCCTGAGAGCCCGAATACAATCTGACCTTTGAGTACTTCCAAAAGTGACACCGTACACAGATTGGACCACATGGAGCTCGCTCTAGTTTATATTTGAGTTCTGAGCCTTTTTCCCCATACTTCTAGTCTCAAGATTACTTGCCAAATAAGACCTTCTTATTTGACTTCAACTTTGTGTAAAATAGAAGACAATTTGCACATTCTTGGGAAAATTCAAACACAGTTTGATTTCAATGGATAATAATCAAGGTGGAAAACTGTCCTTTGGAATAGAAAGGTAAATAAAAATACATCTCATGAAGTTGCAAGTAATCATCACAGCTTTGTTTGCATCATGGATACACAATGATCTAATGAGATTTAGGAGCCAGAGTTTGAAGCAGAAAGATGTGGCCTGATTGGGATCACTGATAAAGGAATCACGAAAAAGGAACAGAAGAGACTGTTCAGCTAAGTAATGTCATCCTCACCCTGTAGGCCATGGAGAACTATGGGCTATGGAACTATGGCCTGTGAACTAGAGGGGCATAACAGTGGAGAGGCAGAGTCAGTCTTGGCTGGGCAAACATCACAAGAGGAGTCTTCTAGGAGCACAGTATGAGGAGAGACACGGGGACAATGGAAGGGGATAGTGTTCACGAAATTTCATGAGACACATATCCTACTATTTGATTATGGATAATAGAGGTACAGGATCATCTTACTAAGTGCGATGAACAGTCTCAATGAACTAAAAAATCTTTAGTCTTAAAGCACTCAATCAAAATTTATATATTTAAATGTTTCTGTGGCACTTCAAACTCAGTCTGATCAAAACTGAATTTATGACTTTTTTCTTTTAGCCATATTCTTCCTCCTTCATTCTCTAGGTAATCTATTCTGAGACTTCTATTATCTCCCACTTTAAGGATGAGAAAATTTAGCTTTAGAGAAGTTAACGATATCAAGGTCACACTTAGTAAGTGGTAAGAGTAAAATCAAGGTGTATTTGATTCCAAATATAATATTCTTCCTACTACCTAAGTTATAAAACAAACCTATCATCTTTTTATAAAGCTGACAATCAGGTATGTTCAGTAGAGTAATATCCAGTTAAACAGTTGTCTCAAACTTGCTCTCCACAGAAGTTCGTAGGCAAAAATAACTTAAAAATCTCAGAGATTAAGTATGCTGGCTTCATGTTTATAAAATGTGAGGGCTAATCAAAATAAACAGATTAAGATCAGTATAACAGTTTAAATGATATACAATTAAATTATATATTCCACTACTTTTCATTTGTTCTCATCTTAAAACCACAGCTTTGTTGCTGACACAGCCTATAGCAAGCATCTTACAGGTATGAACGCAGTGCAGATTTATAATACTTTCATCTGGTGTACCTTGATTTTCATTAATTACATAGCACAATCTTGCAAAGTACTGTTTTATAACACCACTATCTAGGATGGTTAAAGACAGGAAAGAAAATTCACTACAACAAAAAAAATCTGTATCACCATTCAAAGAGAAGCAAAGGATGTGGCTTTATCATCAACATGTTTACAATAGGATTAAAATAATAAAAAACAGAAAAGAATTACTAATCTTTTTAAGGTTTTCCTCCTGAAAGCAGATATAAAAAGAGAAAGCACCAGAGACTTGGGGGACAGCCTCTAGGAAAGTCAGAAGATTCAGAGGAGAGGAAGAAAGAATGCAGATACTTTCCTCAATTTCCTTTGATGTCTGACATCTAAAAACTCTCTTTTCAATTCCCCATCTGGAACCCAAGGATCACAAAGGGATTGCAACTTGTAATGAGTGACTAAATATATTTTACACAAAAAGTAAGGTCAAGCTGCTGGAAGGCTCTTAAAATCTAAAGGAGAGGGAAAGGGCAGAAGTGCTCTTCACCACTTCTCCCTACTTCAGTTAGCTGACTGTTCAAGAGGAACAACAGAGGACTTTGTGAGGCTGGAGGAAAAAAAAAAACTCTGTAGGATGCCAGTGGGGGGGTGGTTTCATAGATTTCTCTGGGCAGAAAGCTGGGAATGTGGTCCTCTGAAGGCACAGGAAACAAAATAACTCTTGAGTATAGAGCAGAATATAGCAGAACTAAGAAGGCAAGCCACTGAAAGCAGTTTCCCGTGGCCTTTCAAATAGCAGAAATTGGTTCACTGGTATGGCCCATTATTAGGACCTTGTTTTCAGCACAGCACTGCAGGATGTAGGGGCATATTCAATGGCAGTAACAAGTTACTCTTTACAAAGATGACAAGAGGAAAGAGTCCCATGGTAATGAGAGGCTAATAACATTTAATGTGCTTGAGGTGAATAGGTGGGGAAGGCAGTCAGTCATATTTACTGATATCTACAGCAAGGAGGACAAGACACCAGGGCGGTGGGGGACAAACTGTTACACTGAAGATAAAATGGAGGTCATCATAAAGCAAACTCCCCAGCTCCTCTCTCCACTCTCAGCCTCCACTCCCACAAACAGAAGTTTATCTCCTCTCCTCTGGTCGTAGAGATTGGCCGTCTTCCTATCTAAAGTTAAACTCTTCCAATTGAATTCTAGATGGCACCCATTCTTTCCTATCTCTAAGGGACCTTTCTCCATCAATTAACTCCTCTCTTGTATTTTCTTCTTCTCCCTTTATATTAATTGCTCCTCCTTAGAAAATAAAGTCTCAAGTTTCTCCCATTACTGGAAATACCTTTACTTATTTTTGATTATACAAGTAATTCATAAATGCATGAATACATGCTTGTTAAAAATATTTATATTACATTTAAAGTCTCCTTTGAATATAATTCCCCTCCTCATCCTCCAACTTTCACCATAGTTATCACTGTTATCCCTTTTGTATGCATACTTCCAGACATTTTACATACAGCACTGCTTCATGTCTTTTTCCCTTTTTAAACAATTGGCTTAATATTCTACATACTGTTGCTCAATTTGTTGACTCAACAATGTCTCTCAGATCACTAGATCCACCTCATTTTTTATACTCTGAGTCTGTTATAGTTTTTTGCAGTATAAATGCATAGTTTATTTAATCAGTTCTTTGCTGATGAACAATTGGATCCTTTCCAATACTTGTCATTACAAACAGTGCTGGAAGGAACAACAGTCTTTACCATTTCTCTACAATAGATGCTTAAAAGTAGAATTTCTGGATCATGGAGCAGGCATACGTTTAGTTTGATAGATACTGACAATGATGTCCTCTCAAGTGGCCTTGCCAATGTATATTCAGACCTGTAATAGAAGAGTTCCAGTTTCCTCACTTGCTCTTAATATTATCACATTTTTACTTTGCCAATTTGATGAGAAAGAGATATTTCTTATTTTAAATTTTCATTTATCGGATTGTAATGTGATCAAACATTTTCATATTCATATTTTATATTCACATTAAGCATACTTTTATATGTTTACAGACCAATTATATTTCCTCTTCAGGGAAATGCCTGTTAATGTCCTTTGACTAGTTTTGAGGTAGATTGTTAGTCTCTTTCTTATTCATTGGGAGGAGTTATTTCCATTTAATCATAGTAATCCTCGGCTTATGTTGCATATTTTCTCCCAGATAGTAACTTCCCTTTTAATACTGTTTATGGTGGCCTGTTATCCAAAAATTTTATTTTAATTAAGTCACAATTTTTTTCTTCATGTTTTTTGCATTTTATGTCTTAACAGGGCCAGTTCTCCAATATCATAAATGTATTTTCTCCATTTCCCTCTATTTGTTGCTTTTTATCATTAGTTATTTAACTCATCTTATATTTTTTAGTAACATAAGTTAGAATCTAACTTTGGTCTTGCTCAGTTAATAGCTAATTTCTCCAGTACCATTTATTAAATGATCCATTATTCCCTGATACATTTTAAATGCCACTTATATCATTAACTAAGTTCTCATATATACCTGGGTCTGTTTCTGAGCTAACCATTTTATGCCAACAAT
Source organism: Sapajus apella (assembly GCF_009761245.1). Lineage (NCBI taxonomy): Eukaryota > Metazoa > Chordata > Mammalia > Primates > Cebidae > Sapajus > Sapajus apella. Next base: position 7,202,230 of record NW_022437023.1, read on the forward strand.
TTATTTGTTTGTTGTCAATAAACAAATTGACAATACAACACTATTTTACTTATCATAGATTTGTAATACAGTTTGATAGCTACCAAGCAAGTCTACCCATCTTCGTTCTTTTACAAAATTATCTTGACTATTCTTGTACATTTTCTTTTCCTTGTGAATTTTAAAATCAGTTTTGTCAAGTTTTAGTTGCTTCTAATTTATTTGACCACAGAAGACATTTTTCAAAGATCAATATTCAAAGGAACACACTTCAGTGATACACTGACTTAGGCTGTATCTGGCCTAAGGATTTTTTTATTTGGTCAGTATAGTCTTGACCCATTCATGTATTTTAAAATGTTTGACACTCATCTAAGAGCCAAAAGTAAATAATAAATGTGCAACAGGGTGTTTGTATGTATGTGGTAGGGTGTCTCTGTCTTCCCAAATGGCAACAACTGGCTGAGGCCAAGTGGTGACTACTTCCTTCAATTACATGAGCCCTAAGTCCAAGTTCTCCAGTTTCTGAAATAGGCCCTTGGATCACGTGTGCTATTCTCTGAGAACACTGCATTATTGTAATACCATCCTAAATAGCTTCATATCCCTCAAATTCATCCTCTATCTATACTGCTACCAGAATGACTTTTCTATACACATATAACTGGGCCTCTCCTATGCTTTAAATTATTTGGCAACTGCCAATTCCTTTTAGGGTAAGATCCAATGTTTTCTGTAGGCCTTATAAGGCTTTTCATAACCTGGAATATTTTTCACATGTCATTTCCCATTATTTCCACATTATCCTTTCTCTAGCCATTTGACCTGTCTACAGCACCCAATAGATTTCCCACACATTAAAAATTCATACTTCAATTTAAGTTGTTCTTCCTGTGTAGAAGGCCAAGTCATCTACATCACAAACCGTACCCTCCAGTCTTCTGCCCCAGCCAAATTTCTTTTGTCCTCGCATTCATTTGCATGGAGAACTCCTATATTTCCACATTTCAGACTCAATTCCATTGCTACCTGCTTTCTAAAGCTCCTTCTGACCACTTGCCCTGTAACTCTCACCACCATCCCAAGAAAGAATGGAGGCTCTTCTTCTATGTCCCTCTTCCACTCATTATACCTTCCACTAATGTTCTTGTCTATTTGACTCATAAGATTGTGTTCTTCTTGGAGAAAAATTCTGTATTAATCAATTCAGTATCTCTTAAGCCTGGATCAGGGTAACTAGAAGTTTGTAGGCATTCAAAAAATCTGTGGAATAAGTGAAGAGAAATTTTGAGAGAGGAATGAAGGGAAGGAGAGCTTAATAAATCAATCACTGCTTCCACTCTTGGGGAGCTTAGAGCCATATAGAATTCTGCTCATTATTTAAAATAATAGTATAGCCAGTGAGACCAAACAACTAAATTGCTAAAGAGACCATGGACTTAACTTTCTCCCACATTTTAACAAGTAGTGTCAACACAATTACATAATTGTTTCCCTGACAAACATAAAAGTTGTGGAAGTAAAGCAAATATCATAGACAAATTCTCTCTAGATTTAAAGGTAAGGTTTTTAAAGTTATTTTGCCTTGCAATCAATATAGTTTCATTTCTGAAATAATAAAGGAATTCGACGGAAATAAGTGATTGAAAATATTTTACTGTGCACATAGGCATTTAGTAGTCTCCAAAGTTAAGATAGCCTGCACTCAAATAAGACTTAAGGATGCTCCTTGGCAGATATGAACATTCTTTCATACTGAAGACCACTCAGCTATACCAGCTTTGTCAAACCCCAAAAGTGATCTCAACAAGATGCCTAAACCCTACAATCACTTTTATAGAACATTCTTAGATTCTGACTGGTTCCATTCTGGTATTTTTAGCATCTGTCTAGCAGACTTGTGCATATACATAAAACACACAAAATTCCATTAGCACAACATTAAAGTTTCAAATTTAAACATACAGGAAACTGAGAAGTTATGGTCCTCATAATAACTGTAACTTACCCACTTTATATATGCATTATGTGTTAAGTTTAGACATGAAAAGGTCAAGCATTGAGCTGGCATACAAAAAGGACTCATATATATACAGTCCAAATTCTCATCTCGCTTAGAATGTCTACCTTTATTTTAAAAAACGATACACTAATATAATCTGCTTTCTATATACATAATGGAGACAGAAGGAGAGTTGGAATTGAGCCTATTTCATTAAATATTCAGGTGGTTTAAAGTTATTCACACTGTATTAAAAATTGCTATGCCTTTTCAGGACACTTTTAGTTCAGAAAATTAAAACGAAGTACAGAAAGCACCTATTTCCAAAATAAGGGAAGTATAAGATTTTTAAAGTATCTTGAAAATTCTATAATGGTTAAAAGAGTAAAAAAAAAATTTACACCTAACACTCTTACAATATCTTTTCAATTCTATTTATTAGTTTATTTTCTCTCTAAATTCTCATTATATAGACATTTTTGAAGGAATTCTGTCAGCTTGGAAATAAGAACTCACCTCTTGTGAGGAGCATAATTTGCTTCACATAAAAGAAAAAAAGCTTACTTTGTTCTACTACTACTTAACATATTAAGTTCAGAGTTATACATTAAATAATTTCCCTGTGAGCTGAGGCCAAGCACATATATTTCCACCCAGGGGGAAAAGTTTAGAGTCAATGAAAACACAACTCAATAATGAAGGTCTTCACACAGGGGGCAGTCAGCCAAGCTAGAGCATGAAAGGCCAACATGGTGTGTGGCTCTTACTTGAATGCACGAAAAAGACCTACTAAATCACTTAAGTACTGGAGTTTTCTTTTGAGTTATAAAGAATCACACAAACTTTGGGCTAGAAGGACCAGTCTGGTTTGTCCTGCTTTCAGGTAGGCCCACCCAAACTATCCTGGACAGAGGAGAAATTGAACTATATTTAGAGCCTGCCAAGAGAATCCACAATTGCTCCTAATAATTCTTTCTAGTATTAAATAGCTCTGTCAAGAAATCTTCCCAATATCTCCAGTAAATCCTTTGTGCTGAAATTTAAACCGGAAAACTGGCCCCAATGTGACTTGAACATGTGGTCTCCTAACCTGGAGGTTATATCGTACTGTAAGGATGCATACAATAGGACCAATTCTTTACGTATTTTATAGCAATTTCCCAACAGTTACTGAAGAGCATCTGGGCCAAGAAAGTGCTACATATAGAAAATATATGTCCTATTTTGTTACAGTATTTGGAATATCATCTCATTAATCAGATTTTCTTTCTTTAAAGGTGGCCACCATTCTAAGGCCAGAAAAGCAGCAGATTACAAAAAAGTCTATTTCTGTATATTGCCACAGCACTGGTCAGTAAGCATTCAAATTGGTTTTTTCACCATATTAATGGATGATCAAGTGATATGATTTGGCTGTGTTCCCACCCAAATCTCATCTTGAATTGTAGTTCCCATAATCCCCACGTGTCCTGGGAGGGAACTGGTAGAAGTTAATTGAATTATGAGGGTGGTTACCCCAAGCTATTCTTACGTTAGTGAATGAGTTCTCATGAGATCTGATGGTTTTATAAGGGGCTTTTTCCCCTTTGCTTGGTACTTCTCTCTCCTGCCACCTTATGAAGAAGAACATGTTTGCTTCCCCTTCTGCCATGATTGTAAGTTTCCTGACGTCTTCCCAGCCATGCAGAACTGTGAGTCAATTAAACCTCCTTCCTTTATAAATTACCTGGTTTCGGGTATTTCTTCATAGCAGTGCAAGCACAGACTAATACATCAAGTCATGGTTCATCAGCACAACAAATCTGAATAAGTAAAGTTTCATTTTGAATTATTTACTTAGCCTCAGAAATGGCTTAAATTTGTGCTTTCTTTTTTCTCTCTCTCCCTTAATTCATTCCCTTCCTAGGGACAAATTTTCCTCTGCCCCAAGAATATAAGCATCCCACTCCGCCTATGGTAGTAAAACTGGGAGGAAATAAAAACCAAACATCAGAAAAGGAGTTAAAAGTGCATGCAGTAGGGGGAAAAGAAGTAGGGCATAGCAGAAAAGAGAGGTACAAGAAGGAACAGAGCCTTGGGAGCTAATAACGAGTACCCTGAGAGAACCAGATAAAGGCCCTTCCTGTGAAAAGCTGATGAATGGTTAGAACAAGAGAGTCACTATCCTCTAACCTCCCTCAATCCTTCTCCACCCAGCAACCAGGAGCCATCTTTGAAAAATACAAATCAGGCCAGTCTCTGACCAATAATTCATCATACTGATATTCTAATTTTTCAACACGGGAAACTCAGCCATCCGTGGATAGTAAAACTACTTACTTTAATTATACTGGAGACTTTGCCACCCCAGGAAAGTTTAAATAATTAAGAATAGAGGTAAAGTAAATCAAACCCATACTCTTAATAATATCATGAAATATATTAAGTGTACTTTTAATATCATTGTGCCATTCTAGTTGTTTTATTTAAAGAGTTTGAAACACTTAAAAAATCATGACTTTAACTTAAAACATATAATCCGTTTCAGATTTAAGATGTTAAATGGTATAGATACATTTGATTCAATTTTGGAAATACCATTAAAATGTTAAGAGAAGTTGATTTACCCTGGGTATATGTTTGCTTATTATTTTTTATGTTGCTGTGAGCTTAAAATGATTTTTTAGGTTTGTAAGTCTGCCCCAGAGGCATTTGAGGTGTTTGAAACAGTCACATACATTACATGTGTAAATGAGGTTTAAAATGTTTAAGGGAATTTAATTAGCTAAATTAAATTGTAATTAATTGTTTAGAAAAATTTTAACTGTTAAATTTGAATTAATCAAATGTTAACAAATGAAATAAACTATTCTTATCTTATATAATAATAGCTAAATGTAAAAATAGACTCATAAGATTTGTAGGTTGAAGCAGGTGTTTGAACACACAGCTTTAACAGAGACAATATCAATTCAAAACCCAATTAAATGTAAGAAGTCCTTTTAAAGATTTCTCTGGAGACTAAGGCCGAAAGATTGTTTGAGCACAGGAGTTCCACACCAACCTGGGCAATATACTGAGTCCCCATCTCAAAAAAATTATCTTAAACAATAAAATACTCAAACTGAAAACAAGATCCACAAAAGCAGGGTCTTTCTCTGCCTGGCGTACCCCAATGTCTTCAGAGGCAAAAATTTGTCTGCACATACACATAGTCAAAAATACATGTCCACACGGAGCTGTTTTGTCAACTTCAACTTGGCATCTTTCTTTTCTTTTCTTTTCTTTCTTTCTTTTTTTTTTTTTTAGACAAGGTCTTGCCCAGGCTGGAGTACAGTGGTGCCATCATGGCTCACTGCAGCCTCGACCTCACAGGCTCAATCGATTCTCCTACTTCAGCCTCCTAGTAGCTGGGACTACAGGTGCACACCACCATGCCTGGCTAATTTTTGTATTTTTGGTAGAGATGGGGTTTTGCCATGTTGCCCAGGCTAGTCTCAAACTCCTGGACTCAAGTGACCCACTGGCCTCAGCCTTCCAAAGTATGTATAGTGGAACTTAGTATCTTTCTGAAGATCAAATTAGAGCAACCAGTCATACCAACAGTAATGGAAAAAATCTGTTCTGGAATATTTGTAGGTATGAGGAAATTTAAATTTTGAAATAAGATTTCCAAGGGACACTGTGGACAATAAGAGCTATAAGTATGGGACTATAAGGATTTGTTCCTTGGCTGGTGATTACAGATGGATCATAGGAAGAGAAGGGGAGTTAAGCCATAAATTGCAGTTAGAAATAAAAGTAGTCAGTCCCAGGGTTCCCTCAGGAAGATGTCCCATGTGCTACTGAAACCAAAGCCAGAAGCATAGCCAGTTACATGGTGGGAACTGGGAAAGTCAGAATAAGCATAATGCAAGCACTTTTAGATTGGCTGTGAGAAGCTTTATGAAAATATGTTGATGAAGGGAATTTATAAAATATGAATATAGCACAAATAAAACTCGAGAGAATGGGGCCAATGCAGCAGAGTGCACAGTCACTTCTGAGGCATGAGCTGAGCAGGGAAGAAAGGAGTTACAAAGAACAGTAAGTTAAAAAGAAAATCAGCCAGGTGCAGGGGCTCATGCACTTTGGGAGGCCGAGGCGGGCGGATCACGAGGTCAAGACCATCCTGGCCAACATGGTGAAACCCCGTCTCTACTAAAAATACAAAAATTAGCTGGGTGTGGTGGCACGCGCCTGTAGTCCCAGCTACGCTGGAGGCTGAGGTGGAAGAATCACTTGAACCTGGGAGGCGGAGGCTGCAGTGAGCCGAGACTGTGCCACTGCGCTCCAGCCTCACGACAGAGCAAGACTCCGTCTCAGAAAAATGAAAAAATTGATAAATTTAAAGAATTGCCTTTTGTTAAAGAAAAAAACAATTGTGATATTTGACTTCCCTGAAGGTATAGACTAAAGAGAACATTTTATAATGACAATAAAAGAGAGAAATGAAGATGAGGCAAAGATTATGTCAGGTGAGAGAGTGCAGTTTTAAGAAGGAAATGTAAAGCAATTTAATCAGCACTACTAGACACTTAAGCAGATAAATAAGCCAATAAACATGTAGAAAGATTTGTTCCTAGAATATACATGTACTAAGCATTACTCTAGGAGCTGGGAATATAGCAGTGGCCAAGGTAGAGAGATTCCCTATCCTCAGGGGGCTTACATTTTAGTAGAACTAATTAGGATTGGAACTAATATAAAGTTTAAAACAAAATAAATGTTGTATCTAATATAATTTCATGTGGCGATAACTGTTATAAATAATAGGAAACCAGAGAAAGGAGAAAATGAAAGGATTGTATACAATTGTCAAGACATGGACAAGCAGGTCAGAGTTCAAGCTTGGTGTTTCAGGGTGTGGGTGTGGGGGTGGGTAGTGGAGATCCCAAAGAAGAAATAGAAGGTAAGGTACCCTGAGAATCACCATTTTTGGAAACATCAATCAGTCTTAGACAATGACCTTACAATTACCTCTAATTTCCCCCACATGATGGCAGCCTTGATTCTGAGACTGAAAACTATTAAACTCATTTTTTACCCCTAAACATCTCACTGACAGATGGCTGCATGCGGAAGGAGCTGGCATTATGTGTCCTCTCAAGATATTTCTAAATAAATCCGTGTCCTCCGGACCCAAAATACACGGTGTTTTCATGATAGTTGACTTAACATAAAAATTTGTGAAACATGTTTGGTGGTGAATTAGATATGTAAAGAAGGAACATAAACTGGTTGGGAGCAAGATTTAATTGCCTGAAGTACAGGAGATCTGGAGGACAAAAAAATAGCTAAGACATATATATTTTTCTCCTCTTTTAGCCTGAATTAAAGTTCTGAGAGAGTAAGATGTTAGAGACACTTTTTGTATCCTTTCCAAAATTTGAATAAATCATTTGTTCCCTATATGATTTAATTTGGGAGCCAATCATAGTTCCCAAAGATACAACCCTTAATAGCATAATGCCAAATGTTAAACTCCTGGAAGATCAAAATCTGGAAAAAATAACTAAATATTCTCTAAAATATATTTATTTATATTTTTAAAAGGGAATTTATTTGAGAAACACAAAAACATGACAAAACATTTACCATTTTATACAACAGAACAGGCAATAATAACATATTTCTACAAGCATAAACCCTCACGTATAACAATGACAGTTGCAGAGTATACAAGTTATAAGCACACGAACTGTATTCATAAACAAATAGGTTGACAAGGGAAATGTATAAATACATACCACTGTGGTTAGCAATTGTGTGCACCTAGCTTTGTAACTGTGGTCAACTGAAACACCATAAGGAACAACCTAAGACAAGATGGATGAAAAGCCAGGATGGGTCACTACCATATATGCAGTCATCCAAAGAGCCAAAATCTCAAGAAATTTTATCTTGCACAAATGCAGATGTACAAAATAGGTATCTCTTCATTCACAGGGGAAGTTTCAATGTTTTTGCACACAGGCAGAGTGCTTACACAAAGTCAACGTTGTGATAATGCACTTCTGTGAACTTAAATTTGCAAAAACTGCATAAAATAAATAAGAACTCTCTAAAAGTTTCAACAAAATTTGTACCTCTATGATGTGAAGATGAAATAAGCAGCATAATTAATTGGAAAAAAATGCCAACAATTTTAAATAGGAAAAAAAAAAAAACTACAGAAAGAGATAAAACCCAAGCCCAGAAAGAAAATCCAACATATGAAAAAGTGTATTACAAGAATAGATTATAGGCAACTGCACAGATCTGTCCAGAAGAGCTGGCCAACTTTCACAATCATTAACTATATTTTGAAGTCTTGCATTGCAATGAAGAGCTGTTTTTTGGTTTTTGTTTTTTTCTTTTAGGACATCACTCTCCTCGCAGAATATGCTCACATTCATTTTCTATGTGATACTGATCTTCTTGAAATTCTTCTATTATTTGACCTGCACCAATATGAGCAGTCCCTATTACATTTTCCCATCTTCTGTGCCATGCTTTTTTGTTGTTTTGGGTACATGGAAAACTTTTCTGCATACACTCAAATACAGACCACAAATTTGACAGAAACAATACTGGTGATCAAACAGCAACACCATTGCATGTCTTCTTATCCAACTATGCACATAATTATTTTCAAATCAGTTGCTTCACTGGCTTCTTCAGGCAAATGTGGCTTTAATTCATTAACATCTCCTGGAATGTCATCAGCTAGAAGGAATGTCATGCAGACAAATTATGCATTTTAAAATTGAAGCATTCGTTGTTGCCAAATATCATGGCCAATCCACTCATCTGAATTTTTCACCAAATGCATTGGGCAAAAACAAACTTCATTGGTAACACCTTAAAAATCATTGTTAGAAGCCCTGATCACACCTAATTTCTGTCATTATGGTTTGGCAATTCAGTTGAAATCCATTTTCTTCTGCAAAGTCCACCAAATATTCAAATAAACATTTATAAAGTGCTTTGGGTTTTTTTTCCAGTCATTAGTGCATAATCAAGCAGATCAGTTCTAGAATTTTATGACCTAACAGGAGCTATGAATTGTATATATGAATATACAACTATGAATTGTACATAGTTGATTAAAAAATAATGGGGACAGTTTTGAAAGTGCCAACCATTAGTCAAAGTGAAACACATGCTAGTTTTTCTATGTTAGATTTTGTGGTAAATATATACATAAGAACTCTATCTTCTTCTACAGTCAAATCTCTAATCAAGGATAATTCACCACCTAACGTGTTTTCTAACACTGGAGAAAGCTCAGTATTAGCAAGTGTTTTTGGTCCAGAGAGTTGCTGAGCGTCTTGATTTCTTTTTACTCTCTGACAAAGGATGTTTTTTGAAGACAAGCATGGTGTTATGTGTGAAGGGGTAGACGTTAAAAACAATTGAATAATTTGGCAGGGGAGGTTTCTTGTATTTTTCGCCTGTGTTTTCACTTCTATGATCTTTGAAATATTTGCAGCACTTGTATTTGAAGGGGGATTGTGGCCTACCAATTTTTTAAATACATGCTGTCTATCTGAAAGTCCAGTTATTGTGCGGCCATTGCAATTAAGCAAATTTCTGCTTTTGCAGCACCAATAATAATTAGCTTTTACACTTTTATCTTTCATGCCATTAAGTAGCCTCATACACTTAATTTATCAGAGCATTTTTACATGGGAACAGTTTCACAGATCTTTTTCACTGTTTTGTAAGAAATACGGTAAGAAGGAATGAAATTCAGCTTCCCAATACCAAATCTGTATTAGTCAGGGTTTCTCCACAGAGACAGAACCAATAGGATATGTACATAGATAAATGAGAGAGGATTTATTAGGGGAAAGACTGACACAATTATGGTGGCTGAGAAGTCCCACAACAGGCCATTTGAAAGCCAGTGACCCTGGGATGCCCATAGCTGGCTCAGGCTAAAAGCCACAGGATGGGGTGGGCCAGGGCAGGGATGAAGTAAGTCCCGGAATCCAAGGGCCAGTGAGCCTGCAGTTCCGACATTTAAGGCAACAGAAGAAAAGTCCGTCTCAGCTCTCAGAGAGCAATTTGCCATGTGTATTTGTTTTCTCTGGCCAGAACCAATAGAATGACTCCCACTAACACTGTGGGCAAATCTCCCCCACCTAATCGACTAGGACTCATACACTAATCTTCCTTGGAAACACCCTCACAGACAGACCCAAAATAATTCTTTGCCAGCTTTCTAGAAAATCCTTAACCCAGTCAAACTGACACCTAAAATTAAGTCTTCAAGTCCACTTTTTGCCAAGTTGGCACCAATACCTATCTCCTTAAAACATACTTAATTTCCAGATAAAGACAATAACAAGGTAATAGTTCTGCTGGGCATGGTGCAATTATCCTGTGAGTGTAATTTTTGAGATTTTAGATGTTAGTGATTTTAGACTTTGGGGATTTTGATCTTTCAGGACTTCAACATTCAAGATAATGGTGTTCAGGATTGTGCCTGATATGGTTTGGATATCTGTTCCCTCCAAATCGTACATTGAAATGTAATCCCCAGTAACGGAGACAGAGCCTGGTGGGAGGTGTTTGGATCATGGGGGTGGATCCCTCATGAGTGGCTTAGCGCCACATCCCTTTGATGATGAGTGAGTTCTTGCTCTGAGTTCATGAGAGATCTGGTTGTTTAAAAGTGGGTAGTACCTCATCCCTCTTTCTCTTACTCCAGCTCTTTCCACATAAGACACCAGCTCCTGCTTCACCTTCTGCCATGATTGCAAGCTTCCTGAGGCTTTCACCAAAAGCAGACACTGGCATCACACTTCCTGTACAGCCTGCAGAACTATGAGCCAAATTGATGTTTTCTTTATTAATTGCTTAGCCTCAGGTGTTCCTTCATAGCAATGCAAGAACAGACTTACACGTCTTTCAGAATTATGATCTAAACCCATTTATTTTAGTCTCTTAAAATTTTAAAGGTTAAGTGTTCAACTGTACCTTAAGAGCGATTCCTTCTTAAATAAGAGTGAAAGACTGGTTTTCTTTTTAGGAGAAAAATTATCATATGGTAAGTTCAAACACTGACTCAATTCAACAAAGTACACAATTAGGACAAACTAAAGTACTTAGAACTTTTGTTCTAGAATCAGAGCTCTCACAATGTCTCCCTAGTGAACATCTCACAGAATGCAGAAACACACTACACCTCAGGATCTCCAATACAGCTGGTGCCCGACTTACGACCACGATTGGTCCGACAGACCGGTCGTAACATGATTTGGTCATAAGTTGAGTAGGCTATATGTACAGTACTGTGAAATGATGTTATAAAAATCTTTAAGTCATATTTTATCATAATTTTCTTTCATTGTTATATATCATAATTTTCTTTGTTCATTTTATGCCATTTGTATCATCTCTACACCATCTTGTTTCTTATTTTTACATTCGTCAGGTCTAAGTAAAACACTGTATTACGAGTACAATTGGTTTAATATTTGCAAAACATGCAAAATTACAAAATACAAGTGCATACAAAAATACAAAATACAGGTGTAAAAAATACCATAGGAAACATTTTGCCAATTTCAAAACATATCAAAATATATAAATATGCACAAAACATTTTATTGGCTGCTGGTGCTTGGCTGCGGATCGTTGATGTCATCATCTGAGGCAGCAGTTGGGGTTACCAGAGTTGTTTTTTCATAAACATGGTGAGCTTTGTCTGAATTGTATGTTTCTTTTTTTCTTCATAAATTTCACGATACAGACGAAACACATAGTGCACCATCCGTTCAATCCTTGCAAATCGTTCAATGTTTGGGTCCATTGCTTCGAAATGTATAAGAAGTTTATTCAGTAAAGATAAACCGTCTGATAATCCCTTAGTGGTGAACTTTCTTTCTGGCTCCTCCTCTTCTTTCTCTGCTTCTCTTCTTTCTTCTTCCGCCACTCTTTCTTCTTCCAGTTCGATTAGCTCTTCATTTGTAAGTTCTCCGGATTCTTTGTCTAGCAACTCTTCGACATCTTCCATTTCACACTCCAAAGAAAGGTCTTTAGTGAGTTTTACTATGCTTTTGGCCTCTTTGTGAATATAAGTGCGTGCTGGCATCTGTTTCCAAAATAATCCAGTTTCATCAACATTGAAAATCTGTTCTGCTATATATCCCTCATCTATAATTAATTCATCCAGACTATCAACAAACTTACGTGCTCCTTCCTCATCCGCACTTGCTGCTTTTCCAGTCACTCGAACACTATGCATTTGGAATCTTTTCTTGAATCTCTGGAACCAGCCAGAGCTTGCTACAAATTCTTGACTGTAATCTTCTCCAGCATGCTCCTTCAGAGTCTGAAATAGACTTCTCGCCTTCATCTGCACAGTAGAAAGATTTAATGGTGTCTGTTTTTGAATTTGATCTTCCATCCAAATATATAGCAATTTCTCCATTTCGTAGATGGGCCTGCTTCATTGCTTTGTTATAACTGTTGATCGCATGGGTACAGAACCTTTCACACCTTCATGAATTCTTTCTTTATCTTTCAAAATCGTTGACATAGTCGAGTGTGATAACTTCGTATCACGTGCAATCACATTCACTTTCTTTCCTCCTTTGTACTGCTTAATTACCTTCATTTTCGTGTTGAGATCGATGGCCTTTCTTTCCTTCTTGGCAGGCTGAGGCGTAGACAAAGACAATTTCCTCTTGGTAGACATTTTGGGAGGGGTTTGATGAAAAATATCCAAGACACAAAACACAAATTGCTGTACCGAGTCTGGGATAACAGTTGAAATGGTGCACGCGGAGATGGTAGTGCTGCCGGAAGCTGGTCCGCACTGTCATATGCCCAGCTGGGCAACGTTTGCACTGCCAGACGCGGAGGCGTCGTGGCTAGTGATTGTGGTCGTAAAGATGAATGGTCGTAAGTTGCATAGGTCGTAAGTCAATCAATACCTGTATAAGGTCATTCAGGCTTTGCTTGAATACTTTGTGTGACGAGAAGCTCATTACTTCACAAAACAGATATTTCACTTTTGAGCAACTTTGACTATGCCATAAAATCCTTATTTTAGCTAATGGTAAGAAAGTAACTTGAATACATTTATTTTTCAAAATCATTTATTTTTACTTAACATATCAAATGTACAGCCATTTGATCCATGAAACAAAGGATAAAATATATTCTCTTAAAGCGTTTGCTTAGATGTCTTGTGAAATTGCAAAAACAGACTCCACGGAAAAATAAATACATAGGAAAATCTAACAAACCAAACCAAGTGAAATATTTCAAAGGCGACTTTTTAATTGCTTTACAAAGGGTCCATTATGTAAACAAAGCTCTACTCCACAAGTCATGCTACCTCTCCCAACACCACCACCACCACTCTGATTCTAAGAGGAAATGGCTAAAATCATTCAAAGGGCTCTTTACTCTCTGAATACTAATGTTAAATAATCTTCCATGAGTGTTATGCAAAGCACACCCATATGGATTTATCCAAGACATAGAGGCTCTCCACAGAAGTTAAAAACTGACCTGCATAATTCATCTAAGTTTCACATCTTTGAGGTGGTGAATCATTTCCTTTGCTTTAAAATATTTTCCACATCTCACACAGGTCCATTCTCAGTTTATTTTCTTTTGAAAATGTTACCGTTCATTCATAGCCAGCTACTTTAAAAGCTTTAATTGTAATAACAAACTCTCAGGTTTTTTTCTGTCGTCTGATTTCTGTCACAAAGGTACTTAGGCTTTGTACCTCAAACAAGACGTTAAGAAGTACTGTTCCCAGGAATAGAACAGACATATTTAGACCTTCCACAGGGCAGCATGAGGTGGGCGGCACCTTTGGTGACGCAGCGTGGAGTCTGCAGTAACTGGTGTGGTTGAGCAGGGGCAAAGGTGGGCAGGTGCTGGCTGAGCCAGCTCCTGGGTATCTGGGCCTGGACTCCAGCACATGCAGACTTACAGAAACATTGCCAGTGATGGCAAACCACATGTTGCTTGCTTCTCTTTCTTTAGAATTGCCTTCCTAAGAAGCCCAGTCAAGAGTGAATATAAAGCAGATGGCCCACTCTCCTCAAAGTCACTGGGAAAGGGTCTTTTAATAGAACAAGCTACCCAGGTCAGATAGGTGAGAAGGTCCCTACACCCATGGCAATGCTCTGAGTAGTCCAGGAAGCTCTGCCTCACTCTCTCCATGACAGCATATGGCTACTCTGGGCACAGGAGAAGGAACAGAAACCCCAGACTCAAAGAGGGTTTGGGGAACATCCAAGGAGAGTAACTAGATCTCTACAGTAACAATTTGTTAATATGATTACACCTTATCATAATGCTGTTTCAGATTACAGGTATTAAGGCAAGGGGTTTTCACAAAGTTCAGTTAATCCTTGAATGATGCAGTCAAAAATCTGCATGCAATTTTTGACTCCACAAAAATCTAACTAGTAATAGCCTACTGTTGATTGGAAGCCTTATCGATAACATAAACAGCCAATTACCACAAATTTTATATTGTATTTTTACAATAAAGTAAGTTAGAGAAAATAAAATATTGGAAGAAAAAATATTTACTAAGTAGAAGGGGGTCATCATACATAAAGGTCTTAATCTTCATCTTCACATTGAGTAGGGTGAAGAGGAAGAGGAGGTGGAAGAGGAGGCACTGGTCTTGCAGACTCAGGGGTGACAGAGGTAGGAGAAAATGGAATAAAATCCGCACAGTTCAAATTCATGTTGTTCAAGGGTCAACTGTACTTTGGTTTATTGACATCAGGGTCCTTCTCACTCACAAATAGCACTGTGTGTTACCTTTAGTGAGTCCTCTTCCCTTAGAAATAGTATATAAGGCCAGGCTCAGTGGCTCACACCTGTAATCCCAGCACTTTGGGAGGCCGAGGTAGGTGCATCACCTGACGTTGGGAGTTTGAGATCAGCTTGACCAACATGGAGAAACGCCATCTCTAATAAAAAATACAAAATTAGCTGGGCGTGGTGGCGCATGCCTGTAATCCCAGCTACTCGGGAGGCTTAGGAAGGAGAATCACTTGAACCTGGGAGGCAGAGGCTGCAGTGAGCCAAGATTGCGCCATTGCACTCCAGCCTGGGCAACAAGAAAGAAACTCTATAAAAAAAAAAAAAAAAAAAAAAAAAGGAAAGAAAGAAATAATACATCAATTTGCAAACCTGTATTACCTTCTGACTCTGGCTGTTTGAATAAGGTTAGGCTTCCAGCATCCTCCCCAAAGCAACCATATGAGGGCACTGTAGTGCCACCTATAATTCACACCTGTTGTTCATTAGTAGTTAACAGTTAAACAGCGTTAGAAAATCAACTGCATTTGTTGTCAGTGCTTTTGGTGTTTTGGTCATGAAGTCCTTGCCTACACCTATGTCCTGAATGGTTTTGCCTAGATTTTCTTCTAGGGTTTTTATGGTGTTAGGTCTTATGTTTGAGTCTTTAATCCATCTGGAGTTAATTTTAGTTGTCAGGAAGATGTCAGGAAGGGGTCCAGTTTCTGCTTTCTGCACATGGCTAGCCAGCTTTCCCAACACCATTTATTGAACAGGGAATCCTTTCCCCATTGCTTATTTTTGTCTGGTTTGTCAAAGATCAGATGGTTGTAGGTATGTTGTGTTGCCTCCGAGACCTCTGTTCTATTCCATTGGTCTATAGCTCTGTTTTGGTACCAGTACCATGCTGTTTTGATTACTGTAGCCTTGTAGTATAGTTTGAAGTCCGGTAGTGTGATGCCTCCCGCTTTGTTCTTTTTGCTTAGAATTGACTTGGCTATGCGGGCTCTCTTTTGGTTCCATATGAAGTTGAAGGTGGTTTTTTCCAGTTCTGCAAAGAAGGTCATTGGTAGCTTGATGGGGATAGCATTGAATCTGTAAATTACTTTGGGCAGTATGGCCATTTTCACGATATTGATTCTTCCTAACCATGAACATGGAATGTTTCTCCATCTGTTTGTGTCCTCTCTTATTTCGTTGAGCAGTGGCTTGTAGTTCTCCTTGAAGAGGTCCTTTACGTTCCTTGTTAGTTGTATTCCTAGGTATTTTATTCTCTTTGTGGCAATTGTGAATGGAAGTTTGTTCTTGATTTGGCTCTCTTTAAGTCTGTTATTGGTGTATAGGAATGCATGTGATTTTTGCACATTGATTTTGTATCCTGAGACTTTGCTGAACTTGCTTATCAGTTTCAGGAGATTTGGAGCTGAGACGATGGGGTCTTCCAGATATACAATCATGTCGTCTGCAAATAGAGACAATTTGACTTCCTCCTTTCCTATTTGAATGCCCTTTATTTCTTTTTCTTGCCTGATTGCTCTGGCTAGAACTTCTAATACTATATTGAATAGCAGTGGTGAGAGAGGGCATCCTTGTCTGGTGCCACATTTCAAGGGGAATGCTTCCAGTTGTAAGGACATGGATGAACCTGGAAACCATCATTCTCAGCAAACTGACAGAAGAGCAGATCAAACACCGCATGTTCTCACTCATAGGCGGGTGTTGAACAATGAGAACACATGGACACAGGGAAGGGAGCACTACACACTGGGGTCAGTTGGGGGGAAATAGGGGAGGGACGGTGGGGGTGGGGAGCTGGGGAGAGATAGCAAGGGGAGAAATGCCAGATGTAGGTGATGGGGAGGAAGGCAGCAAATCACACTGCCACATGTGTACCTATGCAACAGTTTTGCATGTTCTTCACAAGTACCCCAAAACCTAAAATGCAATACAATAAATAAATGGGGTGGAAAAAAAAGAAAATCAACTGCATTATGTCATCATTTGTCTATAAAATCACTAATTTGGTTTTTAATTCCATATGTATTGTGCACCTGTCACATACAAAGCTCTTTGTTAATTACTGTGGGAATATATCAATAGATCAAGACAGGATCCCTGTCTTCAAGAAGCTTACAGTCCAGTTGGCGTAAAAGAAATGATGCACAATATACAAGGCAAACTGTACTAAAGACACAGACCAAATGCTGAGAGAGCAAAAAAAGGAAGCGTGATTTACTTCCACTGGGGTGACTGGAAATTTCATTAAGGAAATGTGCTTTAAGCAGGATGTGAAAGGATTTGGAGGATTTGTAGACTCCGTATTTACAATGAATGTCTCATTTTTAGCTGCCTCAACCCTCCCTGGAGGCAGACATTGGATTTTGCTGTTTTCATCAAAGGACTGCTATGCCTGGAGAGATCCATAGACTTCTCTAGACATTAGTGATAATAATCCCCAACAGCAGCTTCCTAGTTATCTCAGTGAGAGAATTGGTGTGAGAGTCTAGCCCGCTTCCATCTGAGGCATTGGTGCCTGAAGCTGAGGCTGACAGGAGAAAGGAGCCCTGCCCCATGTTCCTGATGGTCAGCTGAGGCCTACATTCCTATGTCCTTCCTGTTCAGCTCATTCTCCAGGCACTCCCCACTGCAGTGCTGCTCACACCATCCCAGACATCTCAAGCTGACTTCCCTCAATGACAAAACTCTGTATATGATGCCCCCACATCTTTGCTTTGTCTTTAGCAAAGCTAAAGCTCTACCCTCCTTTGCCCCTAATAACAATATAGCAGGACTTTTCCATATTACATGGTTTCATTCAACATTGTTTTATTATAATATTGATGAGAAAAAAGACTGATTCCTGGCCAGGGCCACTGTCTGTGTGGAGCTTGCATGTTCTCCCCATGTCTTTGTGAGTTGTCTTCAGGTACTCTGGTTTCCTCTCATATTTCAAAGACATGCATGTTAGATTCACTAGTGTGTTTAAGTGGTCACAGTCTGAGTGAGCATGTGAATACACCCTGTGATGGAATGGCACCCTATCCATGGCTGGTTCCCACCTTGCGCCCTAAGCTGCTGCCAACCCTGAACAAGAATAAGCAGGCAAATGACTATCCTACATGTTTAATATTAGAAGTGTTTTGATCTTTATTTAAATGTTTGGTGATCGTTCTGTGACCAGATATATGCTGTGGGAACTTAAGTTTTTGTTTGTTTGTTTGTTTTGAGACAGGGTCTCACTATGTTGCCTGGGCTGGTCTCCAATTCTTGCATTCAGGTGATCCTTATGTCTCAGCCTCCCGAAGTGCTGGGACTACAGGCATAAGTCACCATGCCCAGCCAGAAACTTAACTCTTGTTTATACCAATTAGCCTATGGTAAAATTGGCTTCATTACACATTTCACTTAAAGCCATAGTTTCCAAGAACCTATCAAGGACTTTAAGTGAGGACTTAATGAACACTACTACTAATAATATAATAATCATTTGCTGAAAATTTACCATGTGACAGATAATATACACAGTCTTAGTTAATCTTTACAACAACCCTATGAACTTCTGAGAATTCTTTTCAGAATCACTCTACTTGATTTAAGCAGTACGTTAGTCTGCTTGGGCTGCCATAACAAAATACCAAAGACTGGGTGGCCTAAACAACAGAAATTTATTTTTCACATTCTGGAGGTGGAAAGTCCACAATCAAGTTTCGACAGGGTTTTGTTTTTGGTGAGGTCTCTCTGGCTTGCAGACAGCTGCCTTCTTGCTGCATCCTCACACGAAAGAGAGAAGCTTCTCTTTCTCTCTTCCTCTTCCAATAAGGTTATAATCTTACCTGATGACCTTTTAGGAAGAGGAAGATAGATCTCATTTAACCTTAATTACTTCCTAAAGATCCTAACTCCAGATGTAGTCACACTGGGGGTTAGGACTTCAACATATGAATGCAGGAGTGAAGAGATGACAAAATTCAGTCCATAGCAAGTAGAAAAGAAACTGGTTGAAAGAAAATAGAGTAACTCATAAAATTTCCAGGAAGTTTAAAGTGCCAGCTCAGAAAATAGGCAGGAACAAAAGGAAGCTAGGTAGCCAGAATCATACCCAAACCATACCCAGAACCATTCTGGTGAGGACCTTGTTGCTATCACTGGCTGTCAGCCACTGCTGCCTCAAAAGCCAAATGCTGGTGTCTGCCACCACGAGCAGCCTTGGTATTCACTTTCCCTGCTTCTGTAAGTCCCAGTTCAACATTGCAGGCATCTGATTAAGCAAGCTTAGGTTATGATTAAGCAAGCTTAGGTTACAAGTAAGCAATCTAGCTGCAAGGGATGCTGGGAAAGACAAGACTTGGGCTATTTATTAGCTCTATAATGGAGGCAGGCCCTGCATCCTACCAAGTCTCATATAATACAGAGTATTCTAATTATGAGGAAATATTCAGATGCTAGATAGATGCTCCTCCAAAGGACAACCAATACAATTATAATCTCCTATTACAAGTGGTAAGTAGTTAGCATATATAAGTAAATTAAAATAATTTCATGAACACTCATTATGTGCCATGTACTCCAATATTCTGTATATGTTCTATTTTACATCACTAAAAAGTTATGATCGTGAACAAGAAAATTGAGTTTATAACCTATAGGAACATAAGTCATAATTGAAAAACAAAAGACTAACATTAAAGTCAAGAAGAAATGGGACACATTTAGGAGGTTATCCCATGATCAGCTGAGAAAACATAAGGGCAGGGTCTATGGTACTAAATATGGGAATAAGTTTTGGGAAGAGATGTAAAATCCTTCTTACAGGAATTATTGACAGAATTTCCTGATTAATGAATGTCGGTTGGGATTTCGGTGAGAAAAGAGTAAAGGTAAGATCCAAAATTTCTAGCCTAGATAAAAACTCAGGGCTTAACTAAATTAAGTGCTTTCATCGAAAATTGTTTGCCTAACAAATCTTAAAAGGCCAATGATAGAAAGTGAGATGAAGTCTTAGAACAAGTAGAAAACACTGGACAGGAAAGTCGATATAAGGCACCAGGTCAAAAAAGACCAAATTGATATAAGACTATATAGTAGTGTTCTTTTGGGGAAATATAAGGTTTAGAGAAGAAAGGGAGAATTTTGAGAAAAATAAAATTAACCAAGAGGGAAATAGAATAGGAATAAAAATTGAAGAAAAGAAAACCTGAAAGTAATATTTGTCCAATATTTTTAGTACCCTTTACTGATATAAAGATATTTTAGGAATATAAAATACTTATTTTATTTATTAACAGATATGATATATGGAAAAATTAGCCTTGTGAAACTTTCCCCACAAATGAATTGTATAAATTCAACTGATAGGTCTATGAGTTAGCAAGAAAGGAAAGAGGACAGGTGCCATAAGCTATACATTAGTTGTGTAGAAGTTGATCCTGAGCAAAATGCTGAAAGAGATGATCATATGGCTGGGTTTTTTGCTTACCTGAATTTTTCCTCTTACGAGACTACGAGCATCATGAAGGAAGGAGCTGTGGCTTATTCTTCTTTGTATCTCTGATGCATATCATACACACAAAGGCACAGAGTGTGCACTTAAGAAATATGAGCTGAACTGAATTGAACCAAGCTGAGCAAGTTCACTAAGAAAAAGCCTTGTGGGTAAAATGTGGAAATGTGAACTGAAATACAGAGTTGGACACATCTGCAACAGTCAATGTCCAATGACAGAAAAATCTTTAGTGGCCTATTCCTGGGCTATGTACATGAATGGCTCCTTTTTAATATTTTTACCAAGCAATTACAGAATATTCAGATGATACGCACATCAAATTTACAAATGACTCAGGGCTGGGAGTTAAAACTAACATACTAGATAACTGAGTCAGGATTAAGGACCAAAAAGCTAGAATTAGAGGCCAAACCTAATGATCACAATTTTAAAAAGCAACGGGGATCAATAAAAAGTCCTGCAGCACAATAATAACAAGCAAATCAATTGCATTAGTACAGGTGAGGGAAATGCAAAATGACTCAGACCTTCAATTCTCCCACTATAGCTGTCCAGAAAGCTTGAAATCGCTCTCTACTTAGAGATTCTGGATAAAACATTATACTCTTTTTAATGCATAAATTTGCAAAAAATGTAAGGAAAATACATAGGGACCAAAAACAAATAAGTAAATGAAAAGCAAAAGAAAAGTTTATGAGCCAATCCTAGGGCACACGTAAGAGTGTAGGATGGAGAAAGAAGTCTGACATCAGAAACCAGGGGCTTTGGCCAATAGGCAGTGGGTGGTTCGAATTGAAGACGGCTTTATAAACCTAAGGCTATCACTAACAGGAATGACAAAGAAACTTGCCTTTCTGCCTGAATTATGGCTGGGAAAAGAAAATCTTCCTTCAGCATTTGTAACCATTGACTCTATCCATGTACATAATTGAGGCATCAATTTGCACTACCCAAATGTTATGCAAATCTCAACCACAGAAAGTAATATAGAAGGTGGTTTGAGGATGATGGTAGCCCTGGAGCAGCAGGCAGAAGCAAAAGTAAATCTAGTCTATAGTGATGTGGCCATAAACCAGCAGAACAGGACTCCAATAGGCAATGTCCCACCAAAGATGAGCTCCCAATCTGAAATAACAAAACCCACAAGGACACAATCCACCATAAAAGAGTCAGCAGGTACAAGAAACAGTGAGTCTAGACCTACAAAAGCTATCACATAAGACTATACAATAGCTGTGTTTAAAATTATTAAATATCTAAAATAAGTTATAAAAAATAACATAGCAAGACACTATGAAAAACAAAAACAGGTAGGAAAAAAAATGACCATGTAGAACTTCTAAAAATGAAGATATCACCATTGAAATTTTAAAAACTCAATATAAGGGTTAAATGGAAGATTAGACATAGATGAGCAAAGACTTAATGAACTAGAAGAAATATTTGAAGAAATTACCCAAAACACATGAAAGAGCAATAAAAAGAGAGAAAACATATTTTTTAAAGTCTAAGGGATAACACTGAATGAAAAGGAAAATGTTTCTTTAATATGAATTATAGAAATAGGTATCACAGAGAATGAAGGAAAGGAAATATGCAGCAAAAAAGAATAGCTGAGAATTTTCCAGAACTGGTGACAGACATGAATCCTCAGATTGAGGAAGCACAATGAGTTCTAATTGGGATAAATAAAAATAAATCCACATTGAGATGCATCACTGAGAAACTGTAAAACACATATACAAAGTAAAACTCTTTTAAAAAGCGCAAGAAAAGACATTGCCTGAAAAACACCAATTAGACTAAAGCAGATTTCTCAAAAGCAAAAGCTAAAAAGTGATGGAATAACATATTCAACATATTGAGAGAATATACTGTCAACTAAGAATTCCATACTTATCTAATATGTAAATCAAATGAAATAAATAATGAAAGAGTTAATCATTAATAGACCCTCTCTGAAGAAGCCATCCAAGGATGTACTTCAGGAAGAAGGAAACTGAAACCAGAAAGAAGTGAAAACACTTAACAAAGAAACTAAGATAACATGGGGGACAATCTAAACATGCACAGATTTTTAAAAATAAAATAACAATAATTACTAATGAGTCATATAAAAACAAGATAGAATTAAAACATTTAACAACAATAAGAGAAAATGGGAAGTATATGATTAAAGTTAATAATATATATCAGATGAGTAGAGATATTAATTAATTTTAGACTTTATAAAGTATACTTATAAATTTTTAACAATAGCCACTAAAAGAAAGGAAAGTACAAAATTTCCAAATAATTAGCAGAGAAAACAAATAAGGAAAAATTCGGCAGCAAAACAGGCAGTAGGAAAGGCAGGAGAAAAAAGAAAAAGGCACAGAAAAAGCAAGACAAATGGAAAGCAAATATGATAGAAATGATTGCAAATGTTGGCAAACCACTAAATTGACTAAAACTTGAATTTAAAAAAGTAAAAATCATCCACATGTTATTTTTAAAGGGACTCAACTAAAGCATAAGAATATAAGAAAGTTGAAATTAAAAACAAGAAAAATATATTTTTATATATCCCACTTAGTGTGAAGATTCACACATTTTGTTGTGATCCTATCAATATGCTTGATTACTGAATGCTGGCCCAGACCTTTTGTTGCTGTTACATAATATTCTGTACTGTGGGCTTTAGATAAGATATAGTGGACCTATAATTTTATAGAATAGACTTTAAGATGTAAAGCATTGTTAGAGATAAATCAGTCACTACATAGGATAAAAGAAAAGATTCTCAGGCAGGTGAAACAGTTCTAAACTCATAACATAACCTCCAGATATATTTACAAGTAGAAATACCTGCACCTGAAGATTTTTAACACATCTCCCTTGGTTCTTGATATATCAAGCAAAAAAAAACAATCCATATGGATATGGCAAACTTGGACCACAAAGTCAACAAGTTTGATCCAAATGGATAAATATGGAATACTGTAGGAAGTTCATTAGTTATTAAAAAGACTTCAAACAATTTTAAATTGACTCTTGGAATCATGCATCAGGTGGCAAGTTTGGTCAAATGACCTCTAAGATCTCAACTAATTCTGGGATTATTTAGTCTAGTTTCAATAAATATTTCACTTACAGATTTAAAATCTTGGCCAGGCTTTTTTTTTTTTTTTTTTTTTTTTTTTCCTTCAAAACTGGGTATAGCTCTAGGATGAGTTATAGCTTGAGGTATAAACCTCAACATTCCCACTGTGCTCCACTTTGAGTTTGGTGTGGGGTGGGGATCACCAAGCTAAACCCAAAGAAAACTTCATGGGTGTAGTCCAAAGAGAACCAAATCAAACGAACCAACAATTTTGCACAAATTCCCATGAGCCAAAACCACTGAATTTCACTCACCAACAAAGACCTATATTAGAACCCCTCAGCAACTTGAGCCAAATTTTCCTAAACCTCAGACATGTCAGGACACTGTTAAGTTTGAAAGATGAGCAAAAGGCTAGATTTTAAAAGAATTAACTTGAAACTATACAAATTTCTATAACATTTTGGAGTCTTTACAATAGAACATTTTGGAGTCTTTACCATGGAATAAAATAACTGAAAAAATAAATCATAAAAGTCCCCAGTACCCTCTTCCAGAGAGCAGTATTTCCTCCTAGACATTCACCACAGCAGAAAAAAAAAAATTACATAATGATGTTCAACAAACAAATGACAGCAGCATTTTAAAAGGAAGAATAAGTTACAAAGCACACGTTGAAATAATATGTTGGGCTAAATTTACAACTAACATCTTTGTAAAAACAGTTGGCCCAAACATCAATTTGTATATACAACTAGAGTTCTGTTATTAAAAACAGATCAGGACAAAAGGGATCCATCATTTAATTGGTACAAACAGTACCTGCTTGTGTGGAAAACAATGCTGTGTGTACTGACAGATGAATTCACATGGGCAAATTTATTATATCTCAGTCTCTTTTTAAAGAGTCCAGTTAATCTGCTTACCTCATATCATTTTTAAGAAATGCATTAGGGTGGTATTATCTTTATTGATGCTTACCTTACCACCAGGGTGAGGTATCTAGGAATGGAATGGTAGGGGACAGGGCAAGGAAGATGGAAGAAAAGTTAACAAAGGACTCATCTGCCCAATGGGATTTTAGATCCTTTGGCTTATTCTCAAATTCCCTTCAGTTTTTGAACATATCATTCTATCTCCACGTAATACTATCCAGAATGTCCATGTTTCTGAATTGGTGATCAGCCTTACAATCAATGCATAGATAATACATGGCACAGTTTCTTTTCTTACATGGAAGCTATCATAAACTAATAGTATATCTTAAAAGTTCTGTCATCTCAAATAAAACAAGTATAGTTTTTTGTTTTGTTGTGTTTTGTTTTGTTTTTGAGGCAGGGTCTCATGCTGTTGCCCAGGCTGGAGTGCAGTGGTGTGATCTCAGCTCACTGCAACCTCCGCCTCCCAGGTTCAAGCAATTCTCATGCCTCAGCCTCCCAAGTAGCTGGGATTATAGGTGCCCACGACCATGCACAGCTAATTTTTGAAATTTTAACAGAGACAAGGTTTTGCCATGTTGGCCAGGCTGGTTTCGAACTCTGGACCTCAGGTAGTCCACCCACCTCAGCATCTCAAAGTGCTGGGATTATACGCACGAGCCACCGCACCCAGTCGTATAGTTAGTTTTTAATTCCTCAAAGTATCAGTTTCTTAAGAGCAGACACAGCATTTTAATATTTGTCAGTAATTCCTGCTGTAACTGACATAGCTCTGGCTTTCATTAACAACTTAGAGTTCAATACAATATAGAAGAACACCAATACAAAATTCACTAATGCATATATGAAACCGTAGAAGGAAAATGGGTCAGCTACTTTTTTCATGGACAGATAGTGGAGGGAGACATGATGGGCTTATCAATGAAGACCTTAATCTAAGAACTAAAAGAGAGAATGCAGTTTAGCAGGTGGTGAAGTAAATATCCCACCCTACTCTGACAACTTGACAAAGACTAGAAATAGATAGTCATTAAGCAAGCAGCTTTGCTAAAAAAGGGCAGCAGAAGACGTAGTAAGTAGATATAAAAGTTAGGCAATCAGCTAAGGTAGCTACCGAAGTGGTGCTACCATTCCATAAACATGTATTTAAAACCCTTTTCGTCCCATTCTATCAGGAGAGAAGAAGGATTGCAAGGGATAATGCAAAAGTGACTAAAACACAGTGCCAGTCTTTAGTATGGTCAGTGCACAGGACACAGATAAATACAGTTACAAAGGCCATGTATCAAGTACTTTGGGTAAAAGGAAGAAGGCATAAATGTGTCTGCCTGAGAAAGCCAATAAAAGTTCTTAATAAATGACTTCAAAAAGTAACTCAATGCTGAGAAGTTGAGTCTGGGCAATTAAATACATAAAATAAAATAAATCAAAAGTAACTCAAGACATTTTATATTATAACATTAAAGCAAAGATTTGATGATCTGATTTGAACACAACGACCATTACAATGAAGGAAAGGGCTTCATAATATAACCAAGCTGTTTCCATATTTCAGAAGAATACCCAATTAAAAGCAAAAACAAAAAGACCTTCACTTCTCTGTTTACAACAGTCAACACCAAATACTTCACAACAGGAACTGTATTCTGTTTTGTTTTGTTTTGTTTCATTTTCTAGCCCTTGTTCATATATATTTTCATGAATAAAAACAGCACCTGAGGATAGGAGAGAATACTGTTTACTTTAATGTTTTTAAATAACTCTATTTTTTCTTGTCAACAAATCATAATTGCCTTTTAACTTTTTCTCTTCCTCAACTACCCCTTCTTCTTCCAATACTCAGTTCCTGCAGCCAGAACAAACAAAAAACCCAAAGCCAACATTCCATGTAAAATATCAGTGAGCCTAGAGAAGAGGCAGGAGTGTTCATTAGATCTCACTTCTCATTTGAGAGTCAGAACTCTTCCCTTACCAATTCCACAGAGAAATGGACAATCGGCAGTTTCATCCTTAGTTTCTGTGGACTGGAAATGCAATTTCTGGCCCTGTAACAAATTCCACTATAACAAAGCCAAGAGCATGCCCCATGGAGTTCACTATAATGGGGTTTTAACTGTATTGGCCTTATGCATAAATTCAAAGAAAAGTACATCTTGTGGAATGATGAATGCAGGAAGAACTAAAAGTTTAGGGGTGTGTAGAGTTTGGAAAATTCACCATTTTTTTCTTTCAGAGAAAAAAATATGCTCATTGAGGTGAAATAGAGAATTCTGTCAACTTATTCCACAGATACTTAAGAACACTTAGTACATGTCACATATCAGGCATTGGCCTCACTGCTAGGAATGCAGTAATAAGAAGACAGAAAAGAACCATGTTCTTATGAAACTTATATATGAATCGGGGAGACAGATAATAAATAAACAAGAAAAAGATTAGAAAGCATAAGTACCATTATGCATCGCTAAACAATGGTGATACATTCTGTGAAATGCTTCACTTGGAGATTTAGTCATTGTGTGAACATTGTAGCATGTACTTACACAAATCTAGATGGTTTAGCCTACGAAACATCCAGGCTATATGGGCATAGCCTATTGCTTCTAAGATACGAACCTGTACAGGATGTGACTGTACTTAATACTACAGGCAACTGTAACACAGTACTAAGCATTTGTGTCTCTAAACACGTAAACATAGAAAAGGTACAGAAAAAATACAATATTATAATCTTGAGGGATAACTTTTGTATATGTGGTCTGTCAATGATCTAAACGTCCTCATGCAGGGGATAATGAAATATGAAGGGAATGCAAATAAAGTATTGCACTACAATGTGACTAGATAATTTCTCTTTCTTTCCTTCTTTCCTTTCTCTCTCTCTCTGTCTCTCTCTCTCTCTGTCTCTCTCTCTCTCTCTCTCTTTCGTTGGAGTCCCACTCTGTCGCCCAGGCTGGAGTGCAATAGCACAATCTCAGGTCACTGTAACCTCCACCACCTGGGTTCAAGCAATTCTCCTGCATCAGCATCCTGAGTAGCTGGGATTACAGATGCGCATCAGCACGCCCAGCTAATTTTTGTATTTTTAGTAGAAACAGGGGTTTCACCATGTTGCTCAGGCTGGTCTCAAATCCTGACCTCATAATCTGCCCACCCTGGCCTCCCAAAGTGCTGGGATTACAGGCTAGATATTTCTAATGAGATTGAGAGGTTAGCAAAGCCCTTCTGAGGAGGTAACAGTAAAACTAAAATCTAAGGGATAAGGAGGAAGAACACTTAGAGATAAGGTAGCAGGTGGAAGGGCAAGAACAATCTTGTCGTATTTGAGGAAACAAAAGAAAACTGCTGAGCCTGGACAAAGGAGAGGAAGAGGTAGGTCTGAGAGGCTGGTAGAGGCCAGATGGTAGGGTTTCATAAACAAGGTAAAGTCTGAGTTTTATGCAAAGTTTGAAACAGAGCCTTTATAGCACTTTAAACAGGGGGATGATTGGAAATGATCTGCGTTTTTAAAAGCTCATTTTGGCTACTGAGTGGTGAATGGACTATAAGTGGCCAAGAGAGTGAAGGGTTAGAGGATTGCTGCAAAACTGATTAGGGTGGCGATAATGAAAATGGAAAAAAAAATGATTGATTCGAGAGATACTTTAAAGTTTAATTGACAGGACCTGCTGTAGGAAGATGAGGAAAAGAGAGCAAATCATAATGACTGGAGCCATTTACAGGACAACTGAGGGAGGACAGATTTGGATACAGAGGATCAAGAGTTACTTAAAATATATCAACTTTTAGATGTTCATAAATACCCAAGTGGAGATGTCAAGAATGTGATTAGATATAGATGTCTGGAGTTCTGGGGAGAGATCAGAGCTACAGACACAGATTTTAGAGTCAATGTCATAAAGATTACATTCAAAGTTATAGAACTGAATGAGATCATAAAGGGATCAAGAAAAGAAGACTTGGTCCAAGGATGGAGCCCATCAGTGTTAAGGGCTCATGAAGGAGAGGAGGAACAGGCAAAGAAGGCAGAAGAACAGCCACGTGGTTAAGGGAATAGGATAGTGTGTGTCAGTTTCGGTCATCCTCTGGAAATCTGACACCAAGATGGAATTAGATGTACAAGAGAGATATAAAAGATGAGGAAGCAGGATTAGGTGAAGAGAGCTTCAGACCTGGTGTAGGTACAGGCATAGAAGACTTAGATAGGAAGAGCTCAGTTCTAAGAAATACTTGACATGGTCAAAGGGGAGTTTGGATTCAACACTGCCAATTAGAAGATTCTCATGCAATGAAAGCATGTTCCAATTCTAGTATCCTCATCATGCTCAGTTATTGACTGGGAACACTCCAAGGAAGCCTGGATTGTGTTTCCACTGTGTTCCATCTAGGGCTATGGTAGCTGAAGGCTGCTAGTCAGCTCTTGCCCTGTAGCAGGTACTCATGAAAGGAGACTGAGGACACCTCCATAGCCACCACAGTGTGATGTTATGAAAATTAAGAGTAAATGAGTATCTTAAAGAGGAGGAGGGATAATTTAGCCCTGTCAAATACTGCTTAAAGGTCAAGTAGGACAAGAATGGGCACATGATCATGGTTTTAGGCAACATGAAGGCCACTAATGACCTTAACAAGCAAGAGCAGTCTCAGGAGGGCAGAGAAGACAGAAGCCCGATTGGAGAGGGTCCAAAAATAAATGGGAAGTGAAGTATAGACAACAGAACAGACAACTCTTTTCAGGTAGTTTTTGTGGGAAAAGGGAGCACAGAAATGAGAAATAGCTAGAAGGCATTTGAATAAATGAAGGTCATTGTTTTATTTTAAGATAGCAGATACTAGAATGTACTAATGAGAATGATCTCATAGACTTGGAAAAATCAGTGATGCTGCAGGAAGAAGAAAACTGCAAGTGCAATATATTTGAGATGGCACGACAAGGCCTCAGGAAACAAACGGAGCATTGGCTTTTGGCAGAGTCTGTAGAGCTCTGACTACAGTAACAAGAGGGAGGCCGAGGAATTAGGTACAGATACAGGCTGGCAGATATGATGTAGGAGAATGAGGCTGCACTTGATTGGTTGGGTCTATTTACTTAGCAAAGTAGGAGGAAGCTGAAAGGGAGGGCAAGGGAAGGGAATGTAGGAAGGTTTGAGAAGAATCAAATGGGGAAACAGTCATCTCTGAAAGTGAGAAAGTGAACATACCAGAGAAGTCTATTAGGACTGTAAGGCTGCAATGAGTGCCCATTTGAAATAGGCAGGCATGAGTTTATAGTGAGTTCAATCATCTCAGTTAATATTTTATTCCAGCAATATTCAGCAGCCTAGCCTCAGAGATAGAGTAGGTGGATCATCGAGTTTAACCAGAGGAGAAATTTTGCTGAGTATATGACAGGAAAAGAGATGGAAGGCTTCAATGGTGTTTCTTGACCATGGGTCCATCCCCACATGGGGCACAGTATTTGCCAGCAGACAGAACTGATGGTTGAATGGTCATAGGTCCTCCAACTTTCCAGCTCTCTAGAAAAACTTCTACTCCTATTTTCTCCTCTGTTTGAGCAATCTCTTTATATACTTTCCCTTTGTAGCAAATTAAACTCACAGATACTGAAGTTTTTAATGAATACAATGCAAAAGTCTGCTGCATAAATCTACTTTTGTTTTAATTGATTTTTAATGACTTTTTTTGAAATTTTGTTCTTTTATAATGAGGGTTGGATTTTAAACCATCTCTGTATGTAAACATGTCTTCTTATTGGGATGGCATATGAAAGAGCCTTTTGATGAAAATAAACAAAACAGCTGAACATGGCATCTTCTTCTTAAGTCTTTGCCAGGACAGTTGAATAAATCATAATTTGTAAGGTGTTTAGCTTAATATATCTGTCTGGATTTCAAATGTACATAAAATGCTAACTTCTTAAAAGGCACTACCACATTGATCTTTTTTTGGTAATTTGCCTTGAAAAATAGATGTAACCAGAATTGCCCCTTTTATTTTAACAGACCTTTGAAAATGCACTTAAAATATACTTTCTCTAGCAAAAACATTTGGTGGAAAGCATGCTAATTATACCAATCAGATGGCAAAATGGAAACTTTTTAATAAACAGCTTTCTCTTATAGTCTTAAAGCTACAGCTTATTTCAGAATAAGTCTTAAATACAACACCAAGGTAAGTAATTTGAGAAATGTAAATGATTGCTTGCGCTCACAGATTTGATTTTCAGGTCAAATTCCCTAGTTTGGCAGTTTTAGCCCATGGTAATATCAAATGGGATTCCAGGTGAGCAGAGTGAACTGCAAAGAAACCCTGGCTTTTTCTCACAACCTAACCTCCCACATTAGAAAAAATGGCTGTGAACAAATTTGTCAAAACTAGGACCTTCACTATAGAATAACCATCCAAGGCCCAAACCATAAACAACCACTCATTCAAATGTACTCTTTTTAGCAATAAGGACACCTGAATCATAAATGCATGTTTTTTTTCTTCTTTGAGCTCCTAGGAACCAACTGCATTTTTAAAGTTAGTATATACCTGAGACCAGGATAATTATAGGCTACCATCTTATGACATTGTAATGTTCCAAAGATCCCAAAGGGACTGTAACAAGGTTGGTTCTTTATTTTTAGTATTTTAGCATGAAGAAATGAAGCTACACTTTAGGAATCTGCTGTGTTGGAAAAAATTTCAACTGCCAAATAAGTCATGTAGAAGCAGTATTCTGCAGCAACTCAGGATACCCAGAGTCCAGAATCAACACACTGCAGCTGCATTCAATAGCAGCACCACAATACAAGCCCAAAAGGATGGAAAATGTGACCGGTTACACCACAGATGAATATGGAAGACAATGAACAATGAATAATGAGCGGTGAAAGTAGGGGGCAGGACAGAAGAAGACACATCCCCAACACAAAACAGACAACAAAATGACGACGTCAGTTCTGGGAATGAACAGACAGGACCAAAATTATGTAGAAACTAGGTCATTCTGAGAAATGAATACTAACTCCCAACATCAGGCTCTTAAGAAAGAAGCTAAATTTGAGCTTTTGAGAGTTTATATTTTAAAGAGAACACTTAGTTGTTGGCAAAGAATTGTTCTCTAAAAGGGCTGAAGGTAATAAGTAAAATTTGAATTTCTTATTCCTCAACATCAAAGAATATCAGTCTTTCATTCTTTCCTGGGTAAAATGCAAAAAAAAAAAAATCAGCATCTTTTGAAGTATGCAGATGAAAGGGCTAGGTGGGAAAGAATGATAATCTGGTTGATCAACATTATCTGTCATCAACATGATCAATTTTACTATGTTTTGTTAGTGTAAATATTCCTAAAGCAACAATGTAATAACTGTATTATACATGTTACCACACTTAAGTTAAAATTACATAGGCTGCAGCCAGACTTTCTGTGCTCCAATCCTGGCTTTATCACATATAAGCCATGCAACCTTTGCAGGTCACCAAGTTTAGCTGTGCTGCACTTTCCTTTTCCATGGAATGAGGATACTTTTCTAGTTGAGAGGATTACTTAGTTACTCCACGTAAAGTGCTATATCAGCAAGGACTCCAATAGGAAATAGATGGGATACTCCATTCAAGGAGGGTCTTGTGACAAAGATATGGGTACATACACAGGAACCACAAAGAATAGTGCTGAAACCTGGGGCTAGCAGTAGCAGATGTGTTAACCCCTATAGGCCTGAAAGGTTACTGGGATCCAAAAGGAGTGAGAAAGTTACATAGAATAGGCTGCCTTGAGAAGCAACTGATCTTCCGTCT
Organism: Sapajus apella; assembly: GCF_009761245.1. Classification (NCBI taxonomy): domain Eukaryota; kingdom Metazoa; phylum Chordata; class Mammalia; order Primates; family Cebidae; genus Sapajus; species Sapajus apella. Next base: position 7,234,308 of record NW_022437023.1, read on the forward strand.
GAAGAAACAGCCAATCCAGGGTGACCTTGCAGGGGAGAATGCAAGAGGGAAACATGTTTTGAGTTCACTGTCCTCCCCTCTGACCTCCTGCTGGAGTTTCCCATTGGCTGACCCCACTGGGAGGCCAGATGGCAGGAAGCAGGTTACTAAGCCCACACAGGTCAGCCTACTAGGACAGAGAGCAGATGGAGAAGGGAAGACAGGAGATCTCTTCATAGCAGAGAAAATGAAGAGATCCCACTCAAGCACTTCACTGTACTGGGAACCACCTGATGACTAACTGAACAGCTTACTTTGGCCAAATATATATTGCTGTAATTAATGTAATTACATCATATTAATCCGCACTAGTTGTGAGGATAAATGTATCGAGACAGAGGTTGACATGAATATAACCCTATTTTCATTTGCACAGGTATCAACCAGAAACTCATTGTTTATTCAATTTATTACGGCCCAGGAGAAAAGAATGAGAAAAGGAGTATTACAGGAACCAGTTAGTATCCTTTCTCAGATTTCCCGAGAAGCTGCCACAGTATTTTGTAACCAAGCCAAACTCATAAAGAGAACTATGGTAAGGTACACCTGTGAGACGTATTCCCCAGAGCCTTGGGCTTCTGCAGTAAAAACAAACGGAGAGGAAGTGGAGGACTATGTACAATCTGGCTTTTCATATTGTGAATAAAGATTATCTAATTCTGAAGGATATTCACTATAAAAAACGCTTCAAATTAACAACCTGAAATCCACTTTCTTAGCTCAACACTTAGAAATATAATATAAATCCAGCCTGGGTAGCACAGTGAGACTCCATCTCTATGAAAAATTTAAAAAATTGCCCAGTGTGTGCCACCACATCTGGCTAATTTTTTATTTATTCAGTTATTCAGGAGGCTGAAGTGGGAGGGTCACTTGAGCCCAAGAGTTTGAGGCTGCAGTGAACTGTGATCGCTTCACTGCACTCCAGCCTGGTGACAGTGTGAGATGCTGTCTCTAAAAAAAGGAAAAGAAGAGAAATATAAATATGAAAATGTATTAGTTGATTTGAGATCTGATTTAAAAATGGAAAATCCAGCTGGGTGCAGTGGCTCGTGCCTGAAATCCCAGCACTTTGAGAGGCCCAATAGTTTGAACCCAGGAGTTCTAGACAAGCCTGAGCAACGTGGCAAAACCCTGTCTCTACAACAAATATAAAAATTAGCTGGGTGTGGCCTATGGTCCCAGCTACTTAGAAGGCTGATGTAGGAGGATGGTCTGAGGCTGGGGAGGCTGAGGCTGCAATAAGCCCTGGTCACACCACTGCACTCCAGCCTGGGTGACAGATTGAGACCCTGTCTCAAAAAATAGTAATAATAATAATCATGATAAATAAAAATGTAAGATGTGAGAATTAACAAACATCAGGTCAGTCATGAATCCTACTGTCATATAACTTATTTTGTTTTTTGTTTTTCTTTTTTGTGAAAGGCCAGGGTCTCACTCTGTCAACCAGGCTAGAGTACCGTGGCACAAAGGCAGCTCACTGCATCACTGCAGCCTTGAACTCCTGGGCTCAAGGGACCCCCCCACCCTGCTCAGTCTCCCCAGTAAGCAGACCCACAGGCGCACACACCTCCATGCTCAGATAACTTTTAAAATTTTTGTAGAGACGGTGTCTTGCTATTTTGCCCAGGCTAGTCTTGAACTCCTGGGCTCAGGTGATCTTTCTACCTCAGCCTCCAAAAGTGCTGGAATTAAAAACCTCAGATGTGGCCCAGCATGGTGGCTCACTCCTGTAATCCCAGCACTTTGGGAGGCTGATGTGGGCAGATTACAAGGTCAAGAGATCGAGACTATCCTGGCCAACACAGTGAAACCCCGTCTTTACTAAAAAATGCAAAAATTAGCTGGGCGTGGTGGCACATGCCTGTAGTCCCAGCTACGTGGGAGGATAAGGCAGGAGAATCACTTGAACCTGGGAAGCAGACTTTGCAATGAGCCGAGATTGCACCATTGCACTCCAGCCTGGTGGCAGAGTGAGACTCCATCTCAAAAGGAAAAAAAAAAAAACCTCAGATGTGAACCGTCACACCCAGTCAGTATAGGTTAATAATAATGTACATTTTAATATACATTTGGTCACAAAGCCAAACATAATGCAAGGTGCCATTTTAAATTTTATTAATGAATCACATTTCTAGTTACCTAATTAACTCAAAACACAAGAAAGTGTGTGTCATTTGTTAAACAGGGAAAAGTCAAAACATTTCTTGCTATTTATATAATATGACTATTATTAAATTGTATTAGGGTAAACTATATGATGTAGCATTTACTAATACAGTGATATAAACTTCATAATACTTCCTTTTATCTGTATGCCAAATGATTACATAATTTAAAACTTTCCAAAGGGAGTTTTCAATAACATGTTACAGTGAAAGAGTGAGAGTATCTGAAAGGGTGATAAACACTGATGCAAAGTAATGATGTCAATGGCACTAGAGAACTAGGCAAACGACAATTCTGGAAAGTTCTTGCATGTGAGGCCTTGAATAAGGAACTTGTACTTCATTCAGTGACAATAGTAAGTCACCGAAGGAAGGGAAAGAATAGAATTGGTGCAATAGTTTTGAATGATTAATCAGGCAGTACAAAATGGCCTGGACAGGGAGTGCCTAGAGCAGGAGGCTGGATGGGTAAGCAGGTGGGCAGAAACCTGAATGAGGGCAGTGTGGGGAACAGACAAGCAGGAACAGACAGGAGGGAGAAGGTGAAGGGGAGAGAAAGAAGAGGAGGGAAAGAGGGAAAAATCTGCCTGTGGAAGAAAAATGAACAGGACTTGTTATTGGCCAGGATAAGAGTAAAGAAGGACTCAAAGTAACCTGGGAGTGTCAAGCATAATAAAAACGGCTATGCCACCAACAGGTGAGAGCTCAAGAAGAGTGGTCGATGGGGAACTGCAGGTAAGTTGAGAAACCTGCTTATCTGGGGAGAATAGAACAGGATCCAAATGGAAATGGCTGCAGGCAGAGGAAAATGCAGCCACAGAAGAGGGCCCTCTGCATAGTTTAATCCACTGATGGAGATGTGAACTTCCACAAAGGAAATTTACAGACAAGGTCACAGGGATAAGGGTTTTAAGCAGGGTTGTCCAATAAAATACAGTTAAATTTGAATTTCAGAGAAACGAACAATTTTATGGGTATGACCCATGCAACATTTGGGACATACTTATACTAAAAATGTGTTCACTGTTTATCTGAAATTCACATTGAACTGGGCATCCTATATTTTTCATTTCCTAAATCCGGCAACCTTGATTGGAATTGAATTAGGTAATGAATTTCTGAAAGAAATAAACTTAGCCAGAAACAAAGCTCCAAATAGCAAGGACAGTAAAGAGAAATATTTCTAAGAGAAGAGGAAAGGAAGAGAGGCTAAAATAAAAGATAAATTTGAGGTAGCAGAAAGGGAAAAACTCTCTTATGATAACCTTTCACAAAAAACATCAGGGTCGAAAATGATCAGTGTGGAGTTGAATTAAGGGCAAGTGAATATGTAAAAAGTTCTGCTCACTTTTGTAAGTTATATTGCTTGGGGGGGAAGCCTTGAAGTTCCTTTCAAACCTAGGTTTCTGTGACTCAAGGTTTTCATGTATAAATGTTTCAATGTTTTTGGCTACATAATTTTGTATATTAGAATTTCTATGTATGAAGACAGAATGGTATTATTTAATGTAGCCATATAAATGACAATCTTATAAAGATTGCTTGGTGGGGATTCCATTAATAAAAAGCAAAATGGGCTGGGTGCAGTGGCTCACACCTGTATTCCTAACACTTTGGGAGGCTGAGGTGGGCATATCACGAGGTCAGGAGATCAAGACCATCCTGGCCAATACAGTGAACCCCACTCTACTAAAAATACAAAGGTTAGCTGGGTGTGGTGGCACATGCCTGTAATCTCATCTACTCTGGAGGTTGAGGCACGAGAATCACTTGAACCCAGGAGGTAGAGGTTGCAATGAGCCAAGATTGAGCTACTGTACTCTAGCCTGGTGACAGGGCATGACTCTATCTCTAAATAAATAAACAAATAATTAAAAAAGCAAAATGACTAAGTTTTTATGAGAAAAACATGTTTACATAAGTAAAATGCATCATTAAGAGAAAAGTTATTGTTTGAATAATTTAGCCTCAAATGGACAACTGAAAATCTGTCAGCTTAAAACATGCCACTTTAGGGGAAATAAGTGCACTAGTGCCTCATCCTGAAGACCTTGGGCACTGCAGACTTGTGGGGTTGAGCCAGTTCCTGTAGGACTAAGATAGAAAATGAGATACGAATTCTCACTTCTTACTGTAACCATGTAACACCGTGGCCAATTTAACAGAATACAGGCTACATTTCCATTAAAAAAAACAAAAACAAACCAAAAGGAACAAACCAAGACTAACATGTGGTAATTAGCAATACAAGGGAAAACATTCGGAACATACTACCCCAGATAAAAACATAGACTCTTCAACATTCAGAAACTAAGTCTTCAATTTGTAGAGAAAAAACCTTAATCTGTCCTCAGAACATCTCAGCCTGGCCAATAAAGAACTTGCAAACAAACCTGTCTCCCCTGCCATGACTATTCGCATTTCTATCTTCCAATATTTTGGTAGAGCAAAAAACCAACAACAGCTCAAACTCAAAACTAAAAAAAATAAGCTTTTCTGTGCTCACTTTTAAACAATTACCTAACTTTCCCCAAAGTAAATATTGCCATTCTTTTCTTAACATGATGGTCACATGGAGACACTGTGCAGTCTGGTTTTGTTTGAGGTCACTGTAATAGATATTTAGAATCATGGTCAAGGAGAATTATATTGTGGAAGCTTTACACTCACTTTTTGCTGGTACTTCTAATCTTAGGCTGATAACATCAGGTAAGTTGCCAAGTACTTTCTCGATATGCTAAAACTGTTACAGAATGATGGTTATATCACTGAGATATTTCTGAACCTCCATTCGTTATTTATGTTGTCAAGTAATTTCTAAGGAGAAACATTTTTACCATACCTGCACTTTAATAAATTTACTCATGGCTAATTACTATACAATGCTATTGTACTCTTACTGGTCTTTAAAAGATTTGTAATACATAAAATGAAACAGAAGTTATCCTCCATATTTTTTTTCATTAGAGAAGAGTATACTATACTTAATATACAAAGCTTCACTTTTAAAAGTCATATAACAATGCACCTACCAGTTAGGATACGAATGAAGTAGCCTCTCAGCATCAAAAAGATAACTATCACAACTCTCATCTGTCAATTCCTTTAGGGAAGAACAAATTCACTTAGGTGGTAATGAAAGGGCATATGAGTCAGCAGTAGTTCACACATGGAATTGGCATACAGCTGCACTGCTGAGATCAATGTAGGCATACGCCCCTGGGAAGTTGGTACTATGAGAATATCCTCCAGGAGTCACTTTTTCTGGCTCATATGACTGATGCCTTAAACAAGAAAGGAAGAGAGCTGTTAAGGGCACCACAGTAGCACAAATCTAGAGATATTAAGACTTTCTTAACTCAAGTCACGAGGTTTTCCAGCTCAATAACTAATGCTTGATGGATGTCTTAGGAGATAAGGTGTGACGGAGAGATGCCTGGCTGCCTCTCAGTAGTTATTTTCTCCTTCTTTACTAACCAAAGGCCGGATTTTAATTGGGTATACTGTCACCCAACTAAAAAAATTACATTTCCCTGACTCACAGGTTGGTATAGCCATGTGACTAAGTTATGGCTAATGAGCTCTATATGATATTGTATGTACCTGTCAGTAATTCTCTTTAAAAAGGTCCTCAGAGACTACTGTGAACATCTCCATGCACATAAACTAGAAAATCTAGAGAAAATAAATTCATAGAAACACACACATCTCCCAAGACTGAAATAGGAAGAAACAGAAGTTCTGAAAAGATCAATAACGAGCTCCAAAATGGAATCAGTAATTTAAAAAAAATCTACCAACCAAAAAAAGCCCTGAGCCAGAAGGATTTACAGCAAAATTCTACCAGATATACAAAGAAGAGCTGGTACCATTCCTACTAAAACTATTCCAAAAAATTGAGGAGGAAGAACTCCTTCCTAACTAATTCTATGAAACCAGCATCACCCTGATACCAAAATCTGGCAAAGATACAACAAAAAAAGAAAATTATAGGCCAATATCCCTGAAAAACATAGACACAAAAATCCTCAAAAAAAATACCGGCAAACCACACCCAGGAGCCCATCAAAAAGTTAATTCACCATGATCAGGTGGATACTATTCCTGGGATGCAAAGATGATTCAACATACATGAATCAATAAACATAATTTGCCAAGTAGAATTAAAAACAAAAAAAAACATATGATCATCTCAATAGATATGGAAAAAGAATTCAATAAAATCCAACATCCCTTCGTGGTTAAAAAAAAAAAAAAAAACCCTCAACAAATGAGGCATCAAAACAATATCTCAAAATAAAAAAAGCCATCTATGACACACTCACAGCCAACATCATACTGAATGGGCAAAAACTGGAAATGTTCCCCTCAAGAACTGCAACAGGGCAAGGATGTCCACTCTCACCACTCCTACTCAACATAGGACTGGAAGTCCTAGTCGGAGCAGTCAGGCAAGAGAAAGAAATAAAAGGCATCCAAATAGGAAGAGAGGAAGTCAAATTATTTCTTCACTGATTATCTGTTTCTATACCTAGAAAACCTTAAGGATTCTGCCAAAAATCTCCTAGACCTGATAAATAACTTCAGCAAAGTCTAAGGACACATAAATCAATATTCAAAGATCACTATCATTTCTATATACCAATAACATTCAAGCTGAGAACCAATTCAAGAATGCAATCCATTTACAATAACCACACACACCAAAAAAATACCTAGGATGAGATTTAGCCAAGGAGGTGAAGAATTCTACAAGAAGAACTACAAGACATTGCTGAAAGAAATCATACGTGATACAAACAAATGAAAAAGCATTCTATACTCATGGATTGGAAGAATCAATATTATTAAAATGTCCATACTGCCCAAAGCAATCGACTAATTCAACACTATTCCTATCAAATTACCAAAATCATTTTTCACAGAATTAGAAAAAAACTGTCCTAAAATTCACATGGAGCCAAAAAAGTGCTCAAAGAGTCAAAGCAATCCTAAACAAAAAGAATAAAGCCAGCAGCATCACATTATCCAACTTCAAACCATACTACAAGGCTACAGTAACCAAAAAAGCATAGTACTAGTGTAAAAACAGACACATAAGCTAATGGAACATAACAGAGAACCCTGAAATAAAGCTGCACACCTACAACTGATTTTTGACAAAATTAACAAAAATAAACAACAGGGAAAGGATACCCTATTGAATAAATGGTGCTGGGAAAACTGGCTAACCACATGAAAAAGAAAGAAACTGGACCCCTACCTCTCACCATATACAAAAATTAATTCAGTAGACTAAAAACTTAAATGTAAGGCCTCAAACTATAAAATTGCTAAAAGAAAACCTAGGAAATACCCTTCTAGACATTGGCCTAGCCAAGGAATTTATAACTTAAGTTCTCAAGAGCAAATGCAACAAAAACAAAAATTGACAATCAGGATCTAATTAAACTAAAGAGCTTCTGCACCGCAAAAGAAACTATCAACAGGGTAAAGTGACAACCTACAGAGTCAAAGAAAATATTTGTAAACTATGCATCTGACAAAGGACTAATATCCAGAATCTATAAGGAACTTCAACAAATCAATAAGAAAAACACAAACAACCACATTAAAAAGTGGACAAAGAACAGACACTTCTCAAAAGAAGATATACAAATGGCCAACAAACATAAAAAATGATCAACATCACTAATCATCAGAGTGATGCAAACCAAAACCACAATAGGATACCATCACACCAGTCAGAATTGCGATTACTAAAAAATCAGAAAATAGCAGATGTTGTCAAGGTTGCAGAGAAAAGGGAATGTTTATACACTGTTGGTGGGAATGCAAATTAGTTCAGCCCCTATGGAAAGCAATTTGGAGATCTCTCAAAGAACTAAAAATAGACTGACAATTAGACCCAGAAAACCCAATACTGGGTGTATATATATACTCAAAGGAAAACAAATCCTTCTACCAAAAAGACACCTGCACTCGTATCTCATCACAACACTATTCACAATAGCAAAAACATGGAATCAACGCAGGTCCCCATCAACAGTGGACTGGATAAAGAAAATGTAGTATATATACACCATGGAATACTACATAGCCATAAAAAAGAATGAAATCTTGTCCTTTGTAGTAGCATTATAGTAAGTGAATTAATTTAGAAACAGAAAATCAAATGACACATGTTCTCATGTATAATTGGTAGCTAGGCATTGGGTACACAAACATGGGGACAATAAACACTGAGAATTCCAAAAAGGGAGAGGAGAGGGAAGGATGGAGGAAAGGGGAAAAGAGTTGAAAAACTACCCATTAGGTACTATATTCACTACTTGGGAAATGGGATTATTAGAAGCCCAAACCTCAGTACCATGTAATACGCCCATGTTATAAACTTGTACATGTACTCCCTGAATCTGAAATTTAAAAATAATAGTACTGAAAATTCTCTTTAAAAAGGAGGGGCTCCAACCTTCTTCTCCTACTTTTTCCTTCTTGTTGCCTAAATGGTGCAAAATTGAGCTGGAGTTCAAGCGGCCATCCTGTATCACAAGGTGATGTCTACAGATGCTGCAAGGAAGAAGGAGCTTGAGTCCCTAGTGAGCAGGAAGCTGCCAATACAGCCCTGGACTGCCTACCTGCAGGTTTCTTGTATGTGAAATAATAAATGCTGATGGCTTTAAGCCACCATTGTCTTAAATTCTTCTTCACAGGTGAATCTACACCTCACAGATTCAACTAGAATGTGTGTGTGTGTACAGTATATAAAAGTATGTATATTATAAAAGAGCTAACATATACTAGGTTCCTACTATGTGTCAGGCTGTAAATACTTTAAGACATTGTATATGTGTGTGTATCCCAAAGCATTTACAGCCTGACACATATATACAGTGTATACATACACACACACACATCTCAAAGTATTTACAGCCTGACACATATATACAGTGTATACATACACACACACACATCTCAAAGTATTTACAGCCTGAAACATAGTAGGAATCTAGTGCATGTTAGCTCTTTTTTTAATCTAGTATAACTACAATCAACCCAAAAATGTATAGATATCTGTAAACCTCCCATTGTTAGACAGATGGTGGAATAAGAAAAAAAAAAAAAACAATTGTTAGATGCCACAGGTACAGCCAAAATGTGAACAAGTCCTGCTTTTTTTTTTTTTTCCTATGGTCATCTCTATAAGTTCTCAACCCTGAAATATCTCCTAGGCATCTTCTAATTGATTTGGCTTTGTTTACTTTTCCTATTAACCCAATTCACAGATTTATCTGCCCAGTTTGTTTTCTTATCTCTCTTCCAGCATCACCAGCTTCTATCCTTTGGCAAAACCCCTCCCTGTTTCCAAGTGGTGCAGATAGGGCTGACAAGCAGGTTGAGGAAGCCAAGGTAATCAGAGTGTTCCATCCCTCTAGTGAGATTGGTCTGTGGATGGGGATGTGACTCCAGAATCCTCATGTGGACATTCTACCTAAGCTAGTAGGAAAAACAATGTCCTGTTTTGAGGGTCATGGTTCATAAGACTGTCAAATTAGTGCTGTCAGCCCCATGGAGGAAACTGAGATTGAAGTCAACACATTTCTAGACTTCCTAGTTATGTAGCTAATAAATTCCCTTTTGCGAGGGGTTTCTATCTTTTGTCATTGAAAAAGATCTGGAGGCTAATATTAGATTGATCATTTTTCTTTTTTTGGTTTTTTGGTTTTGTTTTGTTTTTTGAGACAGAGTCTTGCTCTGGAGTGCAGTGGCGCGATCTCGGCTCACCGCAATCTCTGACTCCCAGGTTTCAAGTGATTCTCCTGCCTCAGCCTCCCGAGTAGCTGGGATCACAGCCACGCACCACCATACCTGGCTAATATATATATATATATATATATATATATATATATATATATTTGTATTTTTAGTAGAGACGGGGTTTCGCTGTGTTGGCCAGGCTGGTCTCAAACTCTTGACCTCAGGTGATCCACCCACCTTGGCCTCCCAAAATGCTGGGATTATAGGTGTGAGCCACCTCGCCTGGCCTATACTGATCATTTTTCCATGTGACCTAACAAGTTCACTGGCATATTAAGAATAAAACAGGTTGGGAAACTACAGAATCAACATCTTTTCAGTATCTATCTTCGTATCTTCTTAGCACCTTACATTTTTTACTCCTATAATATTACTCATATAAATATTAATATCACATGGAAATTGGGAAATCTTTGAAGCATGACTTTGTCTAACATAGATACGAGATTATTGTCATTATTTTTCACACTTCTAATTATTTTTCAAGAAGGTAATTAAGTTTTTACATATCAACATTGGGAAAATAACTTTGGTTTGCTACTCAAATGTTACATTATTCTTGTGGCTTTCTTGGAAATCCAGATTTTCATATACTGATAGAAATACTTCCTCTACCAGATACATAAAGATAGCATAGCAGCTTTCAGTACAATTTCCCCCATTAAAGAAGCAATTCCATTTTTTTAAGTATCATACAAAAGAAATTTATTTTATTTAAAAAGGATACTTCCTAGTTGTAACATTAATCCTGATTTTTGTCTCAGTAAGAAGAAAATATGGTGTTCTTATGAAAAAGTAAACAAAAATTAAATCATAAGAAAAAGGAATTTTGATTGCCAAAGATTCTGGTTCCTGAGAGTGAATACAGTTGGTAAATATACATTTAAATCTCGACAGAGCCATGGATGAAGAATATAAATATTCTTAACAAGCAAACAAAGAATTCAGTCATTGAGGTTTCCTTATTTTACAACTGTTTTAGCTTTTATAACAAAGTTTTTAGCATTCTGAAAGCTTTTAATGGCTCTAAATATGCTACAATTACACAAACAACACTAATTAGCATGCATTCAGTGCATGGCTCTATAATAGGAATTTTCATTAATTAAAATCAATGGAAATACAAAAGCAGTCACTGTAAACAATTTGAGGAATCAAGAATCTAATTTGCCTATTGCACAAAAAGAAAAAACACCTTGCAGTTATGTGAATAATTTTGGCTTGGATAACAGATGCATTTCTAACTGATAGTTTCAGACTTCATTCCACAAATATTTACTGGGCATTTACTATGGTCTGGCACTGTTATATGTGATTGGGAATCATTAGTTAAGGAAACAAAAAGATCCCTGTACCTGTGAAACTGACATTCTAGCAGAGGAGACAGGTAATGCACAACAGACCTTGTACATAAATAAATTATATATCAGAAGATGATAAGTGCTATGAACAAAAAAATGTGGCGTCAGGAGTGCCATGGTAGTTAGGGCAGGGACGGACTGCAATTTTTACTAGCCTGGTCAGAATGGGCATCATTAAGAAGGTATCATTTGAACAAAGGTTTTAAAGAGGTGACAGTATGAGCTATGCAGGTTCTCAGGAAAGAACATTCCAGACAGAGAAAACAGGGCAAAAACCTTACATTCAGAGATTTCCAAATGTTAAAAGCTGAAGCAGAGCAAACAAAAGGGAGAATATTAGAAAAACAAAACAAAACTGTAAGGTAAGGGCCCCTTTGTTTACAAGGGGGAAGTGGATCATGGAGTAGGCCTTTCTGGCAGGGCTGGCTAAACTATTGTGGGACCCAGTGCACAATGAAAATGCAGGGCCCTTGTTGAAAAAGCAGAGGAAAAGTTCTGTTAAAGGCACCAAAACCTAAAACTTACTCCCTTAAAAACATTTTAGTATTTGTAATACAGGGATAACTTACAATTAGAGGAATAATAACAATAAATGAATAAGGAATACATTTCCCAATTGCAAAAATAAAATGTGTTATTATAATTTTATACAAAATAAAAATAATAATACTGCTGGGCACAGTGGCTCACGCCTGTAATTACAGTATTTTGGGAGGTCAAGGCAGGTGGATCACCTGAAGTCAGGACTTTGAAACCAGCCTGGCCAACATGATGAAATCCCATCTCTACTAAAAATGCAAAAAATTAGCCGGGCATGGTGGTGGGCAGCTGTAATCCCAGCTACTCGGGAGGCTGAGGCAGGAGAATCACTTGAACCTGGAAGGCCGAGGCTGCAGTGAGCCGAGATCGCACCATTGCACTCCAGCCTGGGCATAATAGTGAAATTCCATCTCAAAAAAAAAATAAAAATAAAAATAATAGTTTATTAATATATCCTGATTGATCAGACAAATTTCCTGGCTTACTTTTCTACATATTCACTTATCTGATCATCAAAGTTTATATTTTTAGCAATTTGGTTTTCAATGGATATAATTGAAAGCAAAGTCGGTCACTTTTGATAAATGCAAGCTTGCAAATCATTTTTACTAATTTTCATTTTTATTTTTAACTTTTTATTTTTTGTGAGTCCATAGTAGGTATAAATATTTAAAGCAATACGTAAGACTATACAGGCATGCAATGCATAATAATCACATCATGGAGAATGGGTATACATCCCCTCAAGCATTTATCCTTTGTATTACAAATAATCCAATTATACTCATTTAATTTTTTAAAATGTATGCTTAAGTTATTATTGAGTATAGTCACCCTGTTGAGCTCTTAAATAGAAGGTCTTATTCATTCTTTCTGTAATTTTTGCTAATTTTTAATTTGGAGAAAGATCTTTCTGTTGATGTAACTATCACTAGAGATAAGAGTATTTTATAAACTGTGAAAATATTAAGGTAAATTTCTGTAAATTATTTCAAAATATAAGTTTTAGTATGTTTAAGCTGATGATTCTTGCAAACTAATTTTTCTAAAAAGATTTAACCCTACATGCAAATCAGTTTCAAGGAAGTTTGAATTTTATTTTAAATGTAAATATATACAGTGCATTTTAATGTAATTTCCTGTAACTTGTGGAGGTTGAACAAGAAACTGAAAGAAATTTCATGGTAAGTACATAATTCAAAACATCTGCTTATGCATTCTATCACTGTTATCTACTATTAAAAGAAAAAAAATCCATTTCAAAATTGTCTTCGTTATTAATAATTGGTTCATCTGAAGTTTCACATGAAAATGGTATCCTTTCCTGTTGACTGGCATAATTTAAATTTTTTTTTTTTTTTTGAGACAGTCTTACTCTGTCACCCAGGTTGATGTGCAGTGGCACAGTCTCGGCTCACCACAACCTCTGCCTCCTGGTTCAAGTGATTCTTATACCTCAGCCTCCCGAGTAGCTGGGACTACGGGCATGTGCCCCCATGCCCGGCTAACTTTTGTGTTTTTTAGTAGAGACAGGATTTTGCCATGTTGACCAAGCTGGACTCAAACTCTTGACCTCAGGTGATCCGCCCGCCTCAGCTTCCTAAAGTGTTGGGATTACAGGCATGAGCCACTACACCTGGCCTTTAAATTTAATTTTCATTTCTAAGTGTGTAGATATTTGCTTTACAAAGTTCCAGCAGTTTTCAAAACTGATAATTCTAAATTCTGAAGAATTCTAACAACTTCTTGATACGTTTTATTGTGATGTTAACATGCACACTTTAATTTTGTAATGATTTACTGATTAAGTTTGCTGCCTGAGTTCCAAAAGTTTCTGTTCAGACACTCAAGACAGAGATTGGCTCTGGTACCTATGGGACAGCCACCTCCTAGGCCAGCCCTGGTGCAGCCCCCATGGGGAGCTCTGCTCTGGCATGGCCACACTGCCACTTCTGCCCATGCTGCCACAATCGCTACCGCCAATCTGGGTCCAGGTTCTAGGATGCCCTCCTGCTGGGGTCCCCATGGTATCCTGGACTGCTCTGAGGTGTGCACAGCGGGCTAAATGCTATTGCGTGGGTGCTGCTCTATGCCGGAGCCTGCCTGTGCACGAACTGCTGCTGAATCATAACCACTTGTGTGTGCTGCTGCTCCATAGATCTCTCCTGTTCAGGTTTATGCTTTGTTGTCTCACTGGACTTTACTTACAAAACACACGTTCACAGATAAAATTGTTATGGATTTCAAGACAGCCACCGCTGAGGATTAAAACAAATGGACTTTACAAGGCCCAAGCTTAAGAAGCCACAGTTCCTCCTAGGTCATCACAAGGAGCTGGCTTTTTCTCTGAGGCTTCTGAGCAGAGAAGTAGCATCACAGGCTTCACCTGCACTTACTAGTGAAGAATATTGGTTTTGCATTTCACACTAGAGACTAGGCACAATACACTCCTCTGATTCAAGCATTAAACTTCATTTACACAACTATTATTTTGCTTTTGGACATTCAATATGAACTCAAAAGTAATTTCTCAATCTTTACTCAGGTCAGTAAATTTGGTGTACACAAAACAGATAATCTACTTATAAAATGTGGCCCTGATTTAATTAGATGCATCTGGTATAATGAACAAAAATCAATAAGAAAGAAGGTAATTGTGAGAATCTGAGGGCATGCGGAAACAGGAATTTCCTCCAGGCCTCCAGATCTCTTGGGATGCTTCTTGGTGTTTACCTTTGTCTAGCATAGTCTCTGCTGACTCATAACTCTCATCTCTTTGTCCATAGTGATCCCTCCAGATTCTTATTCTCTCCACCTAAATGTCTTTCAGCTTCTGTTCTTGGTAATAGCCCGATTCGTCCAGATTTGAGTGAGAGTCTGATGGTCCTATCTCATTTCTATTTGGGCAATGCTTCTAGCCCCCAGGTTGACCTGCTATGCCATAAGCAGGCAGCCTTTGCATTGCTGTCCTTGATTCATTCCTTCAGCCATGGCTGCAGAGGACAATGTCACAAGATCTTAACATAGTTCCACTGGAAACTGGGTGAAACATTTTCCCTTATCAGAAGCTGTGAGGACTGTAAGCATGGCAATGACATAACTGGATGCTTGCCCAACAGGACTTCTTACACAACTTAACATCTTTCGTTTCAGTGTACTGCTGTGCCTGAAACTGGACTAATTTTAGTAAACGAAAATCTTTTTACCAGGCTGGTCTTGAACTCCTGGGCTCAAGCGATCCTCCCACCTGGGCCTCCCAAAGTGATGGAATTGTAGGCATAAGCCACCAAGGCAACCAGGATCTTTCTGTTACTAACACAAATTCCTTTAAGCAAATTAGACTTACTTGCAGTGCTTGATATATAGCTGATACTCAGTCAATATTAGCAGAATGAATGTTGAATGAAATTTCATATATCTATTTTCCTCTGAGAATAGCTACACTGAATGAAGACATTTTATGAACAAAAGGAAGAAATGTCATTTAGTGCACAGAAAAAAATTGACAGAGCATGGGAGAAGGATGCAATCGGTAAAGGACCTGGGCATCCAGAGTACAGGAGGAAACATTCAGAAGGTGTGCAGTAAAAGGAGAAGTTGCCTTCATTTCCGAACTCCACCCCACCCCTACTTCCACCCCGCCAACACACGACAAAACAATCATCTCAATTTTGTCTATTTATCATGGCCACAAGGAAAGCATTAACACTGCTGACGGCTACTGAAAGGTAAAATAGGATGAAGGCAGAACAAAGCCCACTGATTCGGTGACACGAACATCATTAGTGAATTTAGCAAGGGTGATTTCAATGAAATTGAATAAAACACATAAATGCTGGGTGTGATAAAGCAATTTAAGAAACAAAAGACTATGAAAGGAAGATCTATTCTAGTTTCGGCTCCACAACCGAATTACTGGGTAACACTGCAGAAGCCAATTAAATGCCCAGGGCCCTGTTTTTCATCTAAAATGGGAATAATAATGCCTATCAAGCCACAGGATCATTATAAAAATTAGGTGAGATAATATATGTGAAAGTGCTCTTACACTGGCAAAGCTTTACATAAAATGATATGTATGCTTAGTGTTATCAATTAACAGCAAGTAAATTTGTTCCTATTACTTAGCAAGAAGTACACTGAAAATTCTGACCAGAAACACATGGCCTAGTATAAAAGTGAGGCTCAAATTCACTGACAATGATAGAAATTCTGCTAAAAGCACTCTGCTCCAAGTAAAGGGACTTTCAAATGAAGATATTTAAATCTGCAAGTGATAAAGCACGAGATAAATTTATTGCTGTATTTTCTCCAACAATTCAAACAACATATTTTCAGTATGATTGTGCTTTTGCCAGTCAATTATAAAGTCAAATAACTGTAGTAAAAATCCTGCCAGCTGTAATCAATCACTACACATTTGTATAGGAATGATTTTCCAGAACACCTTGCCTTCTATTTGTATTCTTAATATATCTTTCTTTTGGAGGATATCAAGGTGAGAAATAATAACTAGAAATATCTTTGGATTATTTGTAAATGCATCCTCAAGTCCTGAATTAAGGGTTTGAGATAAAATTGCAAACTTTTTGGTGACTTGGGAGAAACCAAATCTAAAAAGAATTAAGTGGAAAAAAATCATAAAAAAACTCATAACTCATTGAAATTCTGAATTGAGATGAAAATCCTTTTCTATAAAAATGTTGGTGGGGAGCAACATTATTGAGCATGCACTATGTACTTACTGAGCAATCACATATACTGGGCATGTGATTTTCATGTACAGTTCATTGGATTGTCATGGTAAATGAGACAGATATTACAGTATCATTTCCCCCATTTACATATAGAAAGCTGGGACAGGCTGGGCACAGTAGCTTACACCTGTAATCCCGGAACTTTGGGCTGGTGAATCACCTGAGGTCAGGAGTTTGAGACCAGCCTGGTCAACATGGTGAAATCCTGTCTCTACTAAAATTACAAAATTAGCAGGGTGGGGTGGCATGCACCTGTAATCCAAGCTACTCGGGAGGCTGAGGCAGGAGAAACACTTAAACCTGGGAGGCGGAGGTTGCAGTGAGCCAAGATTGTGACACCGCATGCCAGCCTGGGTGACAGAGTGAAACCCTATCTCAAAAAAAAAAAAAAATCTAGGAAAGAGAAAGATTAAATAACTTGCCCAAGGACACAGAGCTAATAAGTATGAAAGTTGGGATCTGAACTGTGTTTGTATGGCTCCAAAGTTCATGGTCTTTGACAATGCGTTATGTAGTCTCCCCCAATTATATCTTTAGAGAAAATGTTTAACTTTCTGGAAATCATAACCTGTTAAGTACCTAAGTTAGTCCAATAGTTCCAGATTTCTCTTAGCTTGTAAACTTCCTGTGAATTTTAACAATAGTGCATTCAGTCAAGAGTGGGTCCCTTGTGAGCATGGGACCCTCTGTTATTACATATGTCTCGTGTATACAAAGCCAGTCGTGGCTTTAGGATAAGGTGCTTTAATTTATTTTAGAAATAAATGGGAAATAAATTATAAACAAATAAATACCAATTTCAGAATTGTAAAGTCGTTTAAAGCACATCTCAGATTTCTGAGAAAAATATTAACAACAAATACCACCGCTATCATCTGTCCCTATCTGAATCACCCCCAATCTAGCTTTATGCCTAGGTGAGTGAATCTTAAACTTTAGTGTGCATCAGAATCACCTGGAGGGCTTGTTAAAATACAGATCATTCTGATTCAGTAGGTCTGGGTGAGGCCTGAGAACATGCATTTCTAACAAGTTCTCAGGTAACATTGATGCTGCTGGGTTATGGACCACACTTTGAGAACCACTGGCCTAGACAAAAAAGCAGCTGTCTATATAGCATGATTGTAGTCATTGAGAAGGCCTCCGTCCAAAAAGTACTTCAGGAAGGAAACAGAAATAAAACTCGTTTTATACGAAATAAAGCCCATCACTGTGCATTTAAGCGATAAAGGGAAGGCTGACAGCTGCTAAAGGATAATCCTCTATCTGCTAATTCTCTTACCAACAAATACTCAGAGTATCTTTTATTTATTTATTTATTTTTTTTTTGAGATGGAGTCTCGCTTTCACCAGACTGGAGTACAGTGGTGCAATCTCGGCTCACTACAACCTCTGCCTCCCAGGTTCAAGAGATTCTCCTGCCTCAGCCTCCCGAGTAGGTGGGATTACAGGCACACACACCACGCCCAGCTAAGTTTTGTATTTTTAGTAGAGATGAGTTTCACCATGTTGGCCAGAATGGTCTCGATCTCTTGACCTCTTTATCCGCCCGCCTCAGCCTCCCAAAGTGCTGGCATTACAGGCGTGCGCCACCATGCCCAGCAATACTCAGAGTATCTATTAGATACATAACACTATTCTAGGAGCTGGGGACACAACAGTGAACAAAGGTAAAGAGGAGTCCTTCCCTTCGTGAAGTTTAATTCATGCACAGGTGAGGCTGAAAGTACCACGATGTGCACTTTCAGCAGCAACACCAGAAGAAGCCAACACCCCAGAAGCAGCCCTCAGCCAACAATGGGCAGGGGTGGTCAAGTACCCCGGCTTCTTTGCTCCTTGGGTGGGACAACTCTGAGACATGTTCCTAACAGTTCCCCCAGAGGGTACCAGTGGAAATAAATCCCAGTTGCTTACAGTGGTGACCTGCTCTTTAAAGAACTCTAGCTATCTTTCCTTCGCTTTCTCACTTCCCTACTGCACTCCTGGTGCTTCCTGAGCTCACCTCCCAAATAAACTACTTTCCCTGGAATCCTAGCCTCAGGATCTGCTTCTGAGAGCACCAGCCTAAGACATGTATCTTCGTGCTGAGGAATCACATTGCTTGTGTCAGTGCACCTCTGATCCACTGGTTGGTATATCTTATTATCTTAGGAAATTCTCAAATAACCTTTTAATCCAAGTAATCCTTTTTTATTTTACCACTGACCCAGTAATTTTCACCCCTCGTGTGTACAATACTCTGTCAAAGAGTCCTACTTCTTACAATCAAATAGCTTCGTGCAACTCTTATGCTTTTTTTCTGTAGGTATTTTATCAAAAAATTATGAATAACTTTAATTTGTAGTTATTACATATTGCGAAAATGATATCATGCAATTTCTTGATCAATTATTCTTAAGAGAAATCCAGATTTAGACTCACTTTTTACCTACAGTAATAAAATCTGTGTTTGAAACGTGTTTGAAATGCATCTTTAATACATTCTATATTTGTTACAACAACTGCTGTTTTCTTCAAATTCACCAGCTATAGGTAGAATGGCAATATTATCCCCTTCCTTGTTAAGACCTTGATGGAGCTTGTCAAGGTCATCATCTTGTATAATTACATGGCTTTAGGCTGATATGTTAGTGTTCCTGTGTTTAATCATAAGTCCATGTTCTTAGTTGAAAATATAATTTTAAAACTGTTACACCTGAAAGTTTAAATTTAAGCATAACTGTAAAGTCACAAAAGCCAGAAATGTAATATTATCAGGAAATTCAGTATAGCAGCAAGTAAAGCCAAGGAGAGGCACACGTTTATAAAGAATGCATCTGGCAAAGTGCAATTGTGGCCAGAAGTTGAACAGATCTGGAGGACAAGCAATGAGTTTTGTATAATTCAGTGGTAACCAATATTTCCTATAAACTTAGAAAAAAAATAAAATGTCACTGGCGGGCATGTTTTTGTGAATTTCAGATGGGATTAGTTTTATTGAATCCCATGGGGGAGAAGTTCCAGTCCAATAATTGAGATTGCCTAATTTACAGAATAGATTCACAGAACAAATGTCACTAAAATTTTTATAACTGAGGATTTTCTTAATGCTTTATTTTGAAATAATTATAAATTTACAGGAAGTTGTAAAGAGAGCATAGAATAGTTCTCTGTGCCCTATCTGCCCCAACGTTACATACTGCATAACTGTCAGGTATTGATCGACTTACGACCTATGCAACTTACGACCATTCGACTTTACGGCCACAATCGCTAGCCACGACTGCTCCGCGTCTGGCAGCGCAAACGTTGCCCAGCTGGGTGTACGACAGTGCAGACCAGCTTCCGGCAGCACTACCATCTCCGCGTGCACCATTTCAACTGTACATATAGCCTACTCTACTTACAACTAAATCGTGTTACGACTGGTCCGCGGTCCCGACCATGGTCTTAAGTCGAGCACTAGCTGTAGTACATTTTCAAAGCCAGGAAATTGACATTGGTACAATGTATGTGTATTGTTCTATGCCATTTTCTCACATGTGTAGAAGTAAGCAATCACCACTGCCACCAAAATATAGAACTATTCCATCGCTATAGAGATCTACTAGTGTTAACATTTTACCAGTTTTAATGAAGTATAGAAAACGAACTTCCCTTAGGGTCCCCTTCTCTTTAAAACCCACAGGGGTGAAGTCATGGGTTTTTCCATAGTATCTGGATGGCGTAAGGCAACTAGTATCTAAAAGTTTTCTGTCTTGCTAGGCTGCCAGTCCCCTGGTCCTCTTGCTGGAGATAGTAGACTCTTCTTGAGGATTTTGTCTGAGTCCACTGGTGTTTCTGGGTGGTCGGTTTCTCCAGCATCCAATCTGAGCAGGAAAAAGTATCCCCACTTTTTCCAGGTATATGAGGGGAAAAATCCAAGGGGATTCACCATTCTGTCACTTTCTCAGGTCCTGAGGTTCCTAGCTAGGCTATCTTCTCTTCAACTTTCAGAGGCATGTTTCTTTGTATATGACATTCGGAGTTTTTAGCCGTACTTAGTAAGGGGAATAGAGAGAAGCGTGTCTACTCTGTCTTGGTCTGGAACCAGAGGTCACTAGGCATGTTTTTTAAATGGCAAAGAAATTAAAATTTCTAATTTTTTCATCCCTTACATTGAATAGGGCACTAAAGCTTGTAAAGTACATTGCTTCTTTTCATCCTTAAAACAACCTTGTAAACTTGGCATTATTGGCATCGCCTTTCTCAGGAGGCATAACTGATTCAGAAGTGCTATGTCTGATCCAGAGTCACACAGGCAGTTAGTCACAGTGCTAGGGTCAGAATGGGATTATCTGTGGCCAAATATTTTGAACTACAAAGGTAAAACCATGAGCACACAGAATTGAATAAGATTTTTTTCAACCCTCTTTTGTGAGCCTTTTTCTCTCTATTCTGGCCTCCTTGTCTTGAAAGAGCAGAATCTCTTCTCTGGTTGGGTTAGCAGAACTGAGTGTGCTATGCAACCCACAGCATTATCAGCAAAGCCTGTTCCCTAAAGAGCAACAGATAAAAGTCCTGCTGTGCACTGACCATGGTACAACTGAGAGTGTGGTACTGTCACCTCCCACGAGAAAATTCCCTGCATCAAGCCTTGGCCTCCCACCCAGCAACAGTACAGGTACAAAAGTAGTCAAGCACATCCTTTTCCAAATCTGAGAGGGTAACCCTCTCTTTGTAGTAAGAAGAGAGTGAAGGAAAAAAGAAATCTTACTATAAATTGAAAGGTGGCTCTTGATATTGTTCATCACTGGTGAAATCAAAGGCTAACAAGTGATGGCTCACAATGACTAATAGCTTTCCAAAAGCCAACCTCATTGGCCTTATTGTAGTGTAGATGTCTTAGCTGTTCAGCACCAGCTACAGGTACTGTGTCATAGCATAGCCAGTCTTCCTGGCAGTGCACATTCTATTCATTTTGGTCAAACCATCATGTTCTTCCAAAACACTGAATTTCCAAATTTTTCCAAAATTACTCACTGTACATAAAGTAAATTTCATACACTCCAAGCTTTTAGGTAAAACACAGATTTGGCTCTGCTAAAAAACTGGAATTCTGCAAACTTGCAGATGTGTGATAAGACCTCATAAAAGTCTAGACTTTATAGTTTTCCTGCCTAAGTCTTTGACTGAAATTGATACTCAATGCTAATGTCCTATTTTTGCTTGAGGCTTCAGGCACTCCCTGAGAACTTACCACATATTCCAGAGATTGATGCACTTCAGTTTGAGACACATAACACCAGGCAAAATACCAAACAAAACAAGAAAACTCTTTTGTATACCGCAATACCATAGACATTTGTGGGCTTCTTAAATCTTCTCTTTATAAAAAATTAATCCAAAAATTAACGAGCAAAATTCAGATGATGAAAGGCAGTGTTTACATGTTACTAATCAACCCAAGACAGACTTTGAAGACACCTGAGATTAGAAGAGGCATCATGATGAAGCACTTCCTAGTAGAAATATAATAAATAATAAATAACCACAAAGGTCATTTTACTTTATTTCCAATGATACAAAGTTAAAGCTTTACTATTTCTTCCCCTTCATGCAGTCCTATACAGCTTGGGTCCCCACCCTTTTTCACACCAGGGACTGGTTGCATGGAAGACAGTTTTTCCACAAAATAATTGTGTGTTATCAGGGGGATGGTTTGGGGATGAAACTGTTCCACCTCAGATCATCAGGCATTAGTTAGATTCTCAGAAAGAGCGTGTAACCTTGATTGTTCGCATGCACAGTTCACAATATGGTTCGTGTTCCTATGAGAATCTAAAGCCACAGCTGATCTGACAGGAGATGGAGCTCTGGTGGTAATGCTCCCTTGCCCACCACTCACCTCCTGCTGTGCGGCCTGGTTCCTAACAGGCCACATACTGGTACCAGGGCATGGCCTGCAGGTTTGGGGACCCCTACTATGGAGTCATGCACATAATATCACTGGTTTGGACTATGTAGAAAAAGATGCCTAAATTCGTGAGATTTTTTAATTACAGAATTTTGGAAAGAAATGTGATTAGTTTTATTTAGCCTTAATTGCATACAGTAACCAGAATTAAGCTACAATATGTTAACCCAGTAGAATAATTTTAAAGGGCCTGTTTAAAGTGGTCAGATTTTATGTTGGGAATGTGTTCTTGAAGGCTAATCTTCACTAGGAATAGCCAACATTTCTGTTTAATATCTAAAGTGGTACAGTCTCCATTGAAAGGCCTGCCAAGTTATGTAATTCTTAAAAATTCGATTTTCAACATATGAGGATATTTTACTTTAAATATTGTGCATAAATGACTTTATTTTATTAGTATTTTATGTTTTACCATTTCAAAGTCACACAACTTAAATTTGCATAAAATATGAACATCCTGAATATGGTATATTTAAAGTCAATGAAAAAAGTGATTTCCTCCCCAGGCTCTTAAACAAGTCAATTTGCTTAACAACCCTCTCCTGCAGAGAAGAATGAAAGGAAAATGTGAATCTGTCCCCATCTGTCTTTTCACTGCTGCAGTACATGTTTCTGCAGAGCAGAAGCTTGGATTAGGGACAGTAAGAGACTCCTAGAACCATGGAAAAAAACAGGGCCTCATGCCTAGCAGATAAGCACACCAAGCCCTCAGTAAATGCCATTCCTTCCCCATAGACACAAGGGTAGGCCACAGTGAACAGAAATGGCAAGCTCAAACAGACAACAGCATTCTCAAATGACAGAGATGAGCCTACCACCAAGAATCACCAACATCTGAGGGAAATCAGCACCAGCAAAGCAGGGCACCAAACTCACAGAATAACATGCACATATAGAAAAAAAAAAAAAAGACAGAACAAAACCCAATGTTTCAAACGAAGAGGGAAAGGGAGGATAACACATTCACAAGCAGGAAAAGACTTTTTTATTTCCTAGAAATGAAAAATAAAAGAGTAAGAATAAAAAAAAATTGGGGGGATAAAGCAGAATTCACATGACTGGAAAGAAAATGACCACGCTGGAAGTCTGTGCCGACAAATTCTTGAAGAACTCAGAACCACAGGGCAAAGAGATGAGAACTATGGGAAGTTGTGATATTTGAAAGCTAGGACTGCAAGGTCCAGAAAGAAAAAATAGACATGTTGGAAGTAAGAAAATTATTTTTTGGGCTGGACACAGTGGCTCATGCACGGAATCCTAGTACTTTGGGAGGCCGAGGCAGGAGGATCGCCTGATCCCAGGAGTTTGAGACCAGTCTGGGCAACACAGTGAGACTCCATCTCTATAACAAATTTAAAAAATTAGCCAGGTGTGGTAGTGTGCATGTGTAATTTCAACTACTTGGCAGGCCTTGAGGTGGGGGAGGATTGTTAAGTCCAGCAGGTCAAGGCTGCAGTGAACTGTGATTATGCCACTGCACTCCAGCCTGGGCAACAGAGTGAGACTAAGTCTCAAAACTAAAAATTAAACAAACAAATAAATAAATAAAATGATCACTTTAATAAAATAAAATGAGATCAGAGAAATGATCCATGTGATGACCCTTGAACTTGAATACATGTTTTCAGATTGAAATAGCTGACTGAGAGATTAGAATATATGAAAAAAAAATCTATACCTAGACTCATTAAAATCAAATTTCATAAAAACAAAAAAAGAAAAAAATCCTAAAAACACCTGGAAAGTAAAGAAAAGGTATGTCTAATAAGAGCTAAAAATCAGATTGGCATGGACATCTTTTCAACAACCCTGTATGCAAAAGACAATGGTGCAGTATCTTCACAGTTTTGAGAGAAAACTGTTAATGTAGAATGGTACACCCAGTCAGATGGCCGGGTATAGCAGGGCTTATAACCTGCTGGGCTTAAGTGATCCTCCAACCTGAGCCTCCTGAGTAGTTGGAACTATAGGCATGTACTACCACACTCAGCTGATTTTTAAAATTATTTATAGAGACAAAATCTCACTATGTTGCCCAGGCTGGCCTTGAACTCCTGGGTTCATTTTAACTGTGATGGCAAAGGAAAGACTTCAGAAAGCCCCCTAGTCCTGAATTCTTTCTAAAAGGTTTTTAGAGGATGACTACCAAAAGGAATCTAAGAACTAGACATGAATACAAGAAACAGTGATAGGCAAAGAAATAGGTATAATTTTGAGATAATTTAAATAAATGTTAATAAAAATTATTAATAACAATTTAAACAGAAATATCAGTTGATCTCCACAGTAGAAGTTGTAGAGGCGTGGGAGGCAAGGTAAAAGTATCCTAACATTCTTGACTAGAGAGAAAACAGAGAAAGAGGGAGACAAAGGAAAGCTTTTGATATTGAGAAAAATACAAATATTTAAATATCTGAATATACACTAGAGCTATTGAAGTACAATGCACAACTTGAGAAAGAAAATGGAAGCAGTAACAACAGTTAAACCAACAAAAAGAAAGAAAGGAAAAAATTAGGAAGTATAATAGAGAGGAAAAACAAAATAACAGGAGGAATAGCTCCAAATTATGGTAATCATGATAAAGATAAACTGGTTAAAGCAACTAATTAAAGATCAGGGACTGTGGGTTTAGCTAAAAAGGCAAAAGCAGCTATATCTTATTTATCAGGCCTATTCTTAAAACAAAATGTCTCGAGGCAGTTGAACTAGGAGAGGGAGAGAAAGATAATCAAGACAAAGGCTGATGGAAAAAAATAGCAAGACTAATTTCAGGAAAGGAAAAAAGAATACAAGGAGAAAAGTAATAAAAAGGACAAAGAGGAATATTTCCTATTGATAAAACATAAGACCCACTAGGATCAACTTGAGCTGCTTGGATAAAAGTGCTCTTGCCTGTCATTTTTGAAATCTTATTATCGTGGAATTTGTCACATCGGTGAACAGAATGAAGCCCCTGCCTTCATGGAGCTTTGTTTTAGTGGACACAAAAAGACACAAAAACCAATATAGAATTAAACTGTATAATATACTGGATGGTGATATGTGCTAAAAGAAATAAAAAACAGGGAAGGGTAATGGAGGTACAATTTTAAACAAGGTAGTACAGGAAGGCCTTACTGAGAAACCTGCCCTGTGCAAAGATTTCAAGTGGCTGAGGGAGAAACCAAGGAGATTTCTGAGGCAAGATAATTCCAGGCGGAGGGAACAGCAAAGAAAATGGTCACTGCATACAACTAAAACCGCATAAATTAATTGAGAAATAATGGAGAACCAGGAGAGTGTGATAAGTGAAGAAAGTATCTGGAACAGGACAGAGTAATTGGCTGTGTCAAAATGGCAGACAATAGCATGAGGACTGAGAAAGAATCCTTATTAAATTTAGCAACTAGAAGTCATGACTGACTTTGACAAAAACAATTTCAGTGATGCAGTGGAGGCCAAAACATAAGAACAGGGTTTAGGAGAGGGACTGAAGTATTGAATATAGTAGACCATTTCAAATGTATTTTCTATAAAGGAAAGTTGAAGAAGAGGGCAGTAACTGGAGGAGAAAGTGGGGTCAAGATGAGAGAGTTGATAGTGGGAGGAAAACCCAGGCATCTACGAAAAAGAAACTTAAGGTGCCCTTCCTGAATGATGTTAGGAAGTTTAAAAATAAAATGCATGAAACTAGCTATCTGAAAAATGACAGAACCCAAATGATTGCTAAAAAGAAGGGAATTTCAGAAATGTTTGACATCTAATCAAGGCAACCTGAATTTCACCTAAACAAGTGTTATTGGGTTGTGATTACAACTCTAAAATAGTTTAAGCCTACTTGATTGTGAGTTACCTAATGAAGGAAGACTATATTAAAAGGAGAAGGGCTTGGATCGCACAGGATTCATAAAACAGGGGTTTGAGAGACAAACTGTGGCACTGTGTTGCCAGTGATGTCCACTAAAAAGGGTGTACTGATGAGTAGATTTGAAAATTGGGATCATTTAGCAGATATATTTTTGCATTATTTAACTGTAAAGATAAATACCTCTTGGGATTACCATTAGGTCATTAGCATATCCAAATGATTTCATATCAGAAAGCATGCTTATTAACAGTAGATTTCCATACAGATTCCCTGTAAGAGGACGGTGTGCTTATCAAAGGGCTTGAGTGTCTAGTCCCTAGGAGACTGCCAGTACGTATTAATAAATTGGCATTCTGATCTATTTGGTACTCTCATGTGAGTCTGGTTCTAGCAGTCAGCAGCCTGGAATTATCTGGATGTATTAAAGCAAAGGGCCAAGCTTTGAAATGACACTGAGGTAGAGCAGGACAACCATTATTAGGCAGCCTCCCAGGTGCCACCCACACCTTATCCTTTGTCCACCTAACTATATGTCTGAAGTACTGTACTGAGGAAAGAACACCGAGCTTAATGGTCAGAAAATCATCTAGGACTCTGCCACCACTACCCATGCAACCCTGATTAGTGTCACTTAATTCCTGTGATTCTCAGTTTATATATCTTTTCAGATAGGAGTAACAATAGCTAGCCTATCTCATGGTGTCATTTTGTTTTGTTTTGTTTTGAGACTCAGAATCTAAATCTAAAACAAATGGTTACCTGCACAGAAAATATTAATGTTACCATCATTACATGTCCTTCAGCCTAAGTATGTAATTGATACACTTAAGCATGTTGCCACAATTACCTGAGAACTGAAGACAAAATGAAAAACCACTAGCCCACTGAACAAAATATGAAAAATCCTACCTCTCAGCAACTGGTTTGGCAATGTGTTCAAAAATGATCTCTTGGTTTGCATCCTGATCAAAAATTCCTTGAAATCTGCAATGTGAAAAATAATAATTATTTAAAAGCTGAGCCTCCAAACACTATCAGATTAATAAATCTTGTTTTTCTAAAAGCTTTATAAATTACCCCATATTTACATCACTGGGCTTACCTAACTTAGCACAATGCTTGCCCTGTAGTCTCAACCACACTGTGCTGTTGTACGCCTGTATACAAATGGTGGGTAAACAGTATTGCTTTGACAAGATCTGCACAATAAATCCCTCTGAAAAACTGCAGCAGCTTTGAACCAAATAACAAATTGTGTGCTTTTTAGCTCTCAAGAGGGACAGTGTCTACAATTGGCAAGAAATTCAAAACTAGATAGCTGCATGAAATGGAAATCCAAGAACAGGATGTAAACAGCCAAGGAACTTCTGATGTCTGGCCTGTGAGAAAAGAATGCAACTGTGAATTGTCTGACTATTGAATTTTGTTTTAGTATTTTGAACTAAAGTTTATTATTCCGCTAATTTGGTGCTACATCCTAGCATCAACCATTTAATTCTCAGGGCAGTTTTGGTTCATTTTGTTGACCATGAGTCAAAAGTCAAAAAGTAAATTAAGATAGACCTATCCTGCAAAGAGAAGGTTTAACCAGATTGGCAATGGCTAGGGGAAGGGGGTGGAGGTACGGTGTCAATTTCACTCTTCTTGCAATGCTACTGTGACTTAGCTTGTACTGGATTCCAAGCACAGTGGAATACTCAGGGTAGAAGACACAGAAGCTATTTTTTTTTTTCAAAGGGAGTCTCCCTCTGTCACCTAGGCTGGAGAGCAGTGGCGCTATCTTGGCTCACTGCAACCTCCACCTCCTGAGTTCAAGTGATTCTCTTGCCTCAGCCTCATGAGTAGCTGGGATTACAGGCATGCGTCACCATGTTTGGCTAATTTTTATATTTTTAGTAGAGGTGGGGTTTCATCATGTTGGCCAGGCTGCTCTTGAACTCTTGGCCTCGTGTGATCCACCCATCTCAGCCTCTCAAAGTGCTGGGATTACAGGCATGAACCATGCACCCCGCCCAGAATCTATTCTTTTACAGTGTGCTAAGTTGTGACCAACAAGTATGGCCCCCATTAAGACATCATGATAATATGATAGCATTTCTACTTCTTTCCTTTGATGATATAGTGTGTGTACTTTTTAAATTATGCAAATTAAAATAGATTTTATCCTGAAAAAAAAAAAAAAACCATGATAATAAAGAGAGACAGAGAGAAAGCAAATTGGCCCAAATATTAACACAAGGTGAATCTCCCACAAAAAGTATACGTGTGTCGGCTGGGTTATTTTTCTAACTTTTCAAAATAAACTTTTCCAAATTTTCAAAATAAAAATCGAGGTGGAAATTTTAAAGCAAACACTTTAAGCAAACATTTTGAGGTTATCCTAAGCAGCTTTCAGAGCGGCTTAGGAACCTTTGGTTTACATGCTTGCCTCCGTAAGTGAACTGGGCACATGGTCAATTAGAGATTGTAAGTGAAATGTAAGACCACTGGAGAGTTCAAAACGATGTCGAAAGCTGAACTGGAAATATAAAATGGAATGAAATTCATCATCTTTAACCAACATGAACTTCAAAAGATCTCTACAGCTGCCCTACCTCCATTTTAGAGAAGCAAAGAATGAACTATACAAAGCAATAATCTAAGGGGCTCTGGGTAGTATGTCATTTATCAGGGAAGACTGTATTTTAGACAATAATATTTACTGTTTAGTATACCCAGACTGCTTCTCAAAACTCTATAGAGGTATCACAGCTTCAGATAAGAACACCAACATAACACAGCGATCAACGTAACACATAGCTGCTGAACTGCTCTTCAGAGCACTGTGTAGTATGAGGCCTGAACACATATTCTCAGCTTTTGAGAATGATGATAAGGCTGTTTCACTTCTTTTATCAGATGAGTGATGACTGAATGAATCAATTAGCCATCTTCTACCCCACTTCCTTAAAAAAGAGTAATTATATCCACCACCATGTAAATAAAAGAGATGGCAGAAGTTTTAAAGAAAGCAGCAAATCACATGCAGGATATCTTCTGAAAGGTACCTTGCATAAAATTAATTATAGCATTTTCATTTCTAATTGACCTATTCATTCCACAAACACATACTGAGGGCCTACCATGTACCAGTCACTTCCAACAAGATTTAAATGAAACTAAAATATAATTTTAGTATAACATCTATAAAGCATATTGAATTCCTTGGGTAAAAATGATATCCTCCACTATTTAAAATAATAGGTGATAGAAACACAAGCAATCCAGATCTCCCTTTTAATTGACTGCCCCCGCCCCACATTTTAGAATAAAGATTTTAGCACCTGAGTTTATAATAAATCACTAAGTGTATATTAAACATCAAATGTCATCATCCCCAAATATTGCACTTTATACAATGTAGTTGCATAGTAATCTGAAAGGCATTTTGATCGGCTGTCTTCTGGAAACCACTGAAGAGCAGAATAGAATCCCAGAGTTAGAAGGGATTTTAACGGGTTCAGTCTAATCATTAACAGAGGAAGAAGCTGAGATCCACAGAGATAAAGTAATTACTCATAGTCTGAGAGCTCATCAATAATATGCCTGAGGTTTCCTGATTCTTAGGTGGTCTTTTCATTTGTTAGGAAATTGTGTAGGATTTTTCTAAACTCTATTTCAAACTCAGCATATGCTGACTTCTTCCCACCCTAAGGAATGGTACACTTCTGTGTTCTTCCTCACCCCAGAAAGTAACAGCTCTATCCTTCTAAATGTTCAGTCCAGAACCCTCAGGATCTTCTTGATTCCTCTGTTTCTGCTACACTCTATATCCAATCCATCAGCAAATGCTGTCAGCTGAGACCTTCCAAATACATCCAGAATTCAATTATTTCTCAACTTTTCCATTGTCACCACTTTGGTCCATGCTACCATAGTTTCTTGCCTGGTCTCTCTTGCAATAGCCTAACTAGTCTCCTTTTCCCTGTTTTCTACATGTCTACAAGAGTAATCCTGCTAAAACATAAGTGAGATACTTTCATTCCTCTGCTCAAAACCCTCCAAAAATTCCCATGGCACTTTGGGGAAAACCACAAGTCCTCGCAATGACTTAAAAGGCTCCATGTAATCTGGCCACTCTGCCACCTCTTTGACCTATCTTTCTCCCCTCTACCTCTTGCTTACTCTACTCCAGCCACATAGCTCTTTTCACTTTTCCTCAAACATGCTGGGCATTCTCCCCATTAGGGGTTTCACTCTTGCTATCCCCTTGGCCTGAAAGTCTCATCCCTCAGATACCTGAATGGCTGGCTTCCTCACCTCCATCAAATCTTTGCCCAAATATTCCTTTACTGTACGCCTTTCCTAACCTACTAAATGTTGCAACCATTCCTTTCCTTTGCCCCCTTCATCCCAGCACTTCTCATTCCCCTTCTCTGTCACACTTTTCTCCACGGCATGTAGCACCTTCTGACATGGACATTTTGCTTATTGATCTTCTCCTCTATCTCCTCTCACTAAAATGTAAGCTCCCTATGAGCAGGAGCTTTGTTGTGTTCCCTGCTGTTATTCCTAGCAATTAAAACAGCACACAGTGGGTAGCCAATAAATATTTATTGGTTGAATAAATGTTCTTGGGGGAAAAACAGCCTTTAAAATGCTTAAATATTTATCTCTGAACATATGTGTAAGTTGAATATTTTATTAATTTTAAATTTTGAATATTAAAACCAGTATTTTTAATTCAGAGATTTAAAAATAAGCCAATGGTGCTTTTCCAACAATTGCACTCTGTATCTATATAATGTAAAGAATACTTTGGAAAGGATCCACAGATAGAGACATAATAAATTGTTCTTATCAATCAAATGGAATCATGCTGAATAAAATATTTCAGCAAACTGTTGTTTTATATAACAGATTTTGGCCTAGGCCAGCTGGCATCAGGTCACAGTTATGAAGGTATGTAACATGCTTACATCAGTGGGAGAATGTCCCCTTCAGAAAAAGCAAAGCAGGGGCCAGGAATAACAGCTCACTCCTATAATCCCAGCACTTTGGGAGGCCAAGGAGGGCCAGATCACTTGATCCCAGGAGTTCAAGACCAGCCTGGGCAACATGGTAAAACCCAGACTCTACAAAAAAAAAAAATTAGCTGGACATGGTAGTGGACACATGTAGTCTTGCTACTTGGCAGGTTGGGGTGGGAGAATCACCTGAACCTGGTAGGTCAGGGCTGCAGTGAGCGGAGATTGTACCACTGCACTCCAGCCTGGGTGACAGAGTAAGACCCTGTCTCAAAAAAAAAAAAAAGAAAAAGAAAAAGTAAAAGTAAAAGAAAAAGAAAGAGGAAAAAAAAGCACAGGTTATAGGGCTATTCCTTAAAGGATATAATGAAAGGCAATGGGGAGACACTAAGACAAGGTGAGGACCTCCCCACTAGGCAACAATAGGTTAGCAAGCCCTGCTTGCACTTACTATAAAAGAAGACAATAAGAAAATGGGATGGAAGTGGAGGGAGAGACGTGTATTACAATGAAAGACAAAAGACAGAGTTAAGAAGACCAGCAAGAAATCTTTATGACACAACAAAAAGGCAAATAAGAATTTAAAAAGAAAAAGTCCAGACACAGCAGCTCATGCTTGTAATCCCATCACTTTGAGAGGCCAAGGCAGGTGAATCACTTGAGGTCAGAAGTTTGAGACCAGCCTGGCCCACATGGCGAAACCCCGTCACTACTAAAAATACAAAAATTAGCTGGGCATGGTGTCAGGTGTCTGCAATCCCAGTTACTTGGGAGGCTGAGGCAGGAGAATTGCTTGAACCCAGGAGGCAGAGTTTGCAGTGAGCCAAGATTGTGCCACTGCACTCCAGCCTGGGCAACAGAGTGAGACTCCATCTCAAAATAAAGAAAATAATTTAAAAAGAAAAAGAGAGAAAGAGAGAGAGGAACAACAAAAAAATCTGAGATAATTTTATACAAAGGCCAAAGGCAGGAATAGTCTCAAAACCTGGCCTTTGTAAAACAATCTAGAGATGCATTGTAGAGGACAATTAGAACTATTTCAGAGGATCCAGAAATCCATCACCAAAGTTTGGGCCAGAGATCAAAGATGGATTTAATTTGGGCTCCAACTTCTCCGGAAATCAAATGTGGAGATTAAAAGAAATAGATTAATCTAAAACTGGAGAATAAAAAGAATGTGAAGTAGCTATACTCCCTACATTCAAGGCCTAGCTACTAAAAGAGTATTCAGACCCAAGGCACTGATGACCATCCAAGGGTAGCTGTTTGGTATTTTTCAACTGAGCCATTATAGTTTAGCACTACCCAAGAGAAATATAATGGCATCCATAAATATGAAAGCATATGTAATTTAAAATTTTCTAGTAGCCATGTTTTTTAAAAAGCAAAAAGATTAGTTGGCATGGTGGCGCATACCTGTAGTTCAAGCTATTCAGGAGGCTAAGGTGGGAGGATCACTGGAGGCCAGGAGTTCAAAGCCGCAGTGAACTATGACTGCACCACCGCACTCCAGCCTGGGAGACATAGTGGGACCCCATCTTTCAAATTTAAATTAAAATAAAGAAAAATTTAAGAAGCAAAACGAAGCACCTGGAATTAATTTTAACAATCTACTTTTAACCAAGGTTAAAAGTTTCATATACCAAAATGTTATAATTTCAGTAAGTAATCAATATGAAAAAAGTCTTGAGATATTTTAGATTCTTTTTTCTTCATGCTAAGTCTTCAAAAATCTTTCATATGTTTTATACCTGACAGCACATCTCAGTTCGGACTGGATATATTTCAAGTGTTCAAGAACGACATGTGGCTTGTGGCTATTACATTGGACAGCATAGATATAAAGTGTACATATGTGCATATGAGGTCCAAATATCATATATATTATAAAGAAGGCTCACCCCTACACAGCACACAGATGATACTGTAAGTTCTTACCTTCAATGAAGTTTAGTCATGCATTGGAATTTTCTGTAAGTGCTAAACCACAGTGTATTGAATAGGAAAACACTAAACAGAGGTAGCCAAGAAAGGCCGGAATCTTGAAATACAATTTCAGATATAGAAATACACGCTCTTTTTGATCTTGGCCACAGCAGGGAAAAAAGAACTTGAGTTCAATCTAGTAGGTGAGACAGACAGCTGTGTTGCATTTTCCACAAGAAATAGTGCTAATGATTTCACAATAAATATTAATGCAGTACAAGAATTAGTTCAATAATGAAACAGAAATGAAAAAGGAGAAAGACAAACTTACTTAAATTTGTAGCTTTCTCGCTTATTATTCACAAACCCATCTGCCAAATCACGTGGTACAATAATTTCCAAGCTAGGTATTAATTTTTCATCTTGGTCTATGGAGTAAATCTGCAAATGTGAAGACAACAAATGGATACAGAATGGTGAAATTATGGCTTGAACTATGACCATGTTATATGACTTGTAATGATATGAAAATTATACTCTTTAAGATTGAAAAGTCATAATATAATTTGAATAATTTTTCTTTTTGAACTGTGTGTTGATTCAGACAAATAGATGGAACCGAACCACAGGTGAAACATAAATTAATGCTGTATCAAAGTCAGGTCATCCATCTTTGAATGTTCTCACATTCACATGTGAGCATTTGAGTATCTCTGTTATTCCTGTCATTGAGAAAGTAATAGCCCTGAAAGCAACCTTTTTTCTAAGTATTGCTTTAGTATGATGTATCAGGAGTTAACATTTTACTACAGTCAATAAGCATTTCTGAGCATTTACAAAATACCAGAGATAAAAGCCATCTCAGATAGCTCACCAAGAATGCTCTAATTCAAGTTATGTTCAAAGATGCCTAAGGTTCCATGAGACATTTTCAGGCATTTTATGAGACACATGTGGCTTCAAAAGACACATGTAATTCATGTATTTGATGTCATTTTCAAGGTTCTCATTCCAGCTCAGCCACTAATTAGAAAGCGACCTGGGAGAAATCCTTTAACCTCTCTAAGCTGATATGGAAATAGAGGGTCTTAACCAACACCCTTAGGACTATAACGTTCTCTCATTCTCTTCCTGGTTTCCTACTCCATCATTTATTGGCCAGGAAAATCAAGAGTCAAGCCTATGAAGAGGTCATGTGGAATAAATAAAAGCATAAGATTTGGTGTCCCAAGACTTGGGTCCAACACTGAGCTCAATTTACCAGCTGTGTGACCAGCCACCACTTTCAGAATTGAAGTTTCTTATACATAAAATGAGGAAAACAGAATTACCTCCCTTACAGGATTGCTGTGGGGATCAAATGATGTAATGGAAATGGAAGTATTTTGTAATGCACAATAAAAAAAGTTAGTCATTAGGTTTAGAGATTTTTTTTTAAAAAAATAAGCCTTCTTGTCTTTTACCAGGAAATAAAATTCTTTCTAACAGGCAATACTTCCTGTTTAAGACCGATTTCGATGTCTGATTATGGGGGAAAAGTCATATTCCTAAGCAAGTAAAAGCCTCCCTAAATCTCCAGAAAGATTGAATAATTTCCTAAGTGTATTTTTATTGAAACCTCTCATTGCAAATGTGAAGACTTCATACAGAAAAGTCATTACATAAATTATTTGTAGAAAGCAATGGCATCAGGTTCAAGGCTTTCTGACTAGGTTTTCTCAAGAGACATTTTAAAATTATATCCTGTTGGGCACTATATTAAAAAAAAAAAGTTTAATAGCCAGACAGGTGAGTGAAGGGGGTGTATAAGACATGAAACATGCAAGAGTGAGGAGTTACATCCATTTTTAAAATTTCTGTATTTCTCTGCTCAGCAGACAGAAAACCATATTAACTGCAGTTAATGACCCTCCATTATTCTGATTAAGACACTCTTTGAGGCCTTAAGAAAATTCCCTTAGAACCAGATGACTTGTTTAGTGTAACATTGGCTTTCTATCCTTAGTCATTTTATATATATACAAAATCATCTATATATATATGTGTGTGTGTGTGTTTGTGTGTGTGTGTGTGTGTGTGTGTGTGTGTGTGTGTGTATTTGTGATGGAGTTTCCCTTTGTTGCCAGGCTGGAATGCAGTGGTGCAATCTTGGTTCACTGCAACCTCCACCTCCCAGGTTCAAGTGATTCTCCTGCCTCAGCCTCCTGAGTAGCTGGGACTGCACCCAGCTAATTTTTCTATTTTTAGTAGAGACAGCGTTTCACCATGTTGGCTAGGTTGGTCACAATCTCTTGACCTTGTGATCCGCCTGCCTCAGCCTTCCAAAGTGCTTGGATTACAGGCATGAGCCACTGTACCCAACCAATCATAAAAACATTATTTGAGAGGGAAGTTATTTTTTTAGAAGACAAAACAAATGCAAAGATGAATATGAAAATGTTTTGAAATGTATAAAGCACTGTACAAATGAAAAGCATTACCACTGTTAAAACTACCAGAGATTAATTTATATATCATTTTTATTAATCTATGTTATTATAATTTATGAAGCTTTAAAGAACAAAAGTAACGAGGTAATGAAGATACAAAATGAAAAGAAAAAAAAACCCTTTGAGTCACTCTCAAATACTACAAAAAGAATTTCTAGTCAGAGGAAGAACTCTACAATCTTTTTTGGACAAGAAGATATGGCATTAAACATGGGTTTTTTAAGGGAGAACAGGGACATACTAATTCAATATTTATTCATTCCCATTCTCTTTGTGTGTGTGTGTGATACCTAAAAATATGACACCTAAAACTTCTTCTGGAGGATCAAACAATCCACTCTACAGACTCACCAAAGAAATACAAAATGAAGCACATTAAAATATCCAAACACTGCATTTTAAGTGAAAATAAAGTTCAATATTAAATCCAAGACTCTCCATCCACTTCGCTGAGCCTTAGTCATTTTTAGAAAAGCCATTTTCTAATCTTAGTCATAAAAATGTACCCCTACCCATTCTGTCTTTTGACCTTATCCCAGCCTGTGCTATGACTGCTGAGTCCATGTAGATAAGCTCAACAGTTTAAGCTAAGAATCTGAGGGGAAATGTTACATATAATACACTCTTTACATACGATGCACTCTAAAAAGAAATCCATGTAATTGATTATTAGAGGAAAGAATATGGGAAGATAACCATGGTTCATTCTACACTACTTTATTCCTGTTTTAAATACATGAATTATATGAGGCAAATGCTTAATCATGAGATGCTATGATGTTCCACTAAACATATACACAGTATGTATATATATATATGGGAATATTATTAATATGCCCACTGCATGAATATGACCCAAATTGCCCTTGCCTAAATTCTCACTTTGGGAATTTAGGAGTTAACATTTTAGTACCAAAAAAAAAAAAAAAAGTTTCCAAAGAGGGGATAGCTTTGGAATCAAAAAATCCTTAATTAAAATTACAGCTCTGCCACTCACCAGCTGGATGCCTTGGTCACATTATTAACCTGAGACTCAGTTTCCTAATCTGTAAAATGAGGAAGATGACACTAACCTTGCAGGGTTTTTGTGAGAATGAGAGATAATGAATATAAAGCCCTTGTCAGGTGGCCATTTCTCAAGATACAAAAGAATGACTATGCTCCCTTCTAGGCAGAAGAGAGAATGTTTTGAAATATTTAAGAAGCATACAAAGTATCATTGCTTAGAGCCAGGGCAATGTCTTAACCATCTTTGTACCTTTCTGAATTTAGCACACTAGAGGAAGTACCTAGTAAATATTTAGTTAATGGTTTCTGAATGAAGTACACATACGTATTCTTTGGGTCAGGATGTATCCATCTGTATCTACCTGTACCTATTAATACAAGGAGCACATGTAAAGGTTCACGTTTGTGTTGGAGAATGACAACAGAGTCAACAAATTACTGAGGTCTCACTGGGTGCAAAGTACTAAATATATGTATGCTTTGTGCAATTGTGTCTATCTATATTTGTATTATTTCAGACGTACACAAACTTGCATCTCTTGCTTGCACGTTTTGTCTGAGTGCCAAAACGTACCGTTGAGTGTATCTGCGTATGCGGTGCTGCATGGGTTTCCCAGAAAGGTGCAGTGAGTGCTTATGTGTAGTTGAAGCGCACACTGAACATGGCACTAGTGTGAAAGCTCCGTGCCGGGTCTGCGCCGCGCCAGGTGGGAGTGGCCTGGCTGTCGGTCGCGTCCCTGACCGCAGTGCGCCGGCGTCTTCGCGGCTGCAGGGCGCCTCGGTCGGTGTGTGCGGGAAGCCCCGCCGGCAAGCCCCTCACCTCCGCCCAGCCCCTTCGCATGCCGCCCGACCCCGGCCCAGGAAGCCCCGCCGCCCCGGCGCCCCGGAGGCTCCAGCCCGTACCCCTTGTTGGTGCTTCCGGACAGGGGGTTTCACCCTCGCGAATATCTGGATCGTCTGCTTCACCATCTCCTCCCTGGCTCTGCAATGACCCTCGACGTCTCTCAGGCACGGGCTGCCAAAACTAACTCCCACCACCTCAGGCGACCCACAGTCTTAGCAACAGTAGCTAGGGACACTACCCAGTGAGCACCGTGGCAGCCCGGATCCCGCCTCCTCCCTTAATTGGTTGCGACGCTAAGGGAGCCGCTAAGGGGCGTGGCCAGGGCGGGGGGGGGGGGGGGAGAGCGCTGCGCATGCGCATGAGCGAGCATCTGGGCTGTGGGCTCTGGGCGCCCGAGCAGGCCTGGACAGTGATTAAAAGGGGGACAACCACCATGCCTTGTCCCGCCCCGCTCCCTCACCCTTTTTTTTTCTCCATGCCCTTGCCTTTTAAAAGAATACAGCACTGGGCTGGGCGCGGTGGCTCACGCTTGTAATCCTAGAAGTTTTGGGGAAGCCGAGGTGGGAGGATCACTTGGAGCCCAGGAGGTTGAGGCCAGCCTGGGCAGCATAGTGAGACCCCGGCTCTACGAAAAAATACAAAAGTTAGCCAGGCATGGTGGCACGCCTGTATCCCAGCTAATCGGGAGGTTGAGGCGGGAGGATCGCCTGAGCTCAGGAGGTCGAAGCTGCAGTGAGCCGAGATTGCAAAACTGCTCCGGCCCACTTGGAGATCACGGTCTGAAAAGGGAGACAGATTTTTTTTTTTTTTCTTCACAAGGCCTTTCAGGTGACACAGAAACAGATTTTCAACAGGAAATCAAAACCGAGGAATAAAAGCTGTGCTATGATGGAAGTAGAAGTGAGCCAGCTCTGTTTTGGAAAAGGATAAAACTGGACGAAGGGTACTGTTTCCCATGCAATAGGCATGGCAAGACAGGACGAGCTTTTCAAACACTGTTAGAACATGACAAGATAGTCAACATTATTATCCACATGGGAAATATAAATTAAAACCACAATGAGACATCACTATTCATCTATCAGAATGGCTAAAAAAAAAAAAAAAAAAAAAAAAATAGTGGCAGCACCAGATGCTGAAAAAGATGTCGAGAAACTGAATCAGTTGCATTTTACTGGTAGGAATGTATGATGTAAAACATACACTGTATAAAGGTACAGCCACTTTGGAAAACATTTGACAGTTTCTTTCAAAACTAAAGGTGCAGCCATTCTAACACGCAGCAATTGGACTCTTAAGCATTTATCTCAGATAAATGAAAATGAGCACACATTTTTTTGTATGTGCTCGAGTCACACGAAAACCTAGACATGTGTGTTTATAGTTTATAGCACCTTTATTTGTAATAGTCCCAAACTGGAAAAAACTCAGATGTCCTTCAGCTGATGGTTAAAAAAAAAAACATGGAATACCATTCAGCGATTAAAAAGGGAGGAAGTGTTGATACATATAACAGATTGGATGACTTTTCAGGGAATTATGTTTCATGAAAAAAGCCAGACTCAAAGGTTAAATATTGTATGGTTCTATTTGTATAACATTCATGAAATGACAAAATTATAGAGATGGAGAGAAATTAGTGGTTGCTAGGGAGGTATGCAGGGTATAGTTATAAAAGGTATCCTTGTGATGGGCTCTTCTGTATCTTGACTGTGATGGTGGTCACAGAAATCTACACACGTGATAGGATTGCATAGAACAAAATACATACGTATTTTGAATACGTATTCAATATTTGAATACATATTCAAATAAGCACACGTAAAACTGGCAAAAGTCAAATAAAATTGAATGAGATTGATGGATTGAATCAATGTCAATTCCCTGATTTTGATATTGTACTATAGTTATGCAAGATGTTACCATTGGGGAAAACTGAGAGACAGGTATATGAGTTCTCTGTATTATTTTTCACAATTGCATTGAATCTACAATCATCTCAAAATAAAAAGTTTATTAAAGACACCTCGGTTTTTTGTTTGTTTGTTTGTTTTTTGTTTTTGAGCCAGGGTCTTGCTCTTGTCACCCAGGCTGGAGTGCAGTGGCATGAACATGGCTCACTGCAGCCTCAACCTCCTGGGCTCAAGCGATTCTCCTGCCTCAGCCCCACAAGTAGCTGGGCTTATAGACATGCACCATCACACTGAGATAATTATTGTATTTTTTGTAGAGTCAGGGTTTTGTCATCTTGCCCAGGCTGGTCTTGAACTCCTGAAGTCAAACAGTCCGCCCACCTCAGCCTCCAGAAGTGCTGGAATTACAGCCATGAACCACTGCACCTGGCCAAAAGACCCTTAAGAAAACAAAAAGACAAACTACAGACTGGGAGAAAACGTTTGCAAAACACGTATCTGATAAAAGACTCGCCTCCAGAATATATACAAACTCTTAAAAACCTAATAATAGAAGAATAATTCATTTGTTTAAGGTGAAGGGAGGGCACACAGATTGGAACAGATGCTTCACCAAAGAGGATCTATGAATGGCAAATAAGCACACGAAAATATGCTTAATGTCATTAATCATTAAATGAAATTAAATTAAAACCACAATGAGATACTACTACACATCTCTTAGATTGGCTAAAAATAAGAATATAAAACTGGCAATACTAAGTGCTGACATGGATGCAGAGCATCTAGAGCTCTTGAACATCACTGGTGAGAAAACAAGATGGATCAGCCACTTTGTAAAATAGTTTTGTAGTTTCTTATAAAATTATACATGTACTTATCATATGATCCAACAATCCCACTCCTTGTTATTAACTCAAGTGAAATGAAAACTGTGTTCACATGGAAACCTAAACATGAATGTTTATAGTGGTTTCATTCACAATTGCCAAAAACTGAAAACAAAGTAATGTTCTTCAACTGGTAAATAGAAAAACAAACTAAAAGGAATGAATTACAGATGCCTACAACTACATGGTTAAGTCTCACATTTATTATGCTGAGTGAAAGATACCAGACTCAAGGTTGCATACTTTATAATTCCATATATACATATGGAATTATATGTATATATATATGTATATATATGTATTTATATATATATATGTATATATATGTATTTATATATATATATATGTATATGACATTCTAGAAAAAGAAAAACTGTAAGGATAGAAAACAGATCAGTGGTTTCCAGGCGCTGAGGGTAGGAAAAGGGGCTGACTGCAGATGAACATGGGAGAGTTTTTTGTGGGATGATGGAACTTGCTGCATATTTTGATTGTGGTTGTGGTAACATAACTATAAGCGTTTGTCAAAACTCATAGAATTATCTATACACTTAAAAGTGTGAATTATACTGCATATAAACTGTACCACAATAAAAAAAGCAAAAAAAGAAGAAGGAGAAGGAGAAGAAGAAGATGATGATGATGATGATGATGATGATTGAGTATGAACAGGTCCTGCAATATCAGGAATGGAGAAAAGAAGAAAACCAGGTATTTATTATATAGACTTCAGGGACTTTTTCACCTAGTGAGAAAGAGGTGACTCAAGATTGGGTGCAGGTAGTCACCTGGACAGGCAAAATAGATGGGAGTGGGGAAAAGGAGGAAATAAGGAGTTGGGGACATGTTAAATTTCAATTGCTGTGGGACTTCAGAAGTAGTTGTATAAGGTTTAGGAGTAAGTTATGGTGGAAATATAGGCTTGGGAGTCATCATGAAGTTTTTTCCAGAAAGTGACCAAGTCACGCATGAGCACCGAGGTTGAAATCCTAACACTGATGGTTGGAGGTGGAGGAGGGGCTGCAAAATAAGTTGAAGGAAGCAGCCG
Source organism: Sapajus apella (assembly GCF_009761245.1). Lineage (NCBI taxonomy): Eukaryota > Metazoa > Chordata > Mammalia > Primates > Cebidae > Sapajus > Sapajus apella. The sequence goes on from NW_022437023.1 coordinate 7,275,903, forward strand.
AAGAGGTCTGAGAACGAAAAGGGAATGTTATGCCCTGGAAGCCAAGGGAAGAGAACATTCTGAGAGGAAAGTATTCAAAGGTGTTGAATAGTAAAGAGGATACACTGAAAAACACCCATTTTCTTCAGCAGCTAGAAGATCATTAGTAATGTAGATTTCAGTGGATTGGTGGTGTCAGAAGTCAGGTTGCCAGAGGCTGAAAAGTAAGTGGGAAGTTAGGAAGTGGAGGCAGTCAAGATTGGCTACTTTTCCCAGAAGCCTGGCTGTGAAGGATTGTGAAGAAGCAAAACAGGTGAGAGCTAGAGGAACCCAGCGAACCGGTAGTCTTTGTCCATATCCAAAGGGGTGTATCTAAAAAGGGGAGGTTGACAGTATGGGGAATAGAGAAGAGAATGGATGTATTCTCCAGACGAGAGCAATTGCACTTTACCAAGAGGGTGTAATGGAAGGTGAAAAGGCCAGGTAGCCAAGGGTATTCACAAGGAGCATTTTAATCATGAAGTCTAGCTGCTTAAAGATACCTGTGGCCTTTGAAGGAGCGTTGCAAAAGGAAGAAGGGAAATCTATTGGTTCAGGATGTGGGACTTTTAACAATTCCTATCTTGAGCCCTGGGTCATATGATTAAATGTTTTCTTGGAGAGAAAGTGTGGGTTCCAATCCTGCCTCTGTCATTCCCAAATCCTGTGTTCATGTTTACTTGTGTGACCTTGGGCAAGTAATTTATGCTTTTAAATCTCAGTTGCCTCATCCAATAAATGAAGATAAATAATAACAATAGCTACCTCATAGGGTTATCATGGAGATGTAATGTGGGCATAACATGATTTCTGGTGAATACAGAATGGTCATATCCAAAGGGTTCTGACTTGTGGATTGAATTCCTTTGATTGTAAACACCATCTAAAGAGCAGAAATAATGGCATACATATGCTTATAAGACATATTGGAGGCTGGGCACAGTGGTCCATGCCTGTAATCCCAGGACTTTAGGAGGCCGAGGTGGATGGATCACAAGGTCAGGAGATCGAGACCATCCTGACCAACACGGTGAAACCCCGTCTCTACTAAAAATACAAAAATTAGCTGGGCGTGGTGGTATGTGCCTGTAGTCCCAGCTACTCTGGAGGCTGAGGCAGGTGAATTGCTTGAACCCAGAAGGCAGAGGTTGCAGTGAGCTGAGATGGCACCACTGTACTCCAGCCTGGCTACAGAGCAAGACTCCATCTCAAAAAAAAAAAAAAAAAAAAAAAAAAAAAAAAAAAAGACTGGAGATTGCAAACTCAAATATCTCCTGGGGCCAGACTGATGATGTAAATTCATCAAGTAGACAAGCATATGGCAATAAGGAATGTCTTGGTGAACTGGAGACTAGTGACCCAATGAAAACCATTCACATTCAAAATGGCTATAGCACAGTACTGCCTAAATAAAGCACATTTGCAGGACCGTAGTTCAATCCCTTTTTTTGTTTCTGGGATAGCTGACCTATGTAACTCTCAGGCCCACTGCCTCTGACAGGTTTACCTAAATTTCAAACAGATGGCTGTAATGGGTACAAAATAGGTTTTGAGATTAAATCTCCAAGTTACAGTGTCTTTCTCACCACTGGATTTATATTCAGTATTATTATTTGTATTTTATCTGCTTGTTTAAATGTGAGAATTAAGACACTTTTCAACTATTTAAAAGATTCTTGAACTTTGCAGTTGCCAAAATAACAGATAATTGTACCAGGAAAATTAGCCAGGGTTTGTAAGTCTCAAATCTGAAAGAAATTAAGCTCTGCCTGAAATGAATTAGTCTATAGGCAAGTTAGTTGGATTTGTTTGCTTGTATGTTTTGTTTTGTTTTTAAATTGAAACTGTGCTCTCGAACTCGTTTTCAAATACCTCTGTCGCTGTTGCTGCTACAACTGTAAAATGCATCATTTTATTTTATAAGTCTGAAGAGGGACCGGTGAAAATTTTATGGGCTGTAATTTTGATATAGAATATGTATATAAAATTTCCTAATTGCAGTAAGTTTCCCTCTCCCCGATTTTATCCGTGGCTTTAGGGAATTTATGTTTGCTTGTTCAAAAATCTTTCATGGTCACAGCATGACTGTCTCCTCCCATGCCCACCATTATAAAGGTGAACAAGAGTTTCCATCCAGGTGCTGGAGGCTTCACTAATAAAAGAGAAAACATTTGGGTTCTTTTTTAAATAACTACCTCTAAGAAGCAAGGCCAGTAATCAGAAACTTGCTGCTTATTAATAAATAGCAATATTAATAGAACAAAAGTGTATTTATGCCGGGAGTGGTGGCTCACGCCTGTAATCCCAGCACTTTGTGAGGCTGAGGTGGGTGGATCACCTGAGGTCAGGAGTTCAAGACCAGGCTGGTCAATGTGGCAAAACCTCATCTCTACCAAAAATACAAAAATTAGCCTGGGATGGTGGCACACGCCTGTAATCCCAGCTACAGGGGAGGCTGAGTGAGGAGAATCACTTGAAACTGGGAGGCAGAGGTTGCAGTGAGCTAAGATTGTACCACTGCACTCCAGCCTGGATGATAGAGTGAGACTTCATCTCAAAAAAAAAAAAAAAGAGTCAACTTATGTAAAGTGTCCCTTTATATTTGGTGATATTGCATAGGACTTTGGGGATTGCATGATTCCTGGGTGTTCCTGATTGAGGATTTTGTGGGAAGTAGTCAAAAGAAGAGGAAGAAAGAACATATTTTCTGTGGAGGAGACTTTCATTAGAAATCCCCTCCCTACCAGTCTTATGCATGGTCAGTACCAGAAGGATAATCTAATACCAGGCAGTCTAAAAAGGTAATTTATTTCATTGTTTCTGAACCAAGTGGAGAATACACAGACCACTTTCTGGTACTCATTAAATGCCAAATAATAACAACAACATGCTGTTAAATTGCAGAGCAAGGGTACCACAAAATCTGTAATACATAATTTTAGCAAAAAAATTTCTTTTGAGAATATGTTTGGCTAATTTAAAGCATAATTTCATTAGCATAACTATCTTTCCACACACAGAAGAGTAGAATTCCTAAAACGTCACCAGCACTTGGGTTGATAGGATTTCGCCATCACGCTGGGTCCTCTCTACTGCTGGTTCTTGTCTCTCTGGCTAAGAAGCAGAGGCCCCTTTCTCCCAATTTGTTTGATCTCTTCCTGCAGCTCCCCCTGGAGCTCCCCCTGAAGAACAACATCAAAGGCATTTAGGGCTGGAAGCTGGTGGCCAGCCATATGGAATTACAGCCCAGGCTCTTGCCAGATTATAGAGCATAACATATGAACCACAGGACAGTGCCATGGCATTGAGGGAAAGCTGGTAAAGCCTCCAGTTTTGAATGGAAAATATGACTGTTTGTGTATTTATACACAGGCTCCTCATAAACAACCTGAAGATTTCACCAACATCCTGAGGAAACAAGGGATGGGCTGAGTTAAAAATAGTTCTAGAACGCCTCTCTTCTAACTAAATTACCCATGCTGTCCTATCTCCTGAGGGTGTTTACTTAAATGTGTTTCTTCGCATATTTCAGAATTAGAAAAGAATGCATACCAACAAATAACCTAAAACATAAAAGAAAATGGCTCATATAGCAGAGAGCCTTATCTGGCACATTGTTATTGTCACAACATCCAGCCACACTTTATTCATCCTGAATCTGGGTATTTAGCAGTCGAATCAATCCAGGTCTCTACTTCCCAATCTGTCATCTACTTTTCAACCTCCTGCAGTCTAGTTTCTGTCTCTCCTATTCCATGGGACCTGTTTAAACTTTGCACCTCCAGAGTGATAAGTTTTATCTGTACATCTTGGAATAACATGATAGAGCCAGTTGCCTCCGCTTGACCTCAACGTTGCCCTTTGCAACTTTGCCCTTCCTCTCTCTAGTGTATCAACATCCAAATAGTTTCCAAGTCCGGATCATGCTGCCTTCTGAATAACTTCTTCCTCCCATCCACTTCGTACTCACTGCTTACTACTTGCTTTAGTTTGGCTCTTAGTCTCTTTGCCAGAACTAGCAAAGGTCTCCCAACTGCTTTTCCTGCTTCTAATCCTGTCCTCCCCTTTATTCCATCTGTTACAACCGCTACAAGATTACACAGTGCAAACCAGTTCATGTCATTGCTTGCTTGAAAACCTCCAATCCCTGTTACAAATCGAATCAAGTCCAAAGGTCCTTTGTAACCTGGTCCCAACTGTCTTTACATCAGTTTCATAGCCCTTATCATGTCTTCCACCTCCGCTGCCCTGCCCCTGTACTCGAGCCACTGATTTCCTGTGGTTCCCAAGCACGCCATGCTTTTTCATGTTTCCATGCTTTTGTCAGGGTTATTTCTTCTGTTTTCAGTGCTGCCTCCCACTTTGTCAGGAAAATTCAACCTATACCTCAAGACCCAGCTCAAATGTCACCTGGTCTGGAAAGGCATCCCTTTCATCTCCCCTAGAGAAGTTAGTGACCCTCTTCTGCGCAGCTACATCTTACATGTTTCTTTGTATTAGTACTTACTTCCCTGCCAATGTTCATATGTATTTGTCTCCCCGTCATTCTTAGGATTATTTAAGGGCAGCGACTGCCCTGTTTATCTTTGTATTTCCAGTGACTACCAAGGTTTAGGTACAGGGGAGATTTCTATATGTGTATTGAATGAAAGAGTGGATGTATAACTCATCACAAGGAATCAATTCAATAAAACCTTAACAAATTAAAAACTTTTATTTAAGGTTCATGTTTTCATAGTGAAAATTACTTTCTCTTCCTGTTTCACCCAAGGAAACAAAGATAATCTACAAATTGACTAGCCATTTAACAACAGAGAGAATTAAATCACGGTTTCAATTTCTGAACCTTCTTTCTTCAGGCAGAAAAAGATGGTTACAAATTTCCCAGGGTGATAAACAGAGTACATTAACATTTGTATCAATGGAAGACAGCAGATCTGAGGGAGTGATAAGTATAGAAGTACAATGGCCCACTGTTAATTTAGTGAGTTTCTTTCAGGATATCTGGGAGGCATATGATGACTCTAGGGATCAATTTGGTTTTTCGTGGGTATTTTTTGAGACAGTCTCACTCTGCCATCCAGGCTGGAGTGCAGTGGTGTGGTCTCGGCTCACTGCAACCTCCGCCTCCTGGGTTCAAGCGATTTTCCCACCTCAGCCTCCTGCGTAGCTGGGACTATAGGCTCATGCCACCAAATCCAGCTAATTTTTGTATTTTTAGTAGAGACGGGGTTTCGCTATGTTGGCCAGGCTGGTCTCAAACTCCTGACCTAGTGATCTGCCTGCCTCGGCCTTCCAAAGTGCTGGGATTACAGGCATGAGCCACCGTGCCCAGCAATTTGTTTTTAATATAAAAATAATGCAGTTTATATATCACCAATTAAATACTTACTCACCTTCTTTTATTTCCTATTAAAATGGATTTTCAGATGTTTGACAAAGGCAGTCGGCTCTTCCTTCTCTGCCATGACTATTATTTCCCCAAATACATAAAGAAAGTTTCCTAAATTACACAGCTTGTAACACTTTTCTCCCTCCTCTTTTCCAAGCCCTTGCTGACCATTCAGGAGGAACTGAAACATCACTCTCTTTGAGAAGTTTCCCCTGACCCTCGCAGACTGGATTAAGAGAGCTAGCTTCATGTACCCTTAGCACCCTGGACTTTATAATTACTACTGGTCTAGGTCAAATGAAGGCTGAGATCACTTTTCACTTGCTCATCATCATATTCCATCCTATGTACATAGTAAGTGTTCAATAAATATTTATTTAATGATTTAATGGTTAAACTGATAAAAACATGCCTGTGGAGGAAATAAACAACATTGTCTCAGGTTGCATTCTCCCCAAACAGACACTGAGATAAGGATTCGGGTGTTAGGAGTTAATTTGGGAGATGATCCCAAGAAAACAGGGAAAGGAGGAAAACCAATTTATGGGCGGACTGTCCTGATGGGAAAGTAGGGCTTAATCCCACCAGGACCATCCACAAGACTGTTACAGAGCACATTTCAGCATTGCTCCCGAAGGGCAAGGAAGCAGGGTATTTATTCAACAACTCCTGCTTTCCATTGCTGGAGGGTTGCTCTCAGAGGTGGAAATACTCTACCTCCCAGCACTTACAACTTACTCTGTGTGCCCTCACATTCAGAGAAAGCCTCTGGGCAGAGAGAGACGCAGACTCTGGAGGCAAGATGCTTTTGGAATGTATAGGTATGTCCACCAAAGTTGCAATGATCTGTGGGGTGGATTGGGAAGACGTGGGCAGAGTATCAGCGGTGTCTTCTATGGTCAGCGCTGTTGATGTTCTTCTAAATTTCTAAACTAAAAACATGTATGTTAGAAAATTACCAAGCACACTTGTGTAGTTCTAAATCTTATGTGGTTATCTAAGTAACAGGATCTACCTCTAAATGATAATACTATAACATCTTACAGAGTCACAGTAAACCACACATGATTCACCTGCTCTAGGAACAGATAACTTCCAATCTTTAGACAGATACTTACATCACATTCATCATTCATCAACCAATCATCCTTTTTTTGTAGACGGAGTCTTGCTCTGTCACCCAGGCTGGAGTGCAGTGGCGAAATCTTGGCTCACTGAAACCTCTCCCTCCCAGGTTCAAGCGATTCTTCTGCCTCAGTCTCCCAAGTAACTGGGATTACAGGCACCTGCCACCATGCTCAGCTAATTTTTGTATTTTTAGTAGAAACAGGGTTTCACCATGTTGGCCAGGTTAGTCTTGATCTCTTGGCCTCGAGATCCTCCTGCCTCAGCCTCCCAAAGTGCTGGGATTACAGGTGTGAGCCAGCGTGCCCAGGCCCCAATCATTCTTTTAATATTATTTACTTGTTTGATGATCTCTGATCCATGTCTGTATCTATAATGTCAATGAATAGTTTTGATAATATTCCATTTTTTAATATACAAACATTTGTACTATACAATGTTTTCTCTGTGGATCAGTTGCTAAATCAAGGATGTCTTGACAAAAAGCTGGCATTAACTCTCCTGGGCAACATATTGGTGTTTGGTCTTTACATTTTAATTTTTAAGTGCCCTATGGTCAGAGGAGTTTGGAAAATCCTATTTTAAAGTCAAGCTCTACTGAACATGCTGTAATGGTTTCCCACTTTCCACTGAATTAATAACATCTTACGAAGCCATTCAAGACACTTCACAAATTAGCTCCAACACTTTCCCCTTTGCTTCCAATCAAACTGAAGCATGTGTCACTGCCCCCACACTGCCTGCTTACCCACCAGCACCCATCACCTTCTGTGGGTTTCCTTCTGCCCTGACCTCTCTTCACCCCCATCTCCAAACTCTGCCTGCTAAGTCATGCCAGCTTTTAAGGTGCGTCTTAAATCCCATAAGTTTCCATTTCTCATCACATTTACAAAATAATGTCTCCATCTCGTCTGCATTTAAATCTCTAGTCTCTGTGTGTACTTCTCTTGAAGCTTTTTCTGCAGACTGCTTTCTAGTCCAGTATTCAGAATGTGTCATTCTTTCCTTTAGCTGAATGCCTTTCTATGACAGTTTTAAGTTCCCTCAAGGACAGGATCCATACTTTCTCATTTTTGTATTCTGTCCTACCTTTAGCAGAGTGCCTGGCATATAATGCTCAAAATCTTAAATATTTGTTGAGTTGAATTTTTAAACTTGATTGTAAAATTCACATACAGTATAGTTCACTTTTTTGAAATATACAGTTCTGTGAATTTTGACAAATGTATACAGCCACATAACCATCACCATAATTGGGATACGGAATAACTCTATCCCTCCTCCTATCTCCAAATTCTCTCATGTTGTTTGTCATCAAATCATCTCCTGTCTTTGGGCCCCTGACAGCTACTGATCTATTCTCCATCCCTATAGTTTTGCCTTTTCTTGAATGTCATACAACTAGAATTATACAGTATGTAACCTCTGAGTCTGGGTTCTTTGCTCAGTGTAATATATTTGCAATTTATTCATTATTTTGCATGTGTCAATAGTTTGTTCTTTCGTATTGTTGAGTAGTATATTGTGGAATGGATGTACCACCATTTGTTTATCTGTTCAACCACTTAAGGATGTAAGCCTTCATTTGTCTAAGCTTAGTGCCTGAAAGTAGGATTTCTGGGTCATAATGTTAATGTATGATTAAATTTATAAGAACTCCCAAAACTGTTTTCCAAAGTGAATGTACCATTTTGCATTCCCACTGGTAATATTTCAGAATTCCAGATGTTCTTTATCCTCATCAGCACTTGGTATTGACGCTTAAGAATTCTTTTAGCCATTTAATAAGTACTAGTATCTTATGTGCTTATAATTTTCATTATCTTAGTGACCAATTATGTTGAACACCTCTTTGCATGCTTATTTGCCATCTGTATATCTTATTTCATAACATTCAAATCTTCTGGTCACTTTTTACATTGAGGTGTTGTTTTGTTTTTGTTGAAATATTGTGTGTGTGTGTGTGTGTGTGTGTGTGTGTGTATGTAGATATATATAGGATCTCCAAACGTTTTCTCCAATTCTGTAGCTTACTTTTTCTACTTTTGAATACCAACTTTCCTAGAGCAAAAGTTTTTAAAAAGTTTTGATGAAGTCTAATGTATTGTTATTATTATGACTCATGCTTTTAATATCATATCTAAAAATTCTGCCTAATCCAAGATCATGAAGGTTTTCTTCTGAAAGTTTTACAGTTTTGTATCAAGAATCTCACATTTAATTCTATGATGCATTCTTATACATTTTGAATTAATATTTGTATAAGGTTCGAGGTGGATTGAATGAAATTGAACATCTTTGAGAGACATTTTTTCTTTATATTGGAAGGCCCTCTTTCCAATTCAACCATTGTAAGTCTTAGGATGTTCCACTTTCTTATATCAGGGTTATAACTCTAATGAGAATCCCCTTTAAGACTGAGCAAATTTGAACAGAAGAAAGGCTTAATTTTAATTAAATAGGTTGGCTGCAATGACTGTTAATAAATAATAATCATATTAGATGCTGAAAATATCTAGTCCTTGCTTTGATACATAAGTATCAGGTGGCAAAATCAACACAAAGTATGCATGTTTGTCTATGTGTTCATTAATTCATTTATATGCACACACGTATCTATACACTTAAACATTTATGAGCAATTGCTTCTCTCTGGACCTTTAAGCCATAATTTTACTTATTTAGAAATTCTAGCTACCCTTTTCCTAGAGGCAGAAGATTTTGGTTAGTGGGTTTAGGATTTGTCACAAATTGTCACATTATCCAGTTTATAAAATGTCCTTGATTTGGGTAGACCAAAGAGGGATTTTCCATTACATCACTTAGAAATGGATAGGTCTTCCCATAAACACACTTTGACATTTTATCCCAACTTTTATATTTTGTATGTTTTATTTCCATTTTTAATGACACTTTTGCTGGCAACCAGCACATCCCTTTTGATGCTGCTGGCAATGTCAAGACGCTTGAGTGCATTTGTTTGCCCTGAATCAGCCAAAACTGCAGTATGGCTTTTCTGCCAAGCTCACTGTGTTTGAGGCCTGAGGCATCTCCATCACCATTGCGCTCAGTAAAACCTTCACACACAGTTGGATGCATTTTTTAATTTCTTGGATTTATGATTGATGACTTTCTCACTATTGTTGATTCATTAGTGTTTATGGGTTCACTTACAATATGATTCTGTCAGTCTTTAGCCTAAAATATTATCCTTGAATTAAAAAAAAAATGCAATGATCTAGGCTAGGCTTTACAAAAAAGTACAGAGCATGTATTCCGGAAGGCTGAGTTATTCATTCCAACTCTTTACTCTCCTGCAATTGGATTATACGTCTATACCCTTTGCTTCGTAGCATTGCATTGTCCCCTCCACAAGACAATGAGATAGTGAGAGGTATGTTATTCCCCCTAAACTCCTCTTTATTGAATATGGACTTGGCTAATGAAATGTAATAGAAGTAACATGAACAGAGGCTTTATGTATGCTTACATGGTTTGGTTGTCCTTTTGTGCTCCTGTGATTACCATGAAAAAAGCATGACCCAGTTAGCTTCTATCCCCTCAGCTTAGATCCAGAATGAAACACATGGGGGCAAACTCAAATCTGATCTTCAGCCTGGACCTAAACCAGCCAGCCCTCATCCTGAAGCAGTGCTGCCCTAGCCAAAGACCAGTGAGTGGGAAAAAAAAATGCTGTTGTTTATGAGCCATTGAGTTTTGTTACATGACATTGCTAGTTATAACAATAGCTGACTAATGCAGGTATCCATGTCCCAATCTCCCAATCATGTTTCCCATGGACAGTAATGTCCATGTGAAACCCAGCACCAATGGTTATTTTGTAGGATAAACAAACAAGTACATACTTGCAGAAAAATTCTTCTCATGAATTTTTCTCCAGCCAGGTTCATTCTTCAAGAATCTACTCTGAGCAGATTCTCTCAGTATGCTTTTAGTGGGATCAGTCTATCCAGAATTACAGATTGTCAATGCTGTCACATCTTAGTTGTCCTCATAAGTCTAGATTCCAGGACCTGTGGCCTCTGTCAATTTGCTGCATTATAATTTATACATGGAGTGATGGCACAGGCTGTGAGCTATAGGAGCCAAATTTCTTGGCAGTAGGAAGAACCATTAAAATCCAGTCTTTCCCTAATAATATTAACAAACCCTGATTATTAGCTGTTGAAAAAAATGTCCATTGTAATGCTCAGAGAGTGTATCAGCATGGAATAACAGTCTATCCGTGTTTCACCTTTATTCCTAAATTAATACACTTAGTGGCATCCCTTACTCCATGACTATAGGTGCATTTTGTAATTGGAGTATGAGGGTTGGCCAGACCTCACAAGTGTAATTCCTTACACCCAGATCTTTAGCTAGATAGATTAATTGGAATCATTTAGGACACTGTAATCAGTGTGCCATTTCCACATCGAAGGACATAGATTGATAGTCCCTTTACAAGGCATGTCTCAGAATTGAACGTCATTGTCTTACCAGCAGAAACTTTCTAGGTGAACTTCTGCTCCAGATTTGTGCCTTTACAAATCTGGTCAAATAGTTTTCCTGCTTTCAATGCATCATGCAAAGTCTCAGAATTTTAAAAATAATCACCAAGTACATAAAATCTTACTTACGTTATAAAATATGTATTGGCACACTTAATTTTTCTCAAAGCCTACCTCCCCTTCTCCACCTTGACTTTTTCTACTTCTCATACCACGATTTCCTTCCTCCTTGAGTCAGATTGTTTATCCTCTGGCTGCCCAAATACAGGCTGATTGGGAAAGGCTTGATTGTATGAGACATAATTAGCCTACAAGAACAAATTCTAAAGGGAGACATTATAGATTCCTTTTAATGTTTAGTGGTCTGTTATATAGAAGACAGAGTACATTTGTCCTATCTTGCCATTGAAAGAACAGAGCTGGACAAATACGAGCCAGTTTTAGATAGAAAGTTTGGGCCCAATTAAAAAGCTTTAAACATCCGAGAATGTCCAATACAAGAGCAAAAAGCAGTGAGCTCCTTCTAGGTGGATGTGTTCGAGTTTCTCGGGCGTAATAGAGAGGGAATTCTTACGGCTCTGAGTATCGTACAGTCTATTTGATTCTTTATAGTTTATCAACACAAGCATTTGTGCTATGTAGCTGGGACTATATGGACCATCAAGTTCCATAACATTTTTATTATTCTAGGATGAAATGGAAAAGACAAGCAGAATTTACAGTCTTGAATCCAGTATGTCCTTTCTAAATAGTTTGGCTTCTGTGGAATCTGAATTAAAATATGTATGATGGAAAACATTCCATTTCTTTGCATTGTACTGATTAGTTTTTCATTACGTCTACAGCTGATCCCCACTGCCTAGAGACATAAATGCAGTTGACCCTAGATTAACATGGGTTACAAAGATTTTGTTTCTGTCACCACTACCTATGAGATGGCAAGACCAACCCTACCTGCTCTTCCTCCTTAGCTTTCTTGACATGAAGATGAGGATGAAGACCTTTATGATGATGCACTTCCACTTCACGAATGTAAATATATTTTCTCTTCCTTATGATTTTCTTGAGAACATTTACTTTTCTCTAGCTTACTCTATTGTAAGGACACAGTATGTAATACACGTAACATACAAAATATGTGTTAATCTACTATTTATGCTTTAGGTAAGGTTTCTGGTAAACAGTAGGCTATTAGTAGTTAAATTCTGAGGGAGTCAAAAATAATATGCAGAGTTTTGACTGCAAGGGTGGTCAGTTACCCCAACCTCCATGCTGTTCAAGGGTCAACTGTACATGTGTATCTTTATGGCTGAGAAAATGTTAATTTACCGTCTGCCATAACAGTTCTAAAAGCAGTTCTTGTCACTTTCTTGTCTTTCCTAACCACGACTTTGGGTTAAGTTTCCTTTAATCTTGTTACATTACTATATAGAGAGTACTATGAGTAACACTTTCTACATAGGCTTTTTAAATCAAGAATGGAATTCAAAATGTACAAAACTGGTATTATATATAGTGAGGATTCTCCCTTTAAAAAAATCAAGCCAGATTAAAAAAAAAAATTTAAGACTTTAGTTTGACCATATAAATGGCTTGAGATTTAGAATTATTTTCCTCTGCCTAGAAACAACTTTCAGAATGTCTTTCACTGTGATCTCTTAGTGGTGAACTATCTTGGTGTTTGACAGAAAATGTCATTGTTAAAGAATATTGTTCCTGATGAAGAATTCTTAGCAGTTACTATTATTATTATTTTCGGCATACTGAAGACATTGATCCACTGGCTTCTAGCTTCCATTGCTGCTGTTGAGAAGTCAGCTGTCAGTCTAATTGTGGCTCATTTGAAGGTAGTCTTTATTTTTTATCTGGCTACTTTTGGGATTTTCTCTTTGTCTTTGACATTTTGTAGTTTCTCTCCAATGCACCTAGGTGAGAATTTCCTTTATCTACCTGGTTTATATTAGGTGTAGTGAACCCCAAGTTTCTCTTCAAAGAATCAGTACATCAGTATGTTCAGCTCTCTTATTCCTTAATTCTCTATTTTAAAGTTTAACTTCCCTGTAATTTCAGTAAACAACGTTTTCCACCAGTTCTAATCAGTAGTTCACATCTGTTCCCCCAGTCCCCAACTCCGTCCTGACTCATCCCAGTCACCTGCTTCAGTCACCTGCTCCAGTCACCTGCTCTGGTCACCTTCTTTGTCCTAGGTCACCCCTGGCTACCTGCTCTGACCTGCCTGCAACTATCCTTCCTGCCAAACCACCCATGCTGCCACTCCAGCTCGGACTCCTGCTCTCTTTAAAATAGCCAGTCAGGATTAGTATAGCTTATATGGTCTAACCCTAGCCAATAGGGAAACAACACAACAGTAGGGGCAACTCCCATCAGTCATAAGTACCCCTTTTCCTCCCTTGTCCAAACGTGTGGCCACCATTGCTCCATCTGTGAGCCATACCCGTCTATAGAAGTAAACTGCCTTGCTGAGAGGATTTATCTTCTAGTACTATTTCTTTTGCAGCACCGAAATTTTACTTATAACTTTTGGAATTCATTATGCTCCTTGAATTAGAGCATAAATTTTGGATTGATGTTGTGAACCCCAAATATCTGAGACAGGTCTCAATTTAGAAAGTTTATTTTGCCAAAGTTAAGCATGTGCCCATGACACAGCCTCAGGAAGTCCTGACGACCTGTGCCCAAGGTGATTGGGGTATAGTTTGCTTTTATGCATTTTAGGAAGGCATGAGACATCAATCACTATGTGTAAGATGTACATTGGTTCAGTCCAGTAAGGTGGGACAACTTGAAGTGGGGGCTTCCAGGTTAGAAGTAGAGAAGAGACAAAAGACTTTCGAGTCCTTGATCAGCCTTCCACTGAACACAGGATTTAGTATGGCTCAGTGAATCTGCATTTTTACATAAACAATAGGACAGAGGAAGCAATCAGATATGCATTTGTCTCAGGTGTGCCTCAGAGGAATGACTTTGAATAGAATGGAGGCAGGTGTGCCCTAAGCAGTTTCTGGCTTGACTTTTCCCTTTAACTTAGTGATTCCCTAATCTTTGCTTCTATATATTCTGAGTTGGTTATTTATTTCTCCAGGCTTCATTTTTAATATTTTTGGACCATATTCCAATTCTCCAGTTTTCTCTTTAGATACTACTAACTCTATGTGTTGAGGTCACGATTTTATTATATTTTTTAATTCTAGATTTTTTATTTAATTTATTTGCAAGTATTGCAGGTCACTTTTTATGGTTTCCAGTTCCATGCTATAATTTCCAGCTTGTCCTTTTAGCTCATTGAATATAGTAAGCATAGTCTTTTTTTCTAGCCTGTCTCTAATGATTCTAATATCTGGAGTCCTGTATCCTATTCTTTTTGCTTTACATTATATTATATACACAAAGTTACTTAATGTCCTTAATGATAATTTTGATATCTGTACAACATTCTGTTAATCAAAGAAATGATAGTTTCCTCATTTTTAAAATGAGGATATGTCTACCTCTTGAGGAAATGGCCTGGCTACAGTGATAGTCTTCTTGTAGAGTGAACCCTAAGTAATTGTTTCTGTTTTCCTGTATCTTTACAATAAATTATGATTTTAAAAATAATGTTTGTATATAGGTGGGTCTTGAAGAAAATGGAAAATTAAATAGATTAATAGGGTATTGGGATTGTGTTTAAACTTTCTATTTTTATATTGGAATATGCTTGGGCAATAAGTTCAAATCATAAAAAATTAAGTGTTTTAAAGCTAAAATGATAATAGCTTATATTTTAATAAGCACCTACTATGCACCAGGCCCTATTCGAAGCTCTTTACAGCTGTTAACTAATTTAGTCATCCCAGAAAACCCCTTTGAGCAGTACTATTATTATGCCTGTTTTACAGATGCAAAAGTTGAGGCACAAAAGGGCTAAATTACCTGTTCATAGTCACACAGTTAGTAAAGAGCCATGCCAGGATTCTGACACAAGTGGCCTGGCCCCACCCCAGAAGCCACTTTCTTAATTACTTACTGGTTTATGAAAAAATGAAGCAGAGAGGAAAATTAAACAAGAATGTCAAAAAGTGTACCTCCACCAGCCTTATTATCATATCTTTTCGATATCCCCAGAACGATTCTGTGCAAACCTAGAGGGCTGGGAAAGGAAAGATGGGAAGTAAAAAAGGAAGGTATTCCAGGTTCTGTGGATGCATAACCAAGTACTCTAAAACTTAGTGGCATAAAGCAACTATTTATTTTGCTTGTGGATTCTCTGCGCTGGAAATTCAGAACAAAATGGGCAAGGCTGTTCTCTGTGTCACAGTGTCAGGAGCCTCACCTGGAAGACTGAAAGCCGGGGATAGGAATCCTGTACTCATTGGAAGCTCCTTCACTCACATGTCTGGCTATTGATGATGACCATTAGCTGGGTGCTGAGCAACTCTCCATCAAAGCCCGTCATGGGGACTTTCCTCATTGGCTCATTGGAGCTTCCTCATGGCCTAAGGCTGGCTTCTCAGAGTTAGCATCTTTAGACAGATAAACAGAGATGCTAATGCAGAAACTCCTTTGATCTAGATGGGAAGTCACATAGCATCTTTTTACAATACTCTGTGGGTTGAAGCAGTCAGGAGTCCCTGTGCAGGCTCGATGACAGAATAGTCACATCACAAAAAATCAAATGAGATGGGATATATATTGGAATACACAATATGCCTCAGAAGGAATATACAAAAGTTCATTTCTGTGTTACACTGAAGCCAATAGAAGGCAGAGTGGTGTTTTACATACTGTACTAAATGTAATCAATATTCTCTTTTAAGCTAAAAATATAGTTAAAAATGTATCTCTATCCAGAGTAGTAGCAAACAAATAGATATATTAGTTTACATAAATGCAAATAGCATTAGAACTAACAATCTTTATAAATATGCCTTGAATAATTTATAAACTACAGCCAGTATTTTACAGTAGAATTATCATTCTTAAGGAGGAAAAATCTGATTTTACACCTAATGACTGATCTTCACATCTGAGGACCAAGCTGAGAATGCCACTGTGTGGGCAATGCTTTCCATCTAGCAGACAGTCTTTGATAGTGAGAGTTTATGTGGGGTGGCAGTTTGGTTGAGTGTAAATTATGACAGAAACAGATACGTTGGAAAACATAAAGTGGGCCTTTAGAGTCACTGAAAAACAATGATAGTAAAAGTCGAATTTTATGAGAAACGAATATGATCTTTCAACAAAAGTTGTCAATGAGACCAAATGGGCACTCTATTTATAAGGTGAAACTAATGCTTATAGTAAGCCCACAGATTATAACATACTATGCCTTTTTGCTATGGCATGTAAAGAGCCTGAACTATCACAGAAGGTTCTGTGTTTGCTAACTTTAACTGAGACACTGATACTAAGGTCGACGGTCTCCTGAATGGTTAGAAGAAGCTATCTGTGAGCCTCCACTGCATCTCAGAAGGTGAGTATGCCACTTTTAGATCATCCCTAGCATCAGATGAGGTGGGACAAATTTCACACCAAATGGATTCAATGAAATCTTATGGAGGAAAAAAATTAATACATATTAAAATAAAGCCCAAGCCCTCAGTACAAAAACACATGTGAGTTACTAGATTCTTCTTTTTTTGAGGAGTCTTGCTCTGTTGCCCCAGCTGGAGTGCAGTGGCATGATCTCTGCTCACTGCAACCTCTGCCTCCTGGGTTCAAGAGATTCTCCTGCCTCAGCCTCCTGAGTAGCTGAGATTACAGGTGCCTATCACCATGCCCAGCTAATATTTGTATTTTTTAAACTGCATTTTAGATTTTGGGGTACATGTGAAGAACATGCAAGATTGTTGCATAGGTACACACACGGCAGCATGATTTGCTGCCTTCCTCCCCATCACCTATATCTGGCATTTCTCCCCATGCTATCTCCCCCCAACTCCCCATCCCCCGCTGTCCCTCCTCTATTTCCCACCCTGACAAACCCCAGTGTATGATGCTCCCCTCCCTGTGTCCATGTGTTCTCATAGTTCAACACCCACCTATGAGTGTTTTTTAGTAGAGACAGGGTTTCACCATGTTGGTTGGCCAGGCTGGTCTCAAACTCCTGACCTCAGGTGATCTGCCCACCTCAGTTTCCCAAAGTGCTGGGATTGCAGGCATAAGTCACGGTGCCTGACTGAAAGATTTTTCTTAAAGGAAATGACCATAATCACAGAATTCAGAGGCATCAAAGCCAGAGTTAGGCACAAGATTTCACAATCCTGTCGAGGACAGATGGATATGTGAGTTGAGCCAACTGCTTTCTGTGGGTCTCAGACAGTAGGAGGGAGGACTGGGAAGGTTTGGAATGTCTGGCTGAGCCCCTTCTTCAGCTAACCCAAGCCCTCAGGGTTGTGTGAGCCCCTTCACCTCAGGCTTGTTTTTTTTGTTTGTTTGTTTGTTTTTTTGTTTTTTTTTTTTTTGACCTCCTGTACCCTTATAGTGATACCTTTAAGAATAACAACAAAGACAATTCTTAAGCAAGATGTGGTGATTGTAACTATGTAAGAATCTCTTTATGTGCCTGCTATTTATCCAGTATCCTTTCAATAGTCAGAATAATAGTCTCCCTGGTGCGCTGTGTTCTCTCAAGGTATTAAACGTTACATGCAGCCATCCCTAGAATGTCAAATGGTCTCTCTTCAATGAGAATAAGAACTGAAATAAATGTCCAACCATGCAGACACCTATCTATAAATGACATGCTGAGACCAGAACCCCAAAATGATGGTAACTGAGAGTGGTGCTAAGGCCCTAAGTTTTGGTTATACTCTCACCTGAGAACCTAACCAAAAAGGGGGAATTTTTTTTTTTTTTTTTTTTTTTGAGAAGGAGTCTTGCTCTGTCACCAGGCTGGAGTACAGTGAAACTATGTCGGCTCACTGCAACCTCTGCCTCCCAAATTCCAGCGATTCTCCTGCCTCAGCCTCCTGAATAGCTGGGACAATAGGTGCGTGACACCATGCCCAGCTAATTTTTGTATTTTTAGTACAGACGGTGTTTCACCATGTTGGTCAGGATGGCCTCAATCTCTTGACCTAGTGATCCGCCTGCCTCAGCCTCCCAAAGTGCTGGGATTACAGTGCTGGGATTATTTGCCATTGTGCCCAGCCAAGGGGGAGATTTTTAAACAAAATTATGGGAGTCCAATGTTTTGGACTAAGCTGATGTACAGGCCCCAACAGACCAAACCAAATCAAATGGAGTCACTCACGCTAAGACTTTAAGGAAACACAAAGATTCTAGGACAGACCACAGACCAGGTTCTGGTTTCTCCTCCTGCAAGTCTCTATTACAGACATTCCTGACACCATAGGTATCCACCCCTGAAGTTCTCATTAAATCTTTTAACCAAATTCATTTCCTTTTGCCTAGAGACCATCAAGCTTCATATGATCATGCTACAAGGGTTTCAGCCAGTTCCAAGTGAAGACACCATCCTTGGCCATCAAGGAGCTACTGTGCCTCCACTAGACAGAGCAGGGTGAGAGTTCCGTGATCCCCAATAAGTAGGGACTATGTCCCAAGCCAGCATGAAGCAGTTACAGAAGGAAGACCATCAGTCCCTCAGCCTCCCATAAAGATTTATGGGGATCACGTCTTTCGGGGGGAGATGAGGCAAGAGAATAGGCCTGGAGGCAGGGAACCTAAAGTCTTCCTAGAACTAATCAAATGGAAACACTTCTGCTGTGACAGGAAATATCCTCTTCATTTACATAAGGTGAACACCAAGTAACCAATGGAAGCCTCTAGAAAATATTTAAACCCCAGAAAATTTCGTAACTGGGCCCTTAAGCCATTGCTTGGGCTCACTCCCGTCTTGTAAAGTGTGTTCTCATTTTCAATAAACCTCTGTTTTTGTTGCTTCATTTGTGCTTCTTGTCCAATTCTTTGTTCAAAATGCCAGCAACCTAGACACCCTCAATTGGTGACATTTTTGTCTCTATCTTGGTTTTGGTGGGTTTTGGCCAACTTTTTATCGCATACTTTTATCAGCAAAGTCTTTCTGACCTGTACCTTGTGCCAACCTCCTATCTCATCCTGTGACTTAGAATTCCTAACCTCCTGGGAATGCAGCCCAGTAGGTCTCAGCCTTATTTTACCCAGCCCCTATTCAAGATGGAGTTGCTCTCATTCAAATGCCTCTGACAAGAGCTTACCATTCTTTGGGAGGCAAACTTGAAGAATGACATTTTGATTTAAGCTTTGCTATAGTCAACAGACTTAATACAGAAAACACATTTTGTGGGTTCCTTCCCTTGTCTGACAGTGGAACCTATGGTTCACTTCAGCCCTCTCTCACCTCGTCACGTTGGGTCACTGGAGCATGATTTCTGGAACATGTCTCTGTGTCCTCACTTCCAGTGTCTGCTTATTTTTACCCTCTTCCATGGTTTTCAAAGGCTTCTTTATCCACTTGCCAATCTCAGCCAATAAGCTCCTTCCCTCTGGCCACAGAGTTAAAGGGCTGCTTTTCTTCCTTTTCCATAACTCAACTCACTTGTCAGAAACAGCTCAAGCTCCTAGACAGTATCTGAATTTCTGTCTAGAGAGGCTGTTGACTAACAGGTCATTGGGCTGCCTCATTATTTTGTTGTCTAAAACATACCCGTCTTTGCAAGGAATTGCACAACATATTAATGGCTTCTGAAAATAAGACTTACCATGCCTCTCAGAAAACTAGGATAAAAGTTATCTGAAGTAAAATGACCAATGCAAGCTGAAGAAAGAAATCCATATAAACTAAACTTTTTTTAAACAAAACAGAAGTCCTTTTGGCCTGAATAACTTTCTCAAATTTACTCCAGTTAAGGGCTTCTTTATAGAGACAACCCAGTAGATCCTTCTAGACTTTTCTTTAACCTACTGGGTCAATTAATTCTTTAGTTCCTTTTCCACCATTCCCTGCCCACCTCAAAATCTTTATGCTGAAAAATATAGAATCTATAGGACCAGATTGTAAATTTTTTGAAGTCAGCTTCTGAGCCTTAAATTTCCTCACAGTCCTAAGAATGTTTAGCACATTATCTTGCATATGATAGATTCTCACATATTGTTTGTTAACTTAGCTATAGCTCAGCTTTCAGTTATGTGACATAAATATTTGACAGTACAGGCTGGATTAAATTACCTCTATTTAATTTGCCTGAGTTTCTGAAACAGACTTTCTAAGTTCTTAAGCTACAGGAAAAATACATGAAATACAAGGAAGTTATCTCCTATCACCACAAAAATAGTAAAATACTCTCTAGGGAAGCCGGCTTTCATTAGTATACTCCTAATTATCTGAACCTGTATTTCAGCGTGACTAGGATCCCTCACACTGCACATTCTCCCAAGATGACCTCGACCTCTTCTGCATCTTCAGCTATCTCTAAACGTGAAGACTTCTCGAGTCTCTTTCCAACTCCCATCCCTTTCATGACCTCCAGGCCATCCAATCCACCTCTTTACTGGAAATACCTATTTGAGCACTCAACAGCCAGTTCAAAGTTAATAAGTCCAAAGTTAAACTCCAAAGCTGCTCTTCCTCATATTCCAAATATTATTTTATAACAGCATCATCCTTCATACTAGACCCTAGCCGAAAAACCTGGCATCATGCCTGACGTTTCCCTCAACCTTACTCTCCAGATTGAATCAGTTGCTATATCCCATTGTGTTTGCCTTCTTAAATCTTTATTTTTAAACAACTTTTAAAGGTTTAATTGATATTCTATAAAATTAATATACTTTAAATATATAATTCAATGTGTCTTAATAAATGCATATGCTTGTGCAATCATCGTCCAGTTTTAAAACATTCCCGTTACATCAAAAAGTTCCCCGGTGACTCTTTGCACACCATCTTGGTCTCAAACAACCCCTTATCTGTTTCTATAGTTTTACCTTTTCTGGAAATTTCATACAAATGGAATCACACAATACACAGTCTTCTGTGTCTGGATTCTTCACTTACCATGATGTTTTCAAGATTCATCCATGTTGTTGCACATATCAATAGTTTGTTTCCTTTTGTTGTTGACCGTATTCCACGCATGCCCGTAACACATTTTGCTTATCTGTGGACATTTGGGTTGCTTCCAGCGTGGGCTATTATGACTAATGTGGCTATGAACATCCTCATACAAGTCTTTGTGTAGATATAGGTTTTCTTCATTATTCTTGGGTAGATACCTTGGACTGGAATTGCTGGTTTATATGGTAAATGTATGTTTAACTTTTTAAGAAACTGCCAAACTGCTTTATAAACTGGAAGTTCTATTTTACATTCCCACCAGCGGTGTATTAAGGTGCCAGTTTTCCACATCCTCATTAATACTTGGTATTGTCTGGTTTTTTTTTTTTTTTTTTTTTAATAGTAGCTGTTCTAACAGGAGTACCTTTGCATTTCATTATCATTTAATTTGTATTTCCCTAATGACAAATGATGTTGAACATCTTTTCATGAAATCTGCCATCCATCTACATTCTTTGATGGGTATTTATTAGTATGTTTTGCTATTTTTTATTGAGTTGTTTGTCTGTTTAAAGATTGAGTTGTTTATCGAGTTTAAAGATTTTTATGTTTTTGGGATACAAGTCCTTTATCAGGTATATGCTTGGCCAATATGTTCCCATATTTGGGACTTGTGTTTTCATTTTCCTATTGATGTCTTTCGAAGAGCAAACATTTTAAATTTCTTAGCTCTTTTACTTATGTATTTACTTACTTAAACAATTTCTAAAATTTAGATAGTTTTGGGGGTACAGGGATTTTTTTTTTTGTTGTTTGTTTGTTTGTTTTGGAGACAGGGTTTTGCTCTTGTTACCCAGGCTGGAGTGTAATGGTATGATCTTGACTCACTGCAACCTCTGCCTCCCAAGTTCAAGTGATTCTCCTGCCTCAGCCCCCTTAGTAGCTGGAATTACAGACACCCACCATCACATCTGGCTAATTTTTGTGTTTTTAATAGAGACAGGGTTTCACCATGTTGGCCAGGCTGGTCTCCTGACCTTGTGATCTTCCTCAGCCTCCCAAAGTGCTGGGATTACAGGCATGAGCCACCATGCCCAGCAAGGGGGTATAGGATTTTTGGTTACATAGATGAGTTATTTAGTGGTGGATTCTGATATTTTAGTGCACCCATCTCTCGAACAGTGCACACGGTACCCAATATGTAGTGTTTTATCCCTCACCCTCCTCCAAACCTCCCCTGGAGTCCCCAAGTTCATTATATCATTCTGTATGTCTTATGCCCTTATAGCTTAGCTCCCACTTGCAAGTGAGAACATACAGTATTTGGTTTTCCATTCCTGAGTTACTTCACTTAGAATAATGGCCTCAAGGTCCATCCCAGTTACTCCATAGGACATTATTTCATTCCTTTTTATGGCTGAGTAGTATTCCATGGAGCATATATACCAACTTTTCTTACCCATTTGTTGGCTGATGGGCACTTAGATTGGTTCCATATCTTTTCCTTTGCAAATGGTGATCTTAGCTCTGTTAAATCTGGCTCATTCTTCTTTTTTTTTTTTCAGTCACTTCCTTAAGTTCAGCTCTTTTCTATTCTTGGCTGATCTTTTGCAGTAACCTACTAATGAGTCTCTTTACCACCATGTTGCATTTTCTTAAATGCTTCTTGCTTTCAGGATTAAACACCAGCTTCTTAGCCACACATGTGATGACTATGGAGGTGTGCCATTCAGATCTCCTTCCAAAGGACTTGCTGCAGGGAGTAGAGCTGACTGACAGCCTCCAGACACCACAGTGTGGATCCATCACAGCACTCATGCCATCTCCACTCTTGGTCCAGGCTGCACTTATCTAGTCTGAGCACTTATCCACCGAGAGCAGTTATTCACTGAGCAGATGGTTGCACTAGAGCTGAGCCATCCTACACAATGCAAGACTCTTCTAACAGGCCACCTATGTCTAGGAACTTCTCATCAGCCCAGCCAATGCTTTCTAGAACTGTTGCTTTCTGAAGCTTGTCCAACCTACTCCCTCCTTCTCTCTTTCCTTAATAGATGTCAGACCTACATTACAATCTGAAGCCTCTTCCTTCCATGTCCCATTCTCTTCCCCTTTATCTTTTGATATGGTTTGAATGTTTTGTCCCCTCCAAAACTCATGTGGAAATGTGGCCGCTGATGTTGGAGGTGGGCCTAGTGAGAGGTGCTTGGCTCATGGGGGTGGATCCCTCATGAATGGCTTGGTGCTATTCTCGCAATAATGAGTGGTAATTCTCACTCTATGAGTCCACGTGAGATGTCTTGCCATGTGACACACTGGCTTCCCTTCACCTCCTGCCATGATTGTAAGCTTCCTAAGGCCCTCACCAGAAGCAGATGCCAGCACTGCACTTTATGGTGTACAGCCTGCAGAACTGTGAGCCAAATGAGCCTCTTTTCTTTATGAATTACCCTTTATAGCAATGCACAAGGACTAACACATCTTTACAGGTGTTTTACAGGTGTTTCTTTCTTTCTTTTTTCTTTTTCTTTCTTTTTTTTTTTTTGGAGGGTGGGGAACAGAGTCTTGCCCCGTCACCCATAGCATAATCTGGGCTCACTGCAACCTCCACCTCCTGGATTCAAGCAATTCTCATGCCTCAGCCTCCCAAGTAGCTGGGATTATAGATGTGTGCCTCCATACCCAGCTAAGTTTTGTATTTTTAGTAGAGACAAGGTTTTGCCATATTGACCAGGCTTATCTCAAACTCCTGGCCTCAAGCAATCCACCTGCCTTGACCATGCCTGGCAAGTGTTTCTCTGATAAATTTCTTACTTGCCTAATTCTGTCTTGGCCTCTGCTTCTCAGAGGACCTGGACTGACACAACAGGTAAGGCCATTCTTGGTGTAGCCCCCTCCTCAATTTTGCCAGTCCCTCCTCAGTTGTCTGTGAGATTGTGTCTTCCCTTTCTAGATATCATGACTGTGGAGGGAACAGACTTCCTCTGCCTCACCCAAGACTCTTCCTTTTTTTCTCAAGCTTTTTTAGCAGCAGAAGACAAATTATTGTGCAATACTACACAGGCTATAACAATGTGCTGAGGAATCCTTGTATGAATAAGGAGAGCAGAAACACCAAGGTAAGCACAGCCTTTTATCTACACCCTTGCCCCCTTCTATGCTACACCATATACTGAAAGTTGGAGGGAGAAAGAACAAAATAATAACCTTTTTTTTTTTTTTTGCCATGGGGAGTTATTTTCCCCAAACCCATAAACAAATTCACTGCTCTTTTGCCAAGATGATGCTTCTGACAGTGCTCAATGGTGCCGTTAGAGGGGTTTCTTCTGTAGCGAGAGACAGCTGAGGGAATTGAAATGGCAAGAATCTCATGGGGGCTCTTTAAAAATATTACAAGGCTCTGGGTCCCAACCTATACCCTGTAAATTAATGTGTTCAGAAAAAGGCACTGGGAAAGTGTTTTTAACAAGTGCCTCAGGTTCAGGTATATTTGGAAGATACTAGTAGAGTGGCTAAGAACCTGGGTACATAAAGCCAGCTTGATTCTGTTTTCTTTTAAATTCTGACCCATGCTAGCTGTGTCACTTTGGAGAAATTAGCTAACATTTGTGTGATTTACTTTCTTCCTGTAAAGTGCGATAATGAATAGTACCTCTCTCACCTGATGCTATGGGAACCTGAAGAGTTGATGTTTACAGAGTGTGTAAGACAGTGTCTATGATGTAGTAAGTTGCTCATTACATTTTAAGTCTTATGATTGTTGCTGTTATTATTATTTTTGTTAGTGACAGATCCAATTCAACAAAGATGTTGCACACTAGCCAGATATTATGCTAGGGTCTAGTACTGTGTGCACGTGTTTATGAGGGTAAGAATAGGATACAGAAGTGAGCAAGATCCATCATCGGCTCATAGCTACATGAGTCTCTTGTTACCCATTCACATTCTCCTGTCTCATCACCATTACTCAGGGCATCCATTCAGCAGCTGTCTGCCAGTGTTGGGAGTGGGGGTCTGTGGTTGGTACAGGACCAAGCTAATAGTCTTTGATCTTGGCTTCAGAGAGTCTCTGATGTGTATAGGAAAGAATTTCTGAGTCATCCGATCGGAGTTCAAGTCCCAGGCAATCTCACTTACTGGAGGAATGAATGACCTTGGGTAAATTATTTAAGTCCTCTGAGCTTCTGTTTCCTAATTTCTGAATTTTTATACCTTTACGGGCCATTGTGAGGCTTAACTGAGATGATATATGTAAAAACTCCAGGCACATGAAAGAGGCTGAATAAATGGGTGTCTCACCTAGTTTCATTGGTACTGTTTTGGCTCACTGAGCTAATCCACCCACACAGCCTAGATGAGTCCAGCTGTCTCTCTAGGAGGGCAGAGTTGCAAGACCCAAAAGGCTTCCAAAACTGCCAGACCCATAACTCAAATAGCTGATCTTCACTTTGGAAGTCTGTGAGGAACTATCAGTTTGTGATGCACAAGACTTTTCACTCCTTACTCTTGTACTGTCTTGTCATTCACTCCTACAGTCTGGGGGTGGTATCACAGTTTCAGGGTTATTTTCAGATACTGATAGATACACATGTCACTTCAACAAAGCCAATTATTTCCCCACAGTTTGGCTTCGATTTCATCAACCTGATTTCGAATCCTTGCCCTCTGCCTCAATGTTAAGCACATCTGGCCTCTATAAACATGCTATTAAAGTGTTTTCAAAGTGAACTTTGAAACAGTACAGTAAGTAATACCACCAAAAAAGTAGTCATTGGTAAAATAATCTTTTAAACAGCCTAATATTTTTTGGACTTTGATGTGTCCAAATTTCAAAAGAACATATAACTAATTGGTATAAATTTTATTTAAAAAAATCAGAACATTTTCTAAAGTAGTTGCCAAAATGATGCCTAATTTAGAACTGTTCTTTCTCTCTTAGTTTGCAAGGGATTTGGTATGGGGTAAGGTTATGTAACAGAGGTTGGAAATCAAAATTTGCCTCTTACAGATCTCTAAACTTCAAGAGAAAATTAGTCTCTGAAAATGGATTGAGAAGTCCTTGAAAGCTTTGTGAAGGCGAAGAGCAGAATTATGCCAAGATAGTAACTGCAGTTTATGACCTTTTTGCCATTTTTCAAGTGTTGTGGTGAACTCCTCCAAGTTAAAACAGAAATAGAGATGTAACAAAAACTTTTTGGCACTGAGAATAACCCTAAAAATCTGCTAGATAAGCAACTAGTGTTCAAAGGTGAAATAAATCATACAAATTGTGTTATTAATTTATTTAAACATGAGTCTACACTTCAGGGAAAAATGATTTCTGGAAGAATAGAATGGAATTCTGGATGCAGTTGCCAAGGCATCCCTTGAGGAAAAATTGTATCCACTAGATAACCAGGACGTAGTAATACCCACAAGAGTAGACTGCCAATACCTAGAATACTTAGCCAGAACCCATCCTTATGTCCTCTGTACAAAAAGAAGAGGTTATATCTGCAGTGATGTAACCTTTTTTTTTTTTTAGAAAGCCAAATATGCACCTTTAATGA
>NW_022437023.1:7302897-7352067 GCF_009761245.1 Sapajus apella
GGCTACTTCTTTGTGGTAGCAAGCTCTGGATGAACAGCCTTTGCTTGCTCTCAGTTGAGTAGTCTTTTTCTTTTTTTTCTATTCATATTAAAATTATTTATAGATCTCTTATCTTTACATAGAGAATTTGTGGCACTTAGGACAGGTCATTTTCTTTTTTATTTTTATTTCTTCTTTAAAAAACGGGATACGTGTGCAGAAAATGCAGGTTTGTTGCATAGATATATGTGTGCCATGTTGATTTGCTGCCCCTAAGTTCCCTCCCCTCAACCCCACCCCCAAACAGGTCATGGTGTGTGTTAGTTCCCTTCTCTGTGTCCATGTGTTCTCAATGTTCAACTCCCACTTATGAGTGAGAATGTGCAGTGTCTGGTTTTCTGTTCCTGTGTTAGTTTGCTGAGGATGATGACTTCCAGCTTTATCCATGTCCCTGCAAAGAACATGATCTCATTCCTTTTTATAGGCTGCATACTATTCCATGGTGTATATGTACCATATTTCCTTTATCCAGTTTATCATTGATGGGCATTTGGTTGGTTCCATGTCTTTGCTATTGTAAATAGTGCTGCAATCAATAGACATGTACATGTGTCTTTATAGTAGAATGATTTATATTCCTTTGGGTATATACCCAGTAATGGGATTGCTGGGTCATATGGTATTTCTGGTTCTAGATCCTTGAAGAATCACATCGTCTTCCACAGTGGTTGAACTAATTTACATTCCCACCAATAGCATAAAAACGTTCCTATTTCTCCACCACCTTGCCAGCATCTATTGTTTCCTCACTTTTTAATAATCACCATTCTGACTGACATGCGATAGTATCTCATTGTGGTTTTAATTTGCATTTCTTTGATGATCAGTGATGCTGAGCTTTTTTTCATATGTTTGTTGGCTGCGCAAATGTCTTCTTTTTACAAGTGTCTGTTCCTATCTTTTTCCCACTTTTTGATGGTTTTTTTTTTTCTTGTAAATATATTTAAGTTCCTTGTAAATTCTGGCTATTAGGCCATTTTCAGATAGGTAGATTACAAAAATTTTCTCCCATTCTGTAGGTTGCCTGCTTACTCTGATGACAGTTTCTTTTGCTAAGCAGAAGCTCTTTAGTTTAATTAGATCCCACTTGCCAATTTTGGCTTTTGCTGCAATTGCTTTTGGTGTTTTTGTCATGAAGTCTTTGCCCATGCTTGTTTCTTGAATGGTATTGCCTCAGCTTTCTTCTAGGGTTCTTATGGTTTTGGGTTTTACATTTAAGACTTTAATTCATCTTGAGTTAATTTTTGTATAAGGTGTAAGGAAAGGGTCCAGTTTCAGTTTTCTGCTTTTGGCTAGCCAGTTTTCCCAGCACCATTTACTGAATAGGAGATCTTTTCCCCATTGCTTGTTTTTGTCAGGTCTCTCGAAGATCACATGGTTGTAAATGTGTGATTTCTGAGGCCTCTGTTCTGTACAAAATGTTGCAAAAAAGTAGAATCTTACTGAAAAAAGTTTTCAGATATGCCAATGAATGAGGGCTAGCACTACAGCTGTAGTGGCAGCAGGAAGGCCTCTCCCCCTTTCCTGGTGTGAGTTAGAAACCCATCACATTCATATTCTATCTGTTTAAGAGAGTCCTGTCCAATTAAAAAATTTAGAGCACAGCCACAAATGCATCCTGGGTAAGAGACTTTTTTACATCTACTGCTGCATAACAAATTTCCACAAAACTTAGTGGCTTAAAACAACTACATTTTATTATTTCACCAATTTTGGATTCAATTGAGCAATTTTCTGTTCTATGTTTTGTCAGCTGGGGACACTTGGCTATATTCGGGTGGTGGCTGGCTTGGGCTGGAAGAACCAAGAAGGATTTGCTCGCATGTCTGTTGAATTGGTGCTCCTTCATGTGCCTCTCCATCCTTATAGCATGGTGATCTCAGAGTGGTCCATATTCTTACATGGCAGTGGGTATATGAAGAGGAAGAAAGCAGACACGGCCTTGTCCCAGAAGTTTTCAATTGTCACTTTTATCACATTCTATTGGTCAAAGCAAGACATAAGGCCAGCCCAGATTCAAAGGGAGGAGAAATAGTTCCCTTATCTTGATGGAGTAGCATGCACATGTAAAAAGGAGAGGAAGTGATGGCAGTCCTCTCTGGAGACTTTCTACCATAGTCTGAGAAGGTGAGGATGGCAGTGGATGGCTTTGGGGAAGAGAGTGAAGTCAGGCTAAGCAAAGATAGCCCTTTATAGAGGCAAAGCCAGTATGTGAAGCTTGTTAATGCTGAGACAGCTTGGGACCAAGTTCAAGTAAAAGCTCAGAGATAGTGCAACAGAAAGTTGATTCGGAGAAATTTCAGGGATAGAAGAAAAGGAGCTAGGAAGATTATACTAACACTGATCAGACTTCCTGTGATACCATGGATCTTTAAAAATTAAATATCTATGCAAAAACAAAGACTTTTTGCATCATCTTTGTATCACTGATGACTCTGTAAGTTTGTGGCTTTAGGTAAAGAAAAGGGAGATGAGTGGCCCAGGAAAGTTGAAGCCAGAAAAGCACAGCCAGTCACCAAGTCCTGTCCTGGTTGCAAATGGCTTCTCCATTGCTGCTTTGAAGCCCATGGTTTTCATTCTGGATGACAGAAGTACTCTCCCAGGGAGTTCTTGCAAATGTGGTCATCCTAAAGACTTTTGGTGGTGGTAAGAGTGCTATGGCATTTAGTGGAGGGAGGTCAGGGATGCTAAATACCCAAGCATACCATGTTCTTGGGGAGAATTGTTCCAGATCAAATGCCATTAGCATCCTAGGTGCTAGATAGACCACTGGGGTGATGTAGGGTATTTGGGTAGAAAATATGGACTTTGGAAGATGCAAGGATGGCCATAACCTATGATAGGCTATTGTCTTCTGGCAGGACCAGTCAGGTATGATGCTTAACTGTAGGAAGTATTGGTGCCTATAGAAAATATACTTTTTAGATCACATACCAAAAAAAGGTCTGTAATTGAAAACATGCATTTTCTCATGTAGCTCAGCAGCATAGTCCTTATTAAATGTTAAATAGTGAATCACGGAAGGTTATAATTTCAGTCTTATTTCATGTAGTAATAAGGCTGGAACTGGTTAGGGGAAAGAAGGTAGAGAGAGGAAGGGCAACTCTACCATAAACTTTCAAAAACTTCCTTCTAGGGATTGGTTTATCTGCATCTGTATAAATCATGACATTTTGCTTTTGTTGTCATTGTTTAAAGTTAAGTATGTTCAGTTTTGCTATGAACATACATTCCTGACAACTATGCACAGAATCTTCCCTAACCTAACTGATTTTTCCCCACATGCAAATCAACCAGTTATATACATTGTCTGTCAATTTCAGTCCTTGATGATAGTTGAACCTAACTTATATTGAAATCTTACATGGGGCTGAATTAGTTGATTTTCCTCCAGGATGAAATTCACCTGATGTTGAAGAAACATACTTTCTAATCTTTCTCCTGCAGTGTTACATGTAACACATGAGCTTGATCTGGGACTCCTGAGCTGTCCCTCTCAATTCCAATCTCTTTTTCTTGATTACCTTCCTCATTTTTTCATGTACACAGAGTGTTCCATGTGACGTTTGGTTTTGTCCATCCCGAGGCATGCAAATGGCCTACAAGTTTGCTGCTCTGTGGTCGGCAGATGGGAATCAAAATGTAGGAGAGGCCAAGTAGAGAGGGTATCTTTCACCCACTCTTAAGCTCAGAAAGTTTCAAACTTTAAAAGCTTTTTAAGTACCTCTAATTTGTCAATGGATAAAACAAATTAGGCACAAACAGCCTTGCTTTAATTGGGTACACTGACATCCGCCTTTATAGCTGTGTGCTTTCAAAAGTCGAGCACAAGCATTAATATTTTGGTTGAGTCTACACTGTGCACAAAGAAATGCATGGAAACAGGAGAAAGGTCTAACCAATGACCTGTAGTTATTCATTATCCACAGGGTGAAGTACCTGTGGCAAATGTGAAATTCCTATTTTAGTCCTTCTTCAACCTAGCACTTTCTGGACTCCTGCCCTCTGTGGTTGGTTGATGTGTGCTCTGGGAATGCAAGCTCATTTCGGCATGTTCTCTTTGATGGTTCAGAAGGCATTTGAGACCATGCAGAGCCCCTGGGTCATGATTATGAACAACAATTATTGTACTAGAGATTTACAGATGTGCTGGTTACTAGAGGGTTGTGGTTAATAGAATGCTGAACAACAAAGACTTTATTGTATAACTGATGAGGGAAAAGCTCCCCAACAGCAAAATCCATAATCTCAAAAAGTCAGGAGGAGCTGGAGGAAAACACATGAAGTGGAGTTTTCCCTTTATATAAAAAAGTTGTTTCCCCAAATTAAATGGTCAGTTTTAAAAAGTCACCGTGTAGGAAATATTTTGCTTCAGAGGAGAAAGGGACAAAATGTAGAGGCTACAAACCAAAGTCTCCCATATGTAAATTCTTTTCCACAGTGTGGCTAAATCTTTGGTGAAATCTGATTAACTCAAGTCACCAGGGAACTGTTGAGTGGCTTTTTACTTCATTACAGTGATTCAGGTCCCATGAACCTCTTGCTGCACGTGAAATATCAGACCTCGTCTTTCTGTGGCAAAATCACAGTTCAGGCACTACCTTTACGCTAAATGCATTAACATGATGCCAAATTTTAATGCTAACATTTGGCTTAGTCTTTAGTAACCAGATATCCAAATTGGGTCATGTTAAGAAGTTCACCAAAACCATTACACTGTTGGTGGGAGTGTAAATTAGTTCAACCACTGTGAAAGACAGTGTGGTACTTCCTCAAGGACTTAGAAATAGAAATTCCATTTGACCCAGCAATCCCATTACTGAGTATATACCCAAAGGATTATAAATTGTTCTATTATAAAGACACATGCACATGTATGTTTATAGCAGCACTGTTTACAATAGCAAAGACCTGGAACCAAATCAAATGCCCATTGACGATAGACTGGACAAGGAAAATGTGGTACATATACATCATGGAATATTATGCAGCCATGAAAAATGGTGAGTTCATGTCCTTTGTAGAGGCATGGATGAATCTGGAAACCATCATTCTCAGCAAACTGACACAAGAACGGAAAATCAAACACCATATGTTCTCACTCATAGGCAGATATTGAATAGGGAGGGGAGCATCACACACTGGAGTCTGTTGGGGGGGCCAAGGGAGGGATGGAGGCAGTGGAGAGGTTGGAGAGAGATAATATAGGGAGAAATGCCAGATGTAGGTGATGGGAAGATGGAGGCAGCAAACCACATTACCATGTGTGTACCTATGCAACAATCCTACATGATCTGCACATGTACCCCAGAATCTAAAGTACAATTAAAAAAAAAAAAAACCTAAGAAAACTCCATGGTGTTGATGCTAATTATCCTAGGGTGGATGAAGTTCTTTCTTATTCATTTCTCAAGACCGATGGAGTGAGCTGTGTAACAAACCAAACCTCAGTGGGTTTATTTCATTCATTAAGTAGAAAGATTACCAAGCACCAGACAGGTGGTAGTAGAATATATTTCTGTTCAGTGACTGTGATAGATAGCTTCCATTTGCCCCATCAGATCCATTCTTCATCCCATTTCATTTTTAACTGATCGGGGAAGTTTTAATACCAACCGGAGATTTCTTTTTTGGGTAGAGTCTGTGATATAAGAGAAGAATCTGATGGCTCCCATCTTCAAGATGTCTGAGATCCTTCTAGAACAGGACAAAAACAAAAATTACAAGGACATGACACTTAGTGTTCAAAATGGTCCCCAAAACTCAGTCACTCAGAGGCATATGTACCAAGCTTGGTTAGCTAGGCACACTGCTGCAGTGAGTGTGTAACTAAAGGTCTTGGTCCATGAAGACTGCTTACCCCATCTGCTCATGATCACAAAGGATGCCCATTCTGCCAGCCATCTTACACAGAGTTCCAGTGATGGTGCAGATGAGATGGTACCAATGGATCCATGCTGCTCTGGAAAGACCAGAAGGTGATAGGTCCTTTTGTTTGCCAAATACAACACTTTATCAGAAGATGCTGTCCTGCCATTCTGGTTCCCTCGAGTTCACAAACACA
Source organism: Sapajus apella (assembly GCF_009761245.1). NCBI lineage: Eukaryota > Metazoa > Chordata > Mammalia > Primates > Cebidae > Sapajus > Sapajus apella. Next base: position 7,309,001 of record NW_022437023.1, read on the forward strand.
ACTGCAACATCATTATCTTGGCTTTTGAGAGGTTTCCAGGATAGTGAGTTTAAAAAATCTGCTTCTGGGCCAAGAGAGGGAATGGAAGTTCTGTATAAGAGAAGCAATATGGTAAACACTGGGGACATAATGAAAACATGAAGGATTGCCTTGAACTTTACTTTGATGTGAAATTCTCCCTCACTATGCTCCCCATGGGTCATTTGGGCATTTTCACTGGGATCTCGACCATGCTTCCATGACAGTAAGCCATAGATGTTAGGGTCATAAAGACTCTGCAGCCTAAACCACAGCACAAACTAGACACTTCACAGCAGTTTTGGAAAAGAGCCACAGCTTTGTTTCCCTCACCAGTCACAGCCAGTCCTCGATGTAATGGCTTATATGTCACTAATTATAAACAAGCAGACAATGGAGTTTGTTTTTCACCCTGAGAATCTGTGCTCACTCCCAGGCAGATCTGAATGCATTTTCAACTGTAATAGAAACCAGAACTAAGTGCTTTGGGGCTTTATGATGCACAGAGAAAAGCAGAAATAAATGGAAAACCAAGTCTATGTTTTTAAAAAATTGAGTACCTACTACGTGTGGATTGCTTTACATATGTTTTCTCTAGTAGGGAAAATAATCCGGTAAGTTCACTTTGATCTCTATTTACCCTAGTTTACAGATGAGGATGAAAAAATCAAGGCTTTATGGGGTTATTTCCACTTATGCAAGGCCAGCCAGTTAACAAGTGCTGAAGTTGGATGTAACATTATGTTTGTTGGACTCCAAAACCCACGCAGGCATCAGCCATTTCACCATGCTGTTACACCAACAAATTTTCCCCAAGAATTTAAGGATATTTAACTTTCTTCTCAGGTATGCATTACTAGGTCTGGAAAGAAACGTTTGCCTCATTAATTCTTTTGCCTTCCAATGAAACTACACCTAAACGACCTCAGATAAATAGTTTCTAATATTTTCTCCTAATGATTCTCACTGCCAAGAAGTTCTTTCTTATGTCTAACCCAAATAGTTCTTGCGATACTTTGAAGCCTTCTCTTTTGCTATGCTCTTACTGGAGAGGGAGGGCAGCTTCACATAAAAGCACCTCAAAGACTGATGGATTGTGAGGATGCTGCTCACTGGCCTTTCTGGGAAGCAGGAGAACACAGCCTGTCAGTGCAGATGATGCAGCAGCCTGAGAAAATCCATCTCCTGTTTTAGAACTGTTAGGTTTTAACCTTTCCTGGCCTCTCCCACCTAAAAAATTTAACGTCAGTGCTCTTAACAATCCTCCCTATGCATGCACTCCCTCTACCCCCAATTCCCCACCACTCTTGAATTAAAAGATAGATTTTTTTTTAAAACCCAGAAATTAGAAATTAGGGGAACTGAGTGGGATGTAAAAATGTAGCAGCAGTTGCTGTATTAAACTTCTTTGCTGAGTAATGTCCTTGTAGAGATTCAGTTGACAGGAACGCAGAAGACCAGGAGCATTGAAGAGACCTCCTCTCCTGCCTGCCTGCACCTCAGATACCATTTGGCACAGCTGGCTGCATCTGTGTGCAGCATGAGGGGGCCTCTCCTGTGGTTGGAAGATCAAGGCAGAGTCTTCCCCAGTCTGGTCTCTTCTGAAAGAGTCTCTGGCTCATCTGGGAATGAGAACTGAACAGAGTGAGGCTGCCCACCATGGACGGAGATCATAGGGAGGGATGGGCGGTGTGGTCAGTGGTTGGTAATAGTATCCTAGTCCAGGGACTAGGATGGCTTTGTAAGAGAGCCAAGGCACTAGATGGCAGATGGTGTTAGATGGCAGTACCCATGCTTGGTTCAGAGGAAGCCACAAAGGGTACCAGGACACTGTGAAAATCTGGGAGCTAATAGAGTTCCCAGTGTTAGCGTCTGATGCCTTGGATGTACTGGAAGATGAGCAGAAGCCCTTGCAAGCTGGCTTCCCACCATGCTTTCTTCTGTTCTGTGAGGTTTCCCAGGACTTTGGCCTCCACCTTAATGATGATGCCTCTCTCCACTCTCAATTTCTATGTTCAATCTGGATGGCTCTTCCGAGCAACAGACTTCCCTTTTAATGACCACTGAGCATGTCTCATTAAATATCCCAAACTGAGCTTATCATGTACTCCTGTTCAGAGATGCCTCCCCTGGTTCATTCCCTACCTTGGTCATTGGCGTGACCACTGGCAATTCTCCTAGGTTAGATAATTCAGACTCTGAATTCCCTACTGCTGAGATCACACCCTCATCTGCAGCCTCACTGTCACTGTCTCCCTCATCACTCACTTGGAGGATGAAAACAACTTCCCTGCCACAGCCTCTGGCCACCATGATCCATCCTCCATCCTTCCCTGGACCTCCCTAAATGTTCTAGATTGAGCCATGCCCCTGTTCTAAAGCTCCCAAGGCTTCTTTGGTATCTGCAGGACACAGACAAGACTTGTCCTTCATAATTTGACCCCAACTAGCTTTCCTAACCTTAGAGCCTATCAACTCCCCTCACACTCCTGCAGTCCAGGCTCTGGAACCAGCTTGCCGAGCTTTGAATCCTACCTCTGTGGGCAAGGATGTTTTCCCTAAAGGAGAAAGGCTATTGTGAGGTATCTGGCACTCTTTGGCACACCCACTGATAGACTTTCAGACTACATCAGAGCAATATATGTATTCATACACACATAAATGTAAGTATGGATATATTCTTACATTAAAAAGTATCCACTGTGGCCAGGTGTGGTGGCTCATGCCAGTGGTCACAACACTTTGGGAGGCAAAGGTAGGAGGATCACTTGAGGTCAGGGGTTCAAGACCAGTCTGGCCAACATGGTGAAACCCTGTCTCTACTAAAAATACAAAAATTAGCTGGGTGTGGTGGTGCATGCATGTAGCACCAGCTACTTGGGAGGCTGAAGCACAAGAATCACTTGAACCCAGGAAGTGGAGGTTGCAGTGAGCTGAGATTGCACAACTGTACTCCAGCCTGGGCACCAGAGTGAGACTCTGTCTCTCTCCCTCACACACACACACAAAGTATCCATTGAGCACTTACTATGTGAGCAGGTACAGTTATAGATGCATTATGCACATTAACTCATTTATTCCTCCTTTAAGCCCTCTGAGGTCACTATTACCATCAGTCCCAATTTACAGATGACAGATGAGGAAATAAAGTCATAGAGAAGTTAAAAACTGGCCGAAAGCTGCATAGCTAGAAAGCAGCAGAGCCTGGATTTGAACTCCTGCTGTCAAGCTCCAGAACCCATAGTATGAACTATAATGTTGTAGCACCTGCCTCTCCATTTCCCACTCGAAACACACCTTCTAATTCCAGGAGAGCTGATCTGCCTGGCCAATCTGAGAATTCTTTTCACCATTAACTTCTCTGTATTTTAGAACCATGGAAAATCCAATTTGCGGGGATGGGGGAGCTCTTGGCTCTGGTCCACATTTTCCACTATTCAGAGAAGCAAAGTGACTTATTCAGGCTCAGATAGCAACTAGAAAAGGCCCAACTTGGAACTTCCATACTGCTTTTATTTTAGGTTTCTGAACATCTTATTTATTATCCCCTCATTTCCTCACTTCCGATTTGGGACTCCTACAATATCTACTGTATTCCAGAAATTAAAAAGGTGTGTGTATTAATATATTCTTAATATTAACAATGAATACATGCCTACACACACACATACATTAAGTTGTGTAAATGACGATACGCCCTCAAGCTTCTCCATAGTGATTTGTCTATCTTCAGTCAAACCCAACATCACTTTCCTTGGGCTTCTAGCCACAGCATCCTTCCCTGATTCTTGTTGATCTTATATAGGCTAGAAATGTGAAAGCAACTATTCTGCCTCAAAAAGCTAAATAACTTAATGCAACTGTGCTCATCTGTTACTAATGCCCAGTGAATGCAAACGAGGACTAACAAAGGCAAAGCGATAAACACATTTAAGCCAGACCTATTTCCAAAGAAATAATTTAAAGATGTCTCAAACAAGTGCTTCAAACACACAAGAATAATGATTTCCCCAAGGATACACTGTGTGCTTGCTGGCATTATAACTTTGGCCTTACATGCAGATTCCCATAAAAAGTTAGGAGCAAGATAAAAAGAAACAAGTAGTGTACAATGGAGGGAAGCCATTTGTGTTGCAGCCAAATATCCCAACCCCAAACTGCCCAGCCGTGTCTACTGTCTGGAGATTCCAGACACATTCTGCTGTCTACAGAAGCACCATGTATGGATGCTGGGACACATGAGAGAGGACACCTAACTATTGCTTCCCTGTGATGCTTTGGAATGAGCCTCTTAGCCTGTCCTCAAGGTAGGTTTGCTGATGTTTATTTGTCTCCTTTTTGCAGAGAGAAACACCAAAGCAAACATGCAGCTAGGGAGTTGGGGAATGGCCTGATCCCCCTCTGTGAGACCAGGGTCACAGGAGAACACATTTGTTTCTGACTCTAGTGCAGTCCACCCTTTGCCTATCTGAACGATTGGGAAGCAAGAGAGGAGTAGACTGACCCTGATCCCCAAAGGTTACCTTTAGGCTTTCTCACCACCCTCACAATAGCCCATGTTTTAGCAGGGGTCTGTCAGTGGTTGGAGTTGTGGGCGGGGTGTAGGGCGGGGAGGAGGGGATGGTCTTAGGGACAATCAGCGCAGCCAGCTCTATTTTGATCTGCCTCAAGCTCCCCACTGGAGACATCATCCTGGATGGCAACAACCCTTGAAATGCCTGCCTTTTGCCTAAGGTTTCCAGGCAGCAAGCGTCCATCAAAAGTGACGAGCTGTTTTCAGTGTTTCAAGAAAGCTGAAACAAAACAACCAACCAACCAACCAACAAGAACCCTACCTCTTCTATAATAAGAATGCACATTTTGACCAAGGAATAGGTTTCTTTGCCTATGGTTAAAATTATATCAACTCAGAACATCATAATGCTATTCAGCAGTGCTCATAAGTGTTGATTGGCTATTTATGGCTACTTAGGACTTGCTGGGACTTCTTTATGGCATTGGCTGTGGCTGCCAGAGCCCTTGATAAGTTTCCCCTTTTCTCCCAGTGTGTATCCTACCCAGTTCCTCACTGCTGTTAGACAGTAAGTTTCTCTTCAAAGGTTCAGCTTGTTTAACTTCCCTGTTCTTTGTTCTTAAGGTCAACTTCCTTGTATCTTCCTGCTTCTAGTTACCCACTTAGCAAACAACTTCTCCCACCAGTCCTAATCTGTACCTTGTTTGAAAAGAGTCTGCTTCGCCACTCGCTCTATAATTGTTCTTCCTACTGAAACTACCCTCCGACTCCCCGCCTTTGTCACGCCCTGACATGCCCAAACATGCCTTATACTGTAACGGACAGCCTCTCTCTTCCCACCTAATTAGCCATATCTAATTTTAAAAAGTAGCCAATTGAGTCAGCTTAGATTGTGTGGTCCAGCTCCAGCCAATGGAGACAGGACACAGAAGTAGGGACTGACTGCATTAGGGATTAAAAATCCCTTCCTTCCCTTGTCTGATGTGCTCTTGCAGCAGCCAGAAGTGTAAGCGACACCCTTCTGCAGAATTAAATTTGCCTTGATGAGAAATCTTTCGCTTGAGGCTGGTTCTCTTTGTGACACTGAGCTCACACTGCTCACTTAGGTTTCCAAGAGATACAACACTTGCTTCATCCTGATAAAGCTGAATTCTGTCATCTCTCCCAAGCTTGGGTTCCCAGTTTACCCTCTATACACAGATGAGAGACTAGAGAGAACACAAGAATGAGGACTTTTCTGGCCTCCTTACTTGTCTTCTCCAAAGGTCTCATCAAAAAGGAGGATTGGTGGAGAACTAAACAGGGCTTTATCCTCCAAGGGATAAAGCAGACCTTCTGGCTCAGTGTAGGTCCTGGATATATACCAAGGCACCTTGCTGAGGAAATTAGAGTTATGGAACAAGTTGTGGGCCAATTAGGAGCCCCAGTGCCAAAAGGACTCTCACTTATGATTGGATCAGGCTAATGTATGGATATAGAACAACAACCGAAGTTGAACTACCCATCACAGAAAGTGTGTACATGAGTACTACTGGTGAGACTGGGACTCGCTGTCTCATCTGCAGCAGCTCCACCAACTGGCATGGAATCAGAATCAGGAGGTTTGTCTGACCACTTGGGAGATGATGCACTCAGCCTCAGGACCTCATGTGCCACTGTTGTGTGCTGCAGGTTTAAGGAAGAATAAAAGCCAAGGGTCAGAATGGGGCAAATGCAAGAAAGAGACTTGGCTTATTTAAAAGCGATCAAATTCCAAAAGACATGTAGAAAGGGAAATGTGGATCTTGTATCTCGCTAAAGGGAAAAGAATTTTGGGAGTGAGTTCAGAAGCTTCACATGTTCTAAGCTCTGACCTTGACCCAAGTCTTAGGTAGAGTTCTCCAGGAGCAGACCTAAGGACTTATGTAGGAGTAATTTATTAAGAAATTATGGGCCAGGCATGGTAGCTCGCACCTGTAATCCCAGCATTTTGGGAGGCCGAGCCAGGCAGATCACTTGAGGCCAGGAGTTCGAGACCAGCCTGGCCAACATGGTGAAATCCCATCCCTACTAAAAATATAAAAATTAGCCAGGTGTGGTGGTATGTGCCTGTAATCCCAGCTACTTGGGAGGCTGAGGTGGGGGGGAATCTCTTGAACCCAAGAGATTGAGGTTGCAGTGAGCCAAGATCATGCCACCACACTCTAGCCTGAGCAACAGAGTAATCCTCCATCTCAAAAGAAGGAAAAGAAATTACTCCTGGGGATACCCATAAGAGAGGGAGAGGCTGGGCAGAGAAGTAAAGGAAGAGAAGCAAGGAGCCAGCTCAGGTGCAGATCTAAAGGGGGAAGGATTCAGCACAGGCCCTGCCTCAGAAATTGCAACCCGAGGCCAATGATCCAAACGTCTGTGTTCCCCACCCCTCAGTCATGGGTTAAGGGCTTTTGCAGGTGAGGAGAGGGTCAGAAGCAGACATTCCAGCTCTTGTGTGAGAGGCCAAAGGGCTCCAGTAGCCAGAAGACAAGCCTCCAAAGAGGAGGTGCAGGGGCAAGCAACTGAAATCACACCCACACAGGTAGCAGGTGTACAGAGGAAGGGTGGAAAGGCACCCAGGGGACCATTTGTGAGCCTGGACTGTATCTCAGCCTTATATTGAGGTCAGATCACAGCCATGACCCAGCTCCTCTGCCCAGATTCTTGTCTCTGACTTGGCTTTTCTCAGTGCCCAAGCTCTGGCCCTTGGGTTTGGAACTGACCCCTTGGACTCTGACCTGAACATCTCATCCTCCCACTCTCTCAGTTAGGATCTGGAGGGCTGGTGTTCTGTCCTAGAAGTGCCCTTGCTGAGGCAGAAGCAGGACCAACAGGAGCCCAGCTCCCATTCACACTGCCCTGCCCTTTGGAGCCACACCCTTTATCCTGCTGTAGGGACCAGCAAGGAATGTCAGGGTCTGTCTACACAGCAGGTATTGTACATGCTGAACATTCAAATCCTGATTATCTGCCAGGTAGGATTATTCACACCATTGTTCCCTCCCACTGTCATGTTTACAGAGGTGTTTCATTTATATGTATGAGTTTATTTATTTTCTGGATTTGTCAGATGAAAAGGTAGAAAATAATACATCAATGATTTATGGATATGTGATTTTGTTGAATGAATAAATTCATTTTTATTAAAGAGCATACTTCAGTGATATTCATTCCAGGCTTGATTACATTGAGGATAATGATGATAATAATTACTATAACAATGTAGCTAGTGTTTTGTGTACCATGCTCTGTGGTGCACAGGAATTACGTTGTCATAATTTCTTTCATTCCCACTTTGCAGAGAGGTTAGATCACTTGAAAACCTAACCACATAGCTACTAAGGCATGGCAAACAGATTCAAACCCAGGCACGTCACCCTCCTGAGTCTGCCTTCTAGTTACATTACTGTCTGATGTTGGTTGTTGCTATAGATATATGTATTGCCTGAGATGTTTCATAGAACCCAGCCAGCAGAATTATTTCTGCCATGGACTCACTACTTCAGCAGCAAAATGGGAAGGTGTCCCAGGGACACTTAGGGCTAAGAATAAAGTGGACAGAGTTCTGGCCCTCTAGGTGGCTGTGATCTGACCTCGCTATAAGGCCAATGATAGTTGCATGTCCAACCTGAACAGAACGCAGACCACTGAACAATGGATGAAAACTCCTTGAGTAGACAAATATGGTGCTAGCTTAGCTTCAACACATTTTTTTTTGGTTTACACCCCCAATTTTTTCCAGCATGTATCTACTTTTTGTTAGCTTCAAAGGGAAATTGGGAAAAAATGTAGGGAATAAAGATAACTGGGAAGCCAGCTGGCAGTGACTTTGTTGATTCTTTCACATACACATTGAGGGACACCTTTCAATAAGAACAGTAAGAATGCTTACACTGACAGTCCCACACATCAGGTCATGGCACTCAGAACATGTGGCCTTCTGGTTATGATGAAAGAGCATGGCCTGGCAATGGATGAAGATGCTACTCTGTAGAAAAAGGGAAGAACCCTTTATGAAGTTCAGGTGTTATTTTTTAAAGTGATGACCACAGAAAGACAATCTGACTTGTTGGGAAAGGCTTACTTTTAATCTTTCAGAAATGACTACTTTCTACTAAAAAGGGAGACTTGAGGGAAGTAAAGAAATAGTTTTCCGTGGGTGATTTATAAAGCCAGCTATTTCTGGGGATTAAGACTGTCTGCCTTGGTTTGAGTTATTTGATTATTTAAAGACTTGAATGAACATGAGGCAGTTAATTTGTCAGCTTTCTGGTTGACCTCCATGTCATCATGTCCTTTCCAGATGAGTTCTGGCGAGATTTACCTGGGGTGGCCCCTCAGTTGAGCTCAAGCCTGCAACAACGCTTAGCTCCTCTTCCTCCGGACAGGCCCCTCCTCGGGGTCTTTCACAATGGTTGCCTTTGAGTACAGAGATCCTCAGTCATGCAGGCCTCTGTCTAATGTCTCTGAGGAAAATGCTGGAATCCCTCGGAACAGAGCGGAACTGGAGGGGGAGACGTCATTATCCCAGAGCAGACTGTAAATTGTGCTGTTTAGTCTGTAAAGCAATTAGGTCTGGGGAGTGTAATGCGATCCTTTTGTGGCCGTTGTGGCCCCTGTAGGGCTGTTGTTTCTCTGTGGGCACTGAGTTTTTCAGGCTAGGCGGGTGTCCTGTACTCCCTAACTCAAATGGATGCTCCAAAAATAGGTCAGCTTTCCCTTCTCAGCTGAGCTGCTGTGTGTACAAAAGGCCTGCACTTGGTTTACAAGGACCTGACTTAGAATCTCAGCTTTGCTTCTTTCTTGCCGTTTGATCTGAAGTGGACACCAGTCACTATAGCTCTCCTGAGTGAGACTCGGTTGCATTTAACAGGACTCCTCATCTCTGCTGCACAGGTTTAGCAGAACTGGGCAGGGCCTCCTGGCACAGGTGCCACGTGCATTCACTTCAGTCCATCTGGTCCCTGCATAGTGTGGCTGGTGGCCACTGGGTTGGTCACAGCCATGCTCAGGAGGTCTGCCAGCGTTTCTATCTGCTGCTTGAGAACCCTGGCTGGCCTGAGACCTTCTCCATATTCTCCATGTTTGTTTTTCCCCTCCCTTGCCTGTGGAATTCTAGCTGTGTCCTTAACACCCTGTGTAAAGTAGGTCACCCCTGCTATTCTCTATCACAGTAGTCTGGCTGTGGCCTACATGCCACTTAACTATAATTTTAATTCATTTGTTTGTTTCTTTTCCACCTTCCCCACTAGACTGTGGGCTTCACAAGAGTATGGCCTTACTTGCCTTGTCACCCTACGCCCTAGCACAGTGCTTGGCACAGAGTGACTGCTCAGGGCTAGGGAAATATTTTGCAGGTTGGATGAATGAAAAGTGATACCTGCCCAATAAGGAAGCCAATAGGGAGGTCAGGGCAGATGTGCTGCCTCCTTGCTTACCTGAGGTCAGAGTCATGGCCCTGGAAGGTCCAACAGGGTGGCTTCATCCCTGGTTGCTCCTGGTACATTCTCACACCCTGTATGCCATAGCCTTGGAATCCCTACCCATGGATCTTTTGCTATATGCAGCCAAAACTTACTTAGCTGGCACACCAGGGAATCTGTGTCCAAAGGCAGTTCCACTGGGCTAGAGGCTGCTTTGGGAGAGCAAATAAAATAATAAGGCGCCTGTGTGTGCTTGGTGGTGGGTGGGGGGCGGGTGGGTTCAGTGCAGGAAGGGATCTCTTTTCCCCAGTGAAAGAAGCAGGATTAGGGAGACTCTTGCTTCACTGCATATTAAACCAATTCTTCTTTGCTCTATGTGGACTACAGAACACATTTGTTTTAAATTATTCCCTAATTGTTTAAGTGTCTGTGGTGTCTTTGCTCTTAACTTAGGGCCTGGAGGGTAAAAGGAAGGACTATTACTGTCCCCACCCCTACACCCCCAATGGGGATCCTCTAGAGGCTCCCGTTGCTAGGCTTGGTGAGATGTTGGTTGACTAGAAAGCCAAGACTGTAGGGCGTGAGAAATGGAATGACCACCGGGCTTCCCATCTAATCCTCCAAATTCCAAGCCCAAACTTGGCATTGCGTTGGGAAATCTGACTGTTTTGCTTTTGCGGCAATGCTAACATATACCTCATTAGTCAGTTTGTCTTAAAATCCACCCACTCTTCAAAAGGCCAGGGCTTAGAATAGTTTAGTTGTATGTGTGGGAGCTGTTGCCAGAACTTTAATAAATACTAAAAGCCCCTTTCAGGTCTTTGCTGGACCTACTTCTGGTGCAAAAAATTGCAGGGACTTGGCTGATGCTCTCTCGCTGGGATTAGGGGTTGGCTCTTGTGGCTGCAGGGAGGGAGTGACACACACTGAATGGTCGTTCGGAGTCGACATACAGTCTTAGATTGCCAGAGATGGGAGAGGCCCTATTGTTTTACATCTGAGATAACAGGTCCAGAGATTGTGCATGACTTGCCCCAGGTCTCACAGATTGAAATGGCAGAGTGGTCACTTAAACACATCCTCGGTTCCCTCCTTTTCACCCATATCTCAAGTCAGAGGCATATAGAGTCCAACCTCCACATTTAATCTACAGTCCTCTCATGAGCCTCATGCACAATCTCTTCCTATCCAAATCCAGTGACATCTGTATCCTGATCATCTGTAAGAAAAGTGAATCATTTGTTGAGTCCCCACTTTGTACCTTGGCCCTGCCCTTACACATGTAACTCATTCAAACTGTTTTTTTGTTGTTTTGTTTTGTTTTGTTTTTGAGATGAAGTCTTGTTCTATTGCTCAGGCTGGAGTGTAGTGGCATGATCTCATCTCACTGCAACCTCTGCCTTGTGGGTTCAAGTGATTCTTCTGCCTCCCAAGTAGCTGGGAATACAGGCGCCCACCACCATGCCTGGCTAATTTTTTGTACTTTTAGTAGATACAAGGTTTCACCATGTTGGCCAGGCTGGTTTCAAACTCCTGACATCAAGTGATCCACCCTTCTCGGCCTCCCAAAGTGCTAGGATTACAGGCGTGAGCCACTGCGCTCGGCTGACTCATTTGATCTTTACACCAATCTTAAAAGGTCAGTATAACTATTAGATAACTGTTACACCTATTAGTAGTTATAATTAATAGATAAATTTTATTATCCCCTCTTGGAAAGGTTAAGTTATAAATGACTTTCCCAACTTCACACATCTTAGAAAGCATGGGACTTACATTTCAGTCCAGGTATTCTTGAAGTCTGACTCCAGAATCCCTAGTCTTTACCACTTTACAAGTCTACAGCCTTGCAGACTTTTCATCTTTCTGTTCTGGGAACTGAGTACTGCTCACCAAACATCAGTAGACAATGTCCAGCTGGGTGCAGTGGCTCAAACCTATAATCCCAGCACTTTGGGAGGCCAAGGTGAGTGAATCACATGAGTTCAAGAGACCAGCCTGGGCAACATGGCAAAACCCTGTCTCTACAAAATTAGCCAGAAATGTGCTTTTAATTGCTAAATAGTGTTCTATTATATGGATATACCACATCTTATTTGTTCCTTCACCAGTTGATGAACACTTAGATTATAATAAGTTGGTATTTAAGATTTTAAGAAACATTTGAACTGTTTTTACATTTTAATTAGCAATGTATGAAGCTTCCAGTTTCTCCATATCCTTACCAACGCTTATTATTATCTGTCTTTTTATTGCAGTCATTCTAGTGAGTGTGTAGAGGTATCTCATTGTAGTTTTGATTTGCATTTCCCTGATAATGATGTTGACGGTCTCTTCATATACTTACTAGCCATTTTCGCAACTTTTCTGGTGAAAGGTCTATTCGAACCTTTAATTGGGTTGTTTTTCTTCTTCTTATTGAGTTGTAAGAGTTTCTGATATTTTCTGGATATAAGTCTTTTATGTGATAAATGATTTGAAAACATTTTATCCATATATGGCTTGCCTTTTCACTTTTATTGTCTTTTCACTTTCACAGTATCTCGTGAAATGCAAAAATTTTAAATTTTGATGAAGTCTAGTGTATTAATTTTTTTCTTTAATGAATTGTGCTTTTAGGGTCATATCTAAGAATTCTTTGCTAAGACCAAGGTCACAAAGATTTTTCTCCTGTTTATATCCTAAGAAGTTTCATAGTTTTATTTCTTTCATCTAAGGCTATCATCTAACCTAGTTTATTTTTTTTAATGAGGATTTCCAATAGTCTCAGCACCTCTTGTTGAAAAACGATCATTTCCCAATGGAACTGTCAAAAATCAATTGTATAGTAATGTAAAGTTTTATTCTAAACTTTTAATTCTGTTTCAGTGATTTATAATATAGATCATGTGTAGATTCTATACGGCCCTTCTTATATGCCAAACACCACACTGTCTTGATTATTGTGGCTTTAGAGTAAGTAATGAAATCACATAGTGTAAATCTTCCAAGTTTGTCCCTTATTTCATATTGGTTTTGCTTATTCTACATCATTTGCATTTCTAAATAAATTTTAGATAAGGTTCCTAACTCTTTCTTTGCCGAAACACAAAAACAACCAAAAAGCCTGGTGAGATTTTTATTGAGTAGACACTGAGTCTATAGATCAATCTGGGATTGATCAATATAGAAATGGCATTGTAACAATATTGAGTGTTTTAATCCATGAACATTTAGAAGTGTATTCAATCCAAATAATTGAAGATTTCCCAAATTTCTTTTTGTCATTGTTTTATAATTTAATTCCTTTGTGGTCAGTTTATGATTTAAATCCTTTAAAATTTATTGAGACTTGTTTTATGATCTAGTACACGGTTTTTCTCCTGAAGAATATTCCAGATGTGCTAGACTAGAAATAGTATTAGAGACAAAGAAGATACTTCATAATAATAAAATAGTCACCATGGCTACAGAATACATATGATTTTCAAGCACATCTGAAACATTCTTCAGGAAATACCATATACTAGGCCGCAAAACAAACAACACACACACACACACACACACACACACACACACACACACACACACCCATCAATCCATTTGTGCTGCTTTAACAGAATACAGTCACACATCACTTAATGACGAAGATATGTTCTGAGAAATGCATCATCAGGTGATTTCGTCATTATGCCAACAACCTAGAGTGCACTTATATGAACCTAGGTGGTATAGCCTACTATACACCTATGCTATGTAGTATAGCCTATTGCTCCTAGGCTACAAACCTGTATAGTATGTTACTGTGCTGAATACTGTAGGCAATTGCAATATAATAACAATTATTTTATGTCTAAACATTGAAAACTTACAGTAAAAGTACAGTATTATAATTTTATGTGACCACTGTTGTATATGCAGTCTATTGCTGACTGAAATGTCATTATGCAGTATTTGGCCATTCCTGAGATCAGGTAATTTATAATTAAGAGAAATTTATTTTCTCAAAGTTTTGAAGGGTTGGGAAGTCCAAGATCAAGATACTGGCAGGTTTGATTGTCTGAGAACTGAAAGGGAGAAATGCCTTCATGTGGCAGAAGGTGAAGGGCAAGCTAGCCAAATGTTGCATAAAGCCCCCTTTATAAGGGTCTTAATCCCCTTTATGAGGGAGGATCCCTCATGGCCTAATTACCTCTTAAATGTCTTGTCTGTTAATACTATCACTTTGGTAACATCTGAATTTTGGAAGGGATACAGTCAAAGCAGTGTATACAGGCACACACACACACATACACAAAATGTTAGTGGTGTCAAGTTGGTGATAAAATTGTTCAAGTCTTCTAAATCCTTGATGATTTATTGTCTAGTAGCTTGATCAATTATTGAGAGTCAGGTACTGAAATCTTCAACCTCTATTGCTGAATTCTCTATTTCTCCTTTCAATTCTGTCTGCTTTTACTTTATGAATTTTGGGGATTCTGTTGTTGTTTGTTACATCTTCCTGATGTATTGACCATTTTTTTAAAATTGTGAAACATCCTTCTTTGTCTCTAAAATGATTTTAAGTTTTGAAGTTTATTTTTTTTGATAATAATAGTCACTTCAGTTCTTTATGGATATGTTTGCATTATATACCTTTTTCTATTCTTTTGCTTTCAACTTACCTGTAACTTTGAACCTAAGATCTGTTTCTCGCATGTGGCATATAATCGATTTTTGCTTTTTAAATACAATCTGAAAATCTCTGCCTTTTTGTTTTTTTAGACCATTTATATTTCACGTACTTATTTTTATGGTTGTATTTACATTTGCCATTAACTATTTTTTCCCATGTCTCCTACTCCTCCTTGGCTGCATGCTTTGTGTATTAAATAAATTTTTAAGAAGCACCATTTTGTTTTATGTTGATTTTTAAGCTATGTTTTGATATATTTTGCCTAACTTTTTGAAGAACAGTTTTGCTGAATATAGAATTATTGGTTAACAATATTTTCCTTTCAGCACTTTGAATGCCATTTGTCTGCCTTCTGGACTCCATTCTTTCAGAAGAAAAGTCAGCCATTAATCACACTGATGCTTCCTGTGTATAATGAATCATTTTTCTTTTGCTTCTTTCAAGATTTTCTCTTTGTCTTTCAAGAGTTTATGATATGTCTAGGTGTGAATATCTTTGTTTATCTCACTTAGAGTTTGTTGAACTTCTTGGATCAGATTAAAGATTTTCTTCAAACTTTGGAAATTTTATGCCACTATGTTTTCAAATGTTTTTACTGTCTCTATCTGATCTCTCCTGGGACTCCCATTACATATATTTTGGCACAATTTATGTTGTTCTACAGTTCTGGTGTGTGATGGTCCATTTAGTTTTCTTCATTTTTTTCTTCCTTCCTTGTTCTTCAGATTGGTAATTCTATTAATCCATCCCCAAGTTCAATGATTCTGTCTTCTGCCACCTTGAATTTTCTACTGGGTCTCTTTAATAAATTTTATTTTAGCTCTATTTTTCAACTCCATAATTTTTATTACTTTCTTTAAAAATAATTTGTGTCCTAATTTAGAATCTCTACAGGTTTGATTATTACTGCTCTTTCCTTCCATTCTTTAAGCATTGCTTTCTTTAGTTCTTTAACATATTTATAGTAACTGCCATTTAGTCTTTGTTTTCTAAATCCAGCATTGAGGACACTCAAGATAGTTTCTATTGATATAAATTTGTTTTCATATGAATCACACTTTACTATTTGTATGTCTTGGATTTTTTTTTAGTCGAAAACTAGACATTTTAGATAATCTGTTACAACTTTGGATTCTAATTTTTATCCCCATGAAGGTTGCTGTTTTATTTGCTTGTTTTATAACTTGCCTTGGCAGAATCAGTGAAATCTGTAGCATGTGAACAATGATGTCTCAGCTCAGTTTTGTTTTTAATATTTGAAACTTTTATTTATAAGATTGACTTTCTAAGGGTCATCCTTG
Source organism: Sapajus apella (assembly GCF_009761245.1). NCBI lineage: Eukaryota > Metazoa > Chordata > Mammalia > Primates > Cebidae > Sapajus > Sapajus apella. The sequence goes on from NW_022437023.1 coordinate 7,324,922, forward strand.
TGTCTGCCTAGTATAGTGGTCAGCCAATAATTTGACTTAGTCACCAAAAAGTTCCATTATTCTTACCCAAAGTTTAGTAGTTTTTAAAGTATAAATACTTCTCAGATTGTTATATGCCTTTGATTGATTTCCAGAGTGCAGAAATTGTTGTTTTTGTCAATTATATCTAGATTTATAGTTGCTCTGGGGGGATAAGCTTTGTTGATCTCCTTACCTGAGCCATAGCTAAAAATTCTTCCTTCCACAGGAAAGTAGTTACTTGACTGGTACAGTTGTAAAATGGCTTTATTAGACTCTTTCTCCTGTGAGGTCTCTGGTGGGTTCTTGAAAGCCTATTCAGTTGGGCCTTTCTAACTGAAACTCCTATAACATTGGCTTTGTATTCTCTTCCTTCATCTTCCTCTTTCTTACTTGGGTGGGTTTTTCAATGGTCCACTTCACACTAACTCTCAACATCATGGTCTCATAATTTTTTCAGGTAGTCCTTTTGGAAAAGATCTTGAAAATAGCTCCTGGCTCACTTTCTCTTCATGTGGCCCACATATGGTCCTCAGGAAATGTGCATTAATCCTTGTCCTGGCAAGCTCAAGGAGTACCAGCCTTCCCAACAAAGCAACTACTCTTTTTTAATCCACCACCAAATCAATTCACCATCTGTGTCTCTTGTCTTCTAGATTTCCAGGCTGCAGTCCAACATTGTCCATAATTTCCAACTTTAGGGAGCACTTAGTGAGGTCTTTGAGTCATCCCCCTGAAGCTCTCCTCACTGTGGGAATGGGGAAAAAATTCAGTACAGTTCTCTCAAAGAAATCCTCCTCATAACATTCTTTCTCAACTCCCACATTTCCAATTCTTTTTATAAACTCCTTGTAGTAAGAGATTTTTGGAGGCATAAAACTGGTTTCCCCCAAATATTTCCTTTTGAAAATCTGCTCCTTACCTTGAAACATTATTTTAGAATTTCTTATCTACTGTATCTTGCTGCCCCATTAAAAATTCCAATTTGGCGTTCTATTACACTTGTGTTTATTTTTAGAGACTTCTTCTGGTCCCTTTCAGACTAAACACTGTTTCTTAAAGCTATGGGACGTTCATAGATATTAGTGAAAAATGGGACCTATGAAAAAATAACTTTGGGGAATAAATACTGTGCTAAGCAAAGATCTCTTTTGTTGCAGGAATATCAGCTTTCTTCAACCTGTTAATATGAACTGTGAAGTTACAAGTAGGGCATGTAGAATATAGATTTTATCAAACTTATTTGACCATGAGGAACCCTCCCCTATCTTTCTTGAAAACTGTTTCAAAGGATTGGCATTCTGCAGGAGATATTTTGGAAATATTAGCCTGAAAGTTATCAGTGGAAAGGAAGGGTATCTTCTTCTTTATCCAGAAAACTCGCCTAAGGGAGACAACATGTTATTGTCCTTAACCTACTCCTAACCATGGGAATTCTGAAAGTTTCACGTGTTTTTATTGTTTTAAAAAAACCTGATTGTGGTAGAGCTTAATGGCATAGTCCTTTAACTAGACTATGAATTCCTCGAGGATAGGAACCCCATCTTATTCATCTTGCATCTCTAAGGCATCTCCAAGTACCTGGCACCTAGCAGGACTGAATGAACGAAAGTGTTAGTGGAGGGTTCCTTTACTTCTTTTTTTAAAGAAAGTAAGAAAGGTCTCCACACTGGGGTCCCAAACCACAGACATGCAATAGTCAGACAAACCTATTGGGTGCTTATGAAAGCTCCCAGTGTGTAAACTCTGTGCTTATGAATATTTGGCGTACAGAAGAATGTGTATGCAAATTAAATGTGCAAATGTCCTGTGCTCTTTCCAACCAGGGTGAGTTTTCTCTTTCTTTATATCTGGGAGTGTGATTGTATACACACAGCTAAAGAGACAAGTTGCTAAGAACTTTCTAAAAGAAATGAATGGGATAAAACAGATTGCCAAGTTACTGAGTGGTAATTAAGAACAGATTCTTAACATCCTCACTTTACCATTTTTAAGATATTTTCCTTTAAGAGACAAAACCACTGAATGATGAAATGTGTTATGCTTCTTCTGATGGCCCTATGTCTTTGTTCAGTTGCACACACATGTATGTGCCAGTCCAAAGTCACACATCCTGAACATTGTAAACAGTCTCAAACTATTTCTCAATGGAGAGAAGTGTGTGGGGGGGGTGGGGGGAGGGGGTGTCCTATCTTCACCTCCAGTATCGATCACTCAGGGAAACTTCTTTCTTTTAAATATTCCAAAATATAATTTTACCCTGAAGCTAACTGGAATACTTGGCCCTGAGCATTATTTTTCAAAGGATTTTGAGCTACTGAAAATGGGGATACAATGGAAGTTTGTATGTGATCATGACAGTGCAAGTACCCTGGCTCCAGAGATAACAAAAGTGGTGGTGGCCACTAGCAGGAATGGCCTTTGCAGGCTGGGGACCTCGGGCTTCGATCACAGATTGTCTGGCAGGAGATGGTCAGAAAAGAATTCCACCTGATTTCCCACCCACTCTGGAACTCTACCTACTGTGTGATAGTCCCTCCCAGTTTGGCCAGGTGTGGTGCACTGGGCCAGAGTTGCCTTGCTGGCCTTTGAGGGAGGCCACATACCAGATTAGACATACCCGTGGCCTGCCTCTCTGCGGGGGTGGAGGTCCGCCGCCACTATGTCCCAGAATTGTGTGCCTTGTGGTTAAACACTTGGGGTTTTGACGTAGGCAAGGCAGCAGGGCCGACCCTCAAGGCTGCTGCAAACAACCTGAGAAGGCTTCTCAAAAATGCAGTCCTGCTCTTTGGGAGGAGATGGCCTTTATGGGGACAATTTTCTGATTGCTGCCTATTTGCTGCAGTCCTGTCTGAGCAAAAGAATATAGAAAAGTGTGTGTGTGTGTGTGTGTGTGTGTGTGTGTGTGTGTGTGTCCCATCTTCACCTCCAATGTAGATCACCCAGCGAAACTTCTTTCTTTTAAATATTCCAAAATATAATTTTACCCTGAAGCTAACCGGAATACTTGGCCCTGAGCAAGTTTTTGGGGGATATTTCTTAACTCCAGGCAAAGAGGTTTGCAGAGAGCTGGATGCCAGGAACCTGTATATTAATGTTAAATACATTCTTTTTTTTTTTTTTTTTTTTGAGACGGAGTTTCGCTCTTGTTACCCAGGCTGGAGTGCAATGGCGCGATCTCGGCTCACCGCAACCTCCGCCTCCTAGGTTCAGGCAATTCTGCTGCCTCAGCCTCCTGAGTAGCTGGGATTACAGGCACGCGCCACCATGCCCAGCTAATTTTTTGTATTTTTAGTAGAGACGGGGTTTCACCATGTTGACCAGGATGGTCTCGATCTCTTGACCTCGTGATCCACCCGCCTCGGCCTCCCACAGTGCTGGGATTACAGGCTTGAGCCACCGCGCCCGGCCCTGTTAAATACATTCTTAATATTAACTAACAGAGGAGCTGTGTGTGTTGCATGGAGGGAGCGGGTATAGAGGTCGGAGAAAGGGCAAAGGGAAGAAAAGGCATATAAGAATAGCGGCAATCTTAATGTATACACATTCTGCGATTTAATCCTTACTCTAGCACCACGGGATTGATCCTTCTATTAGTCTGGATTTTGCAGAGAAGTGAAATGATGCTCTTCCTTACAAAAGCCAGGGCTGGAATTAGAAACCAGGTTTTTCTAATGCCATATTCTGGGGTCATTTCTACCACATGACAATGAGGACCTAAAATATCTTCAAGATGTTGTGCCATGCAGTTCATGTCCTATTGTTAGGTACTTACTTTCAGGAAGAAATTGAGGTAGCCATGGGCTTTTTCTCTCTTATCTGTATCCTTGGAAGTTACTGTGAGATAATAGAAGTCCAGGAGTTCTGTCCTGAGCAATGGAGATTGTATCCATTACTAGAAGTGACAGAAGCAGGATAGGCCCAGGATCAGGCTCATGATCAAAACACCTGATGTGTGATGTGTCTGTGCAGAATGGGGTCCAGTTAAGGACAAGTTGCTTCTGCCTTCTAGGTATTAACAGCACACCTGATACTAGAGTTTGACACCTCCCTGAACAGAGTTTAAGGGCCAGCAGATTGATATTGACCACATAAGTGGTGGGATGAAAAAGACTTTGAAATTTTGAGGCATCCTTTTCCTTCCTAGTTTCAGAAGAACTTATTAAGGTAGAGATTTTCAATTTCTTTTGCTTAATTAGACCTTTACAACAATCCTTTAGGGTGGAGTAATCTTCATCCCATGTTGTTGTTGAAGAGCACTGTATTTGTTAGGATTCTCCTACTAACAGGAGATTCAGAGAAACAACCAACAGGTTTGTAGTATGTGAATATTGAGAGAGAGACTGAATTTAAAGAATTGGCTTATGTATTTACAGAGGCCTGGTGAGTCTAAAATCTGCAGGCTGGAGACCCAGGGAAGCATTGCACTTAGAGTCCTAAGGCAGTCTGCTCACACAGTTCCCTCTTGGGTGTGGGGCTCAGTCTTCGTTCTATTAAGACCTTCAATTGATTGCATGAAGCCTACTTACATTATGGAGGGTGATCAGCTTTATTTAAAGTCCACCAATTTAAATATTAATCTCATCCAAAACCACCTTCACAGAAATAGCCAGAATAATGCTTGATCAACAATCTGGGCACTGTGGCACAGCCACGTGGACACATGAAGCTAACCATCACAAAAACTAGGCTTGAGAAAGTTCCCTGCCATGCTGAGGTCACACAGCAGGGAGAGGCGAGGCTGGGGATTTAACCAAGGTCTTTGGTTCGAACACTTGCATACTCTCTACCATCTGCTATTGTCCACAACAGTAAATCAGAGGAAGGTATATGTTATTTGTGGAGTGTCACATATTTATTAGATGACATATTCATGGGGCCTTCATTTATTCTTCAGAGAGTCTTTACTGAGTGCTCATGCAGTAATAGACTAGAAGCTCTACCCCTGGAGAGTGAGCAAGTGACTTTTGTGAAGCCTGCTTCTCACCATGACAGGCTGGGTCTTGGAAGTATATAGCGAGCTTTGGAAGGCAGGCCAACTATAATGTGCTGTTTGAGAATTCTTCATCAAGCAGGTACAATTTTCCAGATGAGTAGTGTGCTACAAAGAGCCTCACTGTATGTTCTGGGAACATTCCTAGAATATGCAGGTGAAAAATGATGAAACCTCTTTCTTGGGGATCTTGAGAATAGGAGAGACCCCTATAGCAGGGCCCTGTGAGTGACAGGGCTGGGGGTAGGGAGGGAATCAGATGATTTTCGAGCATGTGCGCCTACATCATGGACTCTTCAGGACTCACCAACCTCAAAAACAGCTCCTTAGCACTGAGATCCACATATTTTATGCATTTCTCTTGCTCCTCTTCTCAACAGAGCCTAATTAAGAATGCTTGGGGGCTAGGCGCAATGACTCACACCTGTAATCCCAGACCTTCAGCCTCTCAAGTTGGGAGGATTGCTTGAGACCAGGAGTTTGAGATTAGCTTGGGAAACATAGCAAGACTCCATCTCTAAAAAGGCAAGATTTTAGCAAGGCCTAGTGGTGTGCACCTGTAGTTCTAGCTACTGAGAAGGCTGAGGTGGGAGAATCCCTTGAGCTTAGGAGTTTGAGGCTATAGTGAGCTATCATTTTGCCACTGCGTTCCAGCCTGGGTGACAAAGAGAGACCCTGCCTCCAAAAAAAGAAACACCTGGGCAAGGATGGAGAGGCTTCCCTCTCCCAGACCTAGAACGTTTGATCCTCAGCCTCACTTCCCCTCTTTCCGTCCTTGACATGCCCCCCACCTGCCACCTCTGAGTCTCTGGCCCTATCTTTTTTTGTTGTTTATTTATTATTATTTTTTGAATTGGAGTCTCCTTCTGTCGCCCAGGCTGGAGTGCATGGGTGTGATCTCGGCTTACCGCAACCTCTGCCTTCGAGGCTTAAGTGATTCTCCCGCTTCAGCCTCCCTAGTAGCTGAGATTATAGGTGCATGCCATCATGCCTGGCTAATTTTTGTATTATTATTATTAGTAGTAGTAGTAGAAACGGAGTTTCACCATGTTGGTTAGGCTGGTCTCTAACGCCTGACCTCAACTGATCCGCCCACCTTGGCCTCCCAAAGTGCTGGGATTATGGGCTTGAGCCACTGTCCCTGGCCTGGTTTGTTTTTGAGACGGGGTCTTGCTATGTCACCCCGGCTGGAGTGTAGTGGCATGATCACGGCTCACTGCAACCTTTGTCTGGCCCTATCTTTAATTCTCTGACTCTCTCTTTTATCCAGTCTCATCTTTAATTTTATCCTTTCTCTCACTTTGCCTGAAATGAAGTTACCCAGTATCAATTTCATAGACAGGTTCTCACAGGCACTGCAGAAAAAGGAGTTAACAAGGATATTCTATTTCTCATTCCGTTTGCCACTCCGTTTCTATTTGGTCTGCTGCTGCTAACATCTATCAATTCCACTACATTTTCTTATGACCGTGAACAGTTAGATTGGCCTGTGGTTTCCAAGGGAGGATGGTTACACCATAGTTCCTGATACTAGAAATGAGTCATCGGAAGACTCTCTTATGCCTTAGTAATTTTCCTGCATCCTTTTGTTACAATAATTGTTAACAATGGATACCATTTATTTATTACTTGCCATAGGCTGGGAAATGGAGGCAATAAATAGTTGGAAAAGAGGGATTAAAGTTGGTAGGAAAATGACTGGATATAGATTTGAATGTAGAGATAATGGCTGAATTTCCCAGACAGTTATTAAGCCTGTGGTGGAATTCACAGAAAGAATGAGGTCTCAAGGGGAGGGTCTGTGACAGTCAGAAAAAGGATGGCTGCTGACAGCCCTGGGGAACATTGAGACCCTGGGGGAACAAGAGAACCCAGAAGATGAAGTTTCACAAAAGAAGTTATACCGATAGGGAGGTGTCCATGAGAGACGGGAGTCCTTCAAGAAAGAGGTGGTCTAAGCAGTTCAAAGGGTGTGAGAATAAAGAATGATGAGACTGGATTCATCTAAAAGGCCACAAGACCTTAGAAAGAATGGCTGCGGGGATTCAGGGCAGGATGTCAGAGGGTAGCCGGAGAAGCCAAGGGTGAAGGGAGACAGTGGACTGGGCTTAACTGTGAGTGGATTATGGCACTTTCCAGTTCTGGAATTTACGTGCAATGTCTTTCATCTTGGTTAAATAGAACTCATACTGATGTAGAGGGAATGACGATTCTTCATTGGATGTTTTTGTTGTGTTATTAAAGATGTTGCAGAAACTACATAGAATTGGAATAAGAGGAACTAGGTTGCCGTCTAAAGTCACTTATTTGCTGACTGTGTGATCTTTGGCAGAACGCTAATCAGATGTCTTTTTTAAAACCGAAAAATGGTTTATTTTTGGTGATAATTCCCAAAGTTATGAGGATCAGAGGAGATACATGTTAATGGGCTTTGGAACCCATAAAAAATTATGCTCTTTTTGTTCTTTATTTGAGACAGAATTTTGCTCTGTAGCCTAGGTTGGAGTGCAGTGGCATGATTTCAGCTCACTGCAACCTCCACCTCCCGGGTTCAAGCGATTCTCCTGCCTCAGCCTCCTGAGTAGCTGGGATTACAGGCATGCGCCACCATGCCTGGCTAATATTTTGTATTTTTAATAGAAATGGGGTTTCACCGTCTTGGCCAGGCTGGTCTCAAACTCCTGACCTCAGATGATCTGCCCGCCTCAGCCTCCCAAAGTGTTGGGATTACAGGTGTGAGCCACAGTGCCTGTCCAAGAATTATGCTTTGATCTGCAGTAAAAACAAAAAAAGGCCAGGTGCGGAGATCAAGGGGAGTGGATCACGAGGTCAAGAGATTGAGACCATCTTGGCCAACATGGTGAAACCCTGGCTCTACTAAAAATACAAAAATTTAGCCATGTGTGGTGGTGCACACCTGTAGAACCAGCCAGTCTGGAGGCTGAAGCAGGAGAATGGCTTGAACCCAGGAGGCGGAGGTTGCAGTGAGCCAAGATCGCACCACTGTACTCCAGCCTAGCAACAGAGCAAGACTCCACCTCAAACAAACAAACAAAACCAAGCAAGGAAACTTAAAAACAGAATTATGCTAAAGTGCAAGGCATCATGCTAAAAAATATTATCATATCTGTAAGCCAATGCTCAGTAATTATCCAGTATTATATTTAGGTGGATTGATGAAAAGCATAGTAGGTTAAGATTTATATGTGGCCATAAAGAATAGAAAACTCAATTACAATAACTTAAACACATAGGGGTTTGTTTTTCTCACCTAACAAAAAATCAGAGGAAGGTATAGCCACTTATGGATGGTATCTAGGACCTTGGCTCCTTTGAGCTTTCTGCCCCGCTGCCCTTAAGAGTGTGGCTTTTGTTCTCAAGGTAGCAAGATGGATACTACATCTCAAGGCATCATCTCAATCCTCCAGGAGAGAAGAAATGGGGAAGGAAGATTAGAGAATGTGAAGGGGAATGTTATACGAATCTGACCTTTTCTTTTTTTTTTTTTTTTTTTGAGACGGAGTTTCACTCTTGTTACCCAGGCTGGAGTGCAATGGCGCGATCTCGGCTCACCGCAACCTCCGCCTCCTGGGTTCAGGCAATTCTCCTGCCTCAGCCTCCTGAGTAGCTGGGATTACAGGCACACACCACCAGCCCAGCTAATTTTTTGTATTTTTAGTAGAGACGGGGTTTCACCATGCTGACCAGGATGGTCTCGATCACTTGACCTCGTGATCCACCCGCCTCGGCCTCCCAAAGTGCTGGGATTACAGGCGTGAGCCACCGCGCCCGGCCCTGACCTTTTCTTAAAGAGTGTTTGTGTAAGCCAAAAAAGCAATAGGAGAGAGATCCAAGATGGCTGATCACTAGCAGCTCGGGATTGTAGCTCCCACTGAGAGCGCAGAGAACGAGAGGACGCCACACTTTCAGATCAATTTTTACTGCTCATGCACCAGGTGATTCCCAGCGGAGGAGCCCCACGGGTCGCCAGCGCGACTCTTGCGGCCGGCGAGGCGGTTTTGCCGCTGCCCTGGTGCAGTGGTTCTTGGTGCAGATTAAAAGCACCATCAATCTTAACGCCGCTGTTTTGGCCGGCGCAGTGGGTTGCTCAGATTTTAGCGCCGGGAATCAACAAGTTGGACGTCCATTCAGAAACCCAACTATAAAGACGGTAATTATAAAGACCACAGATGGATAAATCTATAACGAAGGGAAGAAACCAGCCTAAAAAGGCTGAGAATACCCAAAATCAGAATGCCTCTTCCTCTACAGGGGCTCACACTTCCTCATCAGCAACGGAACAAGGCCTGATGGAGAAAGACTGTGTTCCATTAGCAGAAGCAGGCTTTAAAAAGTGGATGATAAAAAACTTCTGGGAATTAAAAGAACTTGTTCTAACCCAATGCAAAGAAACTAAGAACTTCGAAGAAAGACTTGACGAAATGTTAACAACAATACACAATTTAGAGAGGAATATAAGTGAATTAATGGAGCTGAAAAACACAACACGAGAACTTCGCGAAGTATGCACAAGTTTTAACAGCTGAATTGATCAAGCAGAAGAAAGGATATCAGAGGTTGAAGACCAACTTAATGAAATAAAATGTGAAGACAAGATTAGAGAAAAAAGGATAAAAAGAAACGAGCAAAGTCTCCAAGAAATATGGGACTATGTGAAAAGACCTAATCTACGTTTGATAGGTGTACCTGAATGTAACGAAAAGAATCAATCCAAGCTGGAAAATACGCTTCAGGATATTATTCAGGAAAACTTTCCCAACCTAGCAAGGCAGGACAATATTCATCTCCAGGTAATACAGAGAACACCACAAAGATATTCCTCAAGAAGACTAACCTCAAGGCACATAATCGCCAGATTCACCAGGGTTGAAATGAAGTAGAAAATACTGAGGGCAGCCAGAGAGAAAGGTCAGGTTACCCATAAAGGGAAGCCTATCAGACTCACAGCAGATCTCTCAGCAGAAACCCTACAAGCCAGAAGAGAGTGGGGGCCAATATTCAACATTCTTAAAGAAAAGAGCTTTCAACCCAGAATTTTACATCCAGGCAAACTAAGTTTCATAAGCGAAGGAAAAATAAAATCTTTTGTGAACAAGCAAGCACTCAGAGATTTCATCATCACCAGGCCTGCTTTACAAGAGCTTCTGAAAAAACCACTACAAATAGAAAGGAACAACCAGTATCAGTCTTTCTAAAAAATACCAAAAAATAAAGAACATCAACATAATTAAGAACTTGTATAAACTAATGGGCAAAACAGCCAGCTAACATTAAACGGCAATATCAAACTCACATATATTATTATTAATTCAACGAAATCCCCCAATCCAAAGTCACAGACAGGCAAAAAAAGCCAAGACCCATTGGTATGCTACATCCAGACCCATCTCACATGCAAGGTTACACAAAGACTCAAAGAGATGGAGAAAAATTTACCAACCAAATGGAGAGTAAAAATAATAAATAAATAGAAAGCAGGAGTTGCAATTTTTGCTGATAAAATAGAATTTAAAGCAACAAAGATCAAAAGAAGCAAAGAAGGATATTACATAATGATAAAAGGATCAATGTAACAAGAAGAGCTAAAGATCCTAAATATATACGCACCCAATACAGGAACACCCAGATATATAAGACTTATAAAGAGGCTTTGACTCCCACACAATAATAGCGGGAGACTTCAACATCAATATTAGATAGATCAATGAGACAGAAAGTTAACATCGATATCCAGGACTTGAACTCAGATCGGGAACAAGTAGACTTAATTAACATTTATAGAACTCTCCACTTTAAATACACAAAACATACACTTTTATCAGTACCACATCACACCCATCTACAGGTTCAAATGAAATATTGGTTGGCTGCTTGTTAGTTATTTTCTTCCCTCTTTTTTTTTTTCCATGTCTCTATTACTAAACACACTTACAGGCATACCCATTTTTAGACTGCATTCTAGCCCGGGCAATAAAGCAACACCCCAGTTCTCTCTCCCTCTCCCTCTTCCTCTCCTTCATTTTTTCTTTTTTTTTTTTTATTCTTTATCTTTCTTCCTTTCTCTCTTTCTTAAAATAAATAAATAACTTCTAAGAATTGAAAAAAAAAAAAACAGGTAGGCCTCTAATGTGAGTGACATACTGCTTAAATCAGAGAACTGTTGCATAAGAACCGGAAAAAAAAAAAAAGAAAAAAGCAATATATAAGAGGCAGAAATAAAAACAGGAGAGAGCTATGGATGCATGCAGATACCCACTGCAGCATTATCAGACATAAAAGAGCTTCGATAACTTCACAATAGGGGAAGGAAAGCATATTACATCATAGCATCAAAGTGCAATGTCACACAGTGAGAATAGTTACAATTATGAGGATTTTATGGAAACACGGAAAATGCTGAGAAGATGTACAAAATATAAAATTTCGGCCAGGCACAGTGGCTCATGCTTGTAATCCCAGCATTCTGGGAGGCTGAAGCGAGAGGACTGCTTAAGCTCAGGAGTTTGAGATCAGCCTAGGTAACATAATGAGACCCTATCTCTACAAAAAATAAAAAATTAGCAGGGTGTGGTGGCATGCACCTGTAGTCACAGCTACTTGGAAGGCTGGGTGAATCGCTTGAACCCAGGAGGTCAAAGTTGCAGTGAGAGATGATTGTGCCACTACACTCCAGCCTGGGTAACACAGCAAGATCCTGTCTAAAAACAAAAATAATGAAATTTCATGTAAATAATGAGTATATCTATATTAAAATATGCACATAAAATATACGCATGAGGAGAAAAATTGGAAGGCAATATACAAAAAATACAAATAGCTTTGTGCCAGGCATGGTGGCTCCTGCCTATAATCCCAGTGCTTTAGGGGGCCAAGGTGGGTACATCACTTGAAGTCACAAGTTTGAGACCAGCCTGGGCAACATGGCGAAATGCAAAAAAAAAAAAAAAAAAAAAAAAAAAAAAAAAAGAGTGTTTGTGTAAGCCATCCTGTCTTCTGCATTCCAATCTCACTGGTCAGAACTGGGTCTCATAGCAATCGCAAGCTACTAGGGAGTCTGGGATGGTGAATATTGTAGATTTCTAGCTTCTTTATATTCTTCTTTTGTATTTTTAATAGAAATGGGGTTCCACCATGTTAGCCAGGCTGGTCTCCAACTCCTGACCTCAGATGATCCACCCACCTCGGCCTCCTAAAGTGCTGGGATTACACTCATGAGCAAAGTGAGAAAGGCAAGAGAGAAGGAGTTTGTCAATGGCTTCCGGAAACCAATTTGCAGGGTCTACTGAAGAACAGAGCTCATCGTGCCAGTGGAGCCTTGATATGAGCGAGGAGATGGAAGGAGGTAAAAGTGGGGTATTATGCTGGGGAGAGCAACCCCACAGTGACCACACAGCAGCTCTCTGCTACAGGGTCCTCAGTGGCTTGGATCAAAACAGTGTGGCTGGCCCCTACGGACAGGCTCAACCTTAAGACTTGGCTCCTTCTGGCAATCAGCTCTAACTAGCTGCTGCCAAAGAGGTAAACACATTCCAAGTCCTTGAGTCCCTGCTGCGCTGTAACTGTGGTTAAAACACACCCCCACCTCTACCCGGTTTGGACTAATGAAAAGTTCACTATAGTTGTGTTTTAATGATGATTTGCAGTTATCCGTGCCCCTTCCCATTCATGGTGCGATGAATACCTAATTACTTGTGTTGTCTAACCATGTAAGTATTTTGCATTTCACGTGTATCATTTTAAGTTAATTCTCCAATCCTTGGGAACCATGAAGGATAACGCATTACATTCTCTTTTTTTCCTCTGGAAGGATGGTCCTTAAGCCAAGCCATTTCCCTAAGCCCCTTTGGCCAGGTTGGAAAAACAGATGACCACTGATCCAGAACGACCACTGAACACCCAGAAAACCCTATACAGGTCCTCACCCAGTGAGGGCACCATTTGCTTGCAGAAGGAGCTAGGGGAAATAGGAAACAGAGAAGATCAAATACTGCCCGTGAGGGTATTGCCAATCCCAGAGAGGACAATTACTCCTGACCAAAGCAATCTCTAGCTCAGTCAAGGAGACAGACCACAATCACATTTTAAAAAAAACTAAAAGCAAAGTTTAAAAGTATGAATAAGAACTGTTGTAAACTGCTTAAACTATGCATATAAGCAATGAAATAAGATGAATTGACTGGCGCTGAGTTGGAAAAGCTATACAGAGGCATGGAGTGTGGAACATAATTTAATAAAAATAAACTTAAAAAAAAATATATATATATATACACACATATACACTCCCCAAAAAGAAATGGAAAAGTTGTTAGGGCGTGGATCAGGGCTCCTAATTGGCTGTTTTGTTGTGCCTGATTTCGCGCCGGTCTTGCCCAGCAGCCCTCTGGGACACACTGTCCAATGCAGGGACACTTTGGGGAGGGACAGGAGATTCCTTGGCACCGGAACCTCGACCTCCGAGCCAGCCTCAGACCAGGCCTTTTCCCGTGGCCCAAAGGATGAGCGAGGGAGAAACCCGCTGCCCAGGTGGCCACTTTTGCCTCCTTGACCCTTCCATGTTTCCAAAACAGAGCCCCCCCCCCCCCAGGAGGCTCCCTGCCAAAGTGGGGAACAGCTACCCTCATTGTGCGCCTCGCTCTGCGGAGGCGCCTTCCCCCCGCCTCCGTTAGGTCTGAAAGTGTGAAAATTACAAATCCCAAGAAACTGCAATCAGAACTCTACCTAGGGAAAATTCAGAGTATCCTTGCCATAAATATCCCGCTCCAAGACGCCTGACGTCAGAGCGGGGCGGGCGGACCGGCGCGAGGCCGGGCCTGGAGGGGCGGCAGCCGCGGCTTCTCCGGGATAGCGCGGAGCACGCAGGAGCGAGCGGAGCGCGGGCGGCGCCGGACCTCGGGCTGCGGGAGCGCGGGCGCCCTGGGGTCCTCGGAGTAAGTGCGGCCGGCCCTGGCGCTCCCCGTTGGGGGGTCGGGGCCGCGGGAAGCCCTCTCCACCGGGCTCCCACACTTCTCTCCCCTCTGCTTTCTTTAGCATGCCCCGCCGCGGGGCTTGGGGAGGCTGCGGCTCCGCAGGCTGGCGGTTTTGTTTCTCCAAAGTGTTTGCAGGAGCCGCCGACCCCGGAGTGGGCTCCCAGGGCCGCTGTGTGTGTTTGCGTGTGTGTGTGTATGGGTGTGATTGCGTGTGTCTCTGTACCGGCACATCGGGACACAGGAAATGTCTTTGGAAAACTTTTTAAAAATGTTTCTTTTGCGGCTTTGAAACTGGATTCGTGGTTGTCACAAGTGGACAAACACTGAAGCCACCCCCCCCAAACTGACCAGTTTTTGGTGATGGTTTTCCGGATTCGGCTTCAACCTTCGCTTGGCTGGGCTGAAGTCTTCACAAGCCCCCAACTCCCACTTGCAGGCCTGGCCTCTGGCCAGCGGGCAGGGCAGCCGTGAGTTTCTTGTTTTCAGTGGCAGTGGGACCTGAGCGGGGGAAGGAGCATCCCAGGAAAGGGGTCCCCGGACTCCGGGGCTCTCAGCACCTGTGGTCGCAACCCAACCTCAGGCCCTGACCTTACCAGGTGTTGGGACTCTGGCTTAACCAGAGAAGGAGGGACGTGGTCTGGCGGCAGGTAATTTTGTGAAGAGGATGAGAAGGATGAGGGGGAGGTGGTGGTGGCGTTCAGGACGCTGTGGCCCTGTGTCCAACCGTACCTTGGGATCTGGATGGATGTTTCTGCCACATGGCCACGGTGGTGGAGGCCCGTGCCAGGTTCTCTGGGAGTGCCGTGTGTGGTGCCCCAAACAAGATGCAAGCTCCTAACATAACGAGACGTGTCTGAGCTGTGGGGTGGAGGAAGGGGGGCGGTGGGGGAGAGGGAAAGAGATTTTTATCAAAATTGAACACAGATTGCTGAGGTCTGGGCTTCATTTAACTCTTCTCTCTCTGCCTCGGCCACTTCTCCACAGTTTTGGAGTGGATTTGGAATGTCTCTCGGAGGGTGGGAAGGAAAATCACACCTCTCCAGAAAAGAGTCTCCATACGTTTTCCTTGATGCTCACATGGGAGTGAAGGCAGCTTCCCATCTTCAAAAAGTTCAAAGTCTTGTGTTTTCCCTCTTCTGAGTTTGATGTCAGTTTCTTGAGTTTCTTTGCAAAGCCACCGACGCAGGGGATGGATATTCCCTAGGGCCTAGGGCAGAAAGTGTGCTCTGCTGAGAGTGGGAGAAAAGGAACGTTGGGGCTGTATGGGTCGTCAGCCCTGAGTAGCACAGTGCCAGGCACTGCCTGTCAGTAGCTGGGTTCCACAAAGCAGTGACTACAGACAGCCTGAATTTTCAGCTTTGCTCTAGCCAGGTCTCCGGTTTTGTATTTTGCAGTGGAGCCAACCTACGATGTTTGGGTGGGAGGAAGATTACTGGACTCTCCCTATGTCCTAGAAGAATGAGAGAATGAAGGGACAGGGAGGAAGTCTGGATGTAAAAACAGCCCCACACACAGGAAGTTAAGATTCGGGAAGGATTTTAGAAAGTATAGAAATTGACCTCCAGGGAAGCTTCATAAAAGATGGAGCAGGCAGCAATGTCAGGCACAGACTCATTTAACCTCAGAAGTATGTTGTCAACTAAAGTGGAATGAAGAAGGAGGGCAGTGTAAACAAGGGTGCATGTAAACAGGGGTGACTGGTCCCCATGAGATGCACATGCCTGCCTGTGTTTACACATACATGACTGTGTGGGGATGGCCACAGCCTCAGGCATGGGAGGAAAAATGGTCCATTTCTTCATATGTGCTGGGAACTCTGTCTAACCCCCATTTCTTCCTTTATGCAAACAACTGTGCTATTATTGTCTTGCTCCCTGGTAGTTGCAAACTCTGGCTCCTAACTCCCAGCTGAGTTTTCAGAGCTTTTCCTTCAGTGCCTTGGATGCTGAGGGAATACTCGTGCCCCCATCAGGACAAAAAGAGGAGAGAACATTCTCCTGGACATTAGAACTTAGAGATTCAAGGGCTCAAGAAGGTGGAGGTTGTGCGAGCAGGGCCAATAGGAAGGCCTGTGAATGATTTTGCTTTGGGTGGGTGTGGGGGAAGTTGAAATACTATTGCTTGCTGTGAGAATGTGTTGTCTCCTCAGTCGTCTTTCCTAGATCTCTGTCTCCAAAGTTTTTGATACAAAGCAGGTTAAACTCCTCATTACTGAATAGCCTTGATCCAGGGGTAAAGAATGGAGATAAGGAGTAAGTACAGGTAGTAGGGAAGGCATAGAGATAATGAAGGATGAGGCTTGCTTCTTTGATTTTAGCGGGGTCAATGGAAGTAACAAGTTTAAATGTTCTCGTTCATTTCTATTATTTAAAAATAGAAAACTAAATACCCAGGGTTCAGAAGGGACCCCTCAGAGCAGGATTCTCAGAAATACTCTTATCCCAGCATACAACTCCTTAGGGAGAGGTAGGGAGCAAGAACTGGCCTTTCAGCTCTTTCTACATGTGGGGTTTCTCTAGGGATCAGTGGAGTCATGACGCTTTTGGGCTTGCACTAGGAGACATTTCACCAGCATCAGAGCTGGGACGAATTCTCAGGCCATGGATGCCTAGACTGACATTGAAGCCTTCTTGTGGCTTATTCTATCAGCTCAATCTTCTGGCCAGCTCTTTGGTCATTTTTGAGATTAGATTAATTAGATGGGATGCTTTCTGAGGCATCCTTGAAGGTCCAAAGGGCAAACACAGCTGGCAGAAAGAACAAGTTGGAGGATGTCCTTGGCTTTGATAGCAGATGACCCTCTAGATCTCAACAGCTGGAGACTCTGTGTCAAGGATTCTGTGTCATTCAGCCCTGGACTTCAGAGGCAGCCTGACACAGTGCAAGGAGTGCAGATTTCTGATCAGCTGCCTGGAGAGAGAACTGTGACCTATATACAAATTAGTAACCTGGGCTACATGACTTATTGCTTCTGAGCTTCAGCTTCCTCATCTGTAAAATAAGGATAGTATTTACCTCCCCAGGTTATAAGTGTGCATAGACAACATTTATGCACAAAGACTAAGAACAGAGCTCAGAATGTTGTAGACCCGCGATAAAGGGAATGCTGTATTTTTATTTTTCCATTTTTCAGCCATCAGGAGCCAGTATTGCTTGGAAAGAACCTGTCCCCAAATCTAGCTACATGTTTTCCGTGATTGAAGGCCAGTCGGTGGAGTTTCTAGGGCTCTGGTCACCCTTACTTCCTCCCTCTAGAAAAGATGACCAGTGAAGATTTTCCATGAGCATTCCTGGTCCATTATCCTGAGGGGTGGGAGAGGAGGAACCAGGTATCCTAGATGTCTAGCCTAGAAATCACTCTTGTGTTTGTGCTCCCTAGGGAGGGAGAAGGACAGAAGCACAGATTGTTTATGTATGGTGGGGAGGGGAAAGGTAGGGAGGTGGGGGCAGGGCAGGAGGGTCAAGGACCAGTTGAGCCTTGAAGGATAAGTGTGAGGTCAGAGAGCGGCTAGGCAGCCACTTCTTGTCAAGGGTGCCCAGGTCAGAGTAATGGAAGAACCTGATGGGTTGTAAAGAAAGAAAGCTTTAGCCATGGTAAACATCTCCAATGGGTACGGGGTGGGAGGCTGCCCCCTGAACCCTGACTGATACATTATCCAAGGGAGTGACTACTCCAAAGGAAAAAAGGAGCATCCGATGTTAGAGAGCAGCTGCAGTTCCTCTTGGATCATCCCAAACCTTCTAAGTTATCCTTCAAGTTGACATTTAAGACTCTGAAGATCACATTTGTTTTTGTTTTGTTCAAGCTCCCTCTTTAACCATGGCCTGGGATGACTTTGTAGCTTTTAAGAGGCTCAACCAGTGGCCAACTTCTCTTGCGATGGCCCAGAGTGGGGGTCAGTGAATTCCTCACTCCTGGCAGCATCTATTTCTCCAACTCTCTCCACATTTTTCGTTTTTTTTTTTTTGTTGTTGTTGTTGTTGCTTCATTACGAGGTTCTAAAATTGCACAGTCAAGATGCTGTGGGGGGAGGAAATAAGTGACTGTTCTTGGAACCTGTGCAGCCTTATGCTAGCACTGGCCAAGGCTTATCAGACTATGGCTGTTAATAGCTGTTATGGGTTTCTTTCTGGGCTCCCCCTTCCAAAAAACAAAACAAAACAAAACAAAAAACAAAAGAACCTGGAAAAAATGAACTTTAGGCAGTTTGGTGTCTCTTTTAATCTGGGCCAAAGAGGAACTGAATTATTTGTGGTACATCTTGTGGTTCCAAGGAAGAGCTTTAGAATCAAGCAGGCAGAGATTGAGTTCTGGAACCACCAGGTCACAAGCTTTCTAACCTCTCTGAGTCTTCTTTATCTGTTAAATGAGAACAATAACTGTTCTCATTTCCCAGGGTTGTTCTGAAGATGAAATGGAATGATACATGGGAATAAGCTAGCAAACTGCTCAGTAAAATGTTAATGCTATTTCCCTCTCCAGTTCTAAGTTCATGAAAGTACATGGGTTCAGACATTTGTCCACAAGTCAAAGTAAATAAGCTACTTATTCAAGGATTAACAACTGTGCTCAGAGGTCAGATAGCTCAGCCTGGAGATGGAGACCCTTTATTCAAAAGTGGGGCACAGAACAGTGTTCCCCATGCCAAGCAAATGGCAGCCCCATGTGACCCTCTATTGGAATAAAGGAAAGGCCACCAGCTCACTCACCCATGAATTTGGGCTATTTGGTGAGCTCTCCATAGAGCTTGTTTAAAAAAATCTCAAACACTGTCCTGAGAGTCAAGGTCAAAATTGAGCACAGAAATCATTGAGGCAGTACCTAACATTAAAATCTAATAATGTCACAATGACAGCAGTACTTTAAATTTATATAACATTGTACCATTTGAAAGGTACATTGTCTCATTTAAACTTCATTGACAATCCTATGAGATTGACATTAACCATATGTCATAGCCCAAATTCTGAGGACTTAAAAACATATTTCACACAGTAAGTAAGCAGAATAAACAGAAAATAAATTCTTCCCCAAGCAGTGGGTCTCAACCCTGGTTGTACATTAGAATCACATGGAGGAGCTTGTAAAAGTGTCAGTACTTGAGCCCACCCCAGACCAATTTAATTAGACTCCCCGGGAATGGAACCTAGGCATCCATAGTTCTACAAGCTTCCCAGGTGATCTGAAGTCTAATTTGAGAATCACTGATCTAAGAGACGAGTGAAAAGCACCAAAGTTGGGACCCAGGGTACCAGGCGTGGGAAAAAGAAACAGCCAAGACTTTGGCAGGATTTAAGCCCTATGATGGTGAGGACTTTGTTCTCCCTGTATCCTTGGAGCCTAGGACAGTGCCAGCTACAAGGTAGGTGCTCAGTAAACACTGGCTAGATGAAAAGAATGAATAAAATACTGTAGGTTAGAAGTTGCCAATTTCAACAGTCAAATCCAGCCTGTCACCTTGTTTTATAGATACAGTTTTAGTGGAAGACAGCCATCTTCATTCATTTGTATTTTGCCTGTGGCTGCTTTCATGCTGCAATGACAGTTGAGTAGATGTGACAGAGACTGCGTGGCCTATACAGCTGAAAACATTTACCATCTAGCATTTTACAGAAAAGGTTTACTGGTTCCTGCTCTGGATCCCAGACATGAACAGGGCAAGTATAGTAACTTAGGGAAGGTCATTACCGAATGGTCATTGAGAATATGAGCTCTAGAATCAGATAAGCCTATGTATGATTCCTGGAACACTTATCTATTAAAAGAGCTTGCAAATTATTTCACCTCTCTGATGCTCAGTTTTCTCATCTGAAAAGTGGGGATGAAAATAAAATGGCACCTCCCTCATGGGATGATTGTGAGGATTGTCAGCCCCTGACTGAGGGTAGCATTAGCTATAACTATGGTGGTTGCTGTAGTTACTAGCAGTCAGCCGCATAGAGAACTAACTAGACTAAAGTCAAGATCTAAATCTGGTATCACAAGGTAGATCAAGGGATGTGGTAGGAAAAAACAAGCAGTCAGTAAGCTTCTGTGATGAAGAAATGCTAATGTGAGATTTCTGAGATAAAAAGTGTCCTTTTAAGACAATACAGATCAGGTCCCAGGAGGTGTGAGTGAGGTGCTTTTGTGTGATCAGTTGCTGTGTTGATCAGCAATCCCCATCAGTTCTCAAGGGTTAACTGCGGTTTTATTACACCAAATCTATTCTCAAGAACAGTGCACCTCTATATGCTTCTTCATAGTTCTTTTTACCTGGAAATCCTTGCCTCAATCCTGGTCTTCCTGATCTACTCAGCCTCCAAGACCTGCACAGGTGTTCCCCTTTTTCTCAAATTCCCTCTGCAAGACTCATTCCAACCCTCTTTTCCTCCATACTCTTATGAACCTGGCACACAATTCTGTCATCACATTTAACACGTTGCATTACTGCTGAGGAAGGACCAAGTCTCTGTCATGCTTTCTACAAGTTTGCAGCTCATAAAAGTCAAATTGCATTGTAGAATTGATGCCTGGAAGCCAAATTGTGTCAATTAGGCTCTTAATTCCAAGGCAATCATGTCTGAGTTTGAGGAATGAGTAGGACTTGCCCAGGTGTGATGGGCTTGCAGTAGCTAATCTCCATAACCAGAGGGACAAGAGCTGCCCAGGTTATAGACTATGGTGGATGCTTTGTTTCTCATTCCTCCAGTCTTTGGTGGCTCCTGCCCTTAGGACACTTTTAGAGGGTAGCCAGGGACAGGGAAAGATGGAAGAAACTTAAAACCCACTCTTTGATTTCTGGTCAGCAGATGTGGTGAAAAGTAGGGTTTTGGCTTCTCTGGGCTTTTCATGGATATGTGCCAAGATAACTGGAAGTTGGTTTGGTATGTGCCAAGAGAATTGGGATTCGGCTCTTTCATTAGCACCGTAATGGAAGTACGGCCACAAATAACAGCAAACAAATAATGCACAGTTTTGCTGTGTGACTACAGAATGTCTTACGTAGGTTTTATAGATTTTAGTGGTGGACTTATTTTGGTGGCAGACATATATTGTGTGTAGAATAATGTAAAAATGAAGTTCTATTCTGATGGTAAAGGGGAGGGCACAGAAAACTCTTCACCTTGAATTAAATATTTCTTTTGATCATCCCCAAATAAACGTTTGGGAGCTGCCTCCTGAGAGAGGAAGGAGGAGAGGCAATGAAATACTATTTATCTATAGGCTCCACTATGCTCATGACACTAGGCAAGGCATTTTAAAAAATATATTCTTTATTTGATTTTTGCATATTATGAAGGTAATTCTCTCTTGCTTAAGCAAGTGAATTAATATCATTCAAAGATATATGAAGACAAGTAGAAATGTATCCACCCCCATCTCCACCCTGGTAATTAATGTTAATAGCCTAGTCATTTGTCCTGCTGTAACTTTTCATTTGTCCTTACAAATGCCTACTGGTGTATATATAGGATGGAGGAGTCTTGCTTGAGTATTTTTCACTGAAAGTGAATCTTACTGTACACATTACTCTGTAGCATATTTTTATTCCCCTTGACTATTTGTCAAGGTCATCCTTCACTGGATGTAACTCATTTTTATTTTTTCTGACCTCTTTATGCCTAGACTTACACAGCTTTACATATTTGGGATCACATTATTCTTGCTGAGGTGTTCATTTTGTCATCAGTCAGGTGTTAAACATGGTTTCATTCTGGATGATCACTAGTTTGGGTCCCTGAGCTGCCAGATCAAGCATCGTCCATCACCCAGGCAAGCTTTGCTGTGGCTCTCAGGCTGTGTGATGGACGTACACAGCCTGCTGACCACCCTGGAGTGTGACTACATGATGTGCATGGCCTCCTTGTGTCTACTGGGCCTGGGGTGGCTATCAAGCATCAGGCCCTCATGGCTGCCCTCCCTACTCTTCAGAGTTAGGCTTGCCTCCTTGGAGCTCCTTAATTACTGACTATGCAGGAAACATAGCAGGCTGATCAATGAGATTGGAGAACTGTTTTGATGGAGCAAATCAGGCGTTGTAGTATAATGGTCAGGCATGTAGGCCTTGCACTCAAATTGCCTGGCTGAGTCCACATCCCTGTGTAGTGGACACTGGGCTGTACTCTCTGACCAGTCCCTTGAGGACTGAGTTCCCAGCTGCAGGGAGTGCTGACCATGGGTCTCCTTATAGCCCTGGCTAAAGAGACTTGCTGTGTCGGGCAGTCCTGCCCATGCTTCTCTCCTGGGTCACCCTGAAACCAATGATGGGCGGGGGGAGCTGTGACTGCCTGGCCCCTCTGTCCCAATGTGGGACAATTATCAAGGGTGTCCCAGCTTCAGGGGTCCCCGTGGGGTTGGCTGAAGCCTCAGCTGAAGATACATCCCAGTGCCATTTCTCCCTCTGTCCAGTGCTGCCCCCAACCTGCCCTCCTGTCCTGAGGCCTTGACTCTAGGAGCCCTTCCTAACAAGCCTGCTGCCCTTGTACACTATGCCAGAGTCTGCCTCCAAGAAGAAACCCTATTTGTCATTTAATAACTTGCCCAGTAAGTTATGAACCTTGTCTGGGCTTCAGTTTTCTTATCTGTAAATTGGAAATGTTACAGATTTCCTTCCTCACAGGGTTGTTGAGACTGTTAAATGGGGAGATGCATATTAAGTCCCTGGCACAGTACCTGGAAAAATGCTACAAGTTTTAGCAATTTCACATGAAATTGTTTTGGCAGAGTCCATTATTTTCTAGGTAGTTGTTGGTAGCTATGTCAGAATAGGAAAAAGTACATTTTTCCCCCTGTGCTTTATTTTGTGTGCTTTTTAGGTGACCCTCAACTGATTTCTCTACAAATAGGCTTGTGTCAACACTGGGCAGACCGAATGAATGTCTTGACTTTTATTGCCAAATTTGCTTTTGTTCCCCCAACCCCATGCTCATCTGAGGGGTGTGGATGTTTCTGGGTGGAAGCACAGTCAGATGGCCTTGTTGTCCACCTGCCTGGAGACAAAGGGCTAGACACCTTGACCTTTGGGAACACCTCTCTACCTCACCTGTGCTTCTGCAGTATGAAGGGGGTGCTCACAAGGGACCCCGCTGGCCCACTGGGAACTGCCATCCTGTCTTTGTGCTTACTCATGTCATGCCTGCATGATTCTCGGCCAAATCTGATTCCTCCTGGTGGGTGTTTGTTTCTTGCTCCTTTGTCCCAAGCACAGGCGGTCTTTGGTGCTATGCTTTGAACATTTCGCCTTTCAGGTTATGTACACTCATTGTCCATCCCAAATGCCAAAGCAAAGCTTGCCTGTGTGATGAATGCTTGATCTGCCAGACTCCAGGATCCAGACTCACAGCTCATGTCTGACCACATTCCCGGGGGTCAGTGTCAACACTCCCTTGTTTCCTCCCAGACACCCCTGCCCCCCAGCCTCAAGTTCCCTTGACCAGGGCAGGGAGGGGAGAAAGTGATTCCAGGTCAGTGGGGAGATACGTCAATATTTTCACGGTGCCAGAGCCAGCTTTGAAGTTATTTTGAAACAAATTCAGTTTCTGTGGACTTTGGGCTGCAGAAGGATCAAGCCATTATAACTCTCTATTTCTTTTGTAATCTCTGTCAGTGTATTAATCAGACTGTTTCTCACCAGGAAGCGTTGCACTAGCAGCTGGCCAAAGATAGAGTTAGGAACTGCTTGGCCCTTCCAAGTCACAAAGTCAATAAGTTACCATCCCCACTGTCCTGAACAGATGTAGTGTTATTGATGCCCGTGGCTGCCTAAATGGAAGCTGAGGCTGACAGCTGATAAACAGACCAGGTTTCTCAACTGCTAGAGGCAGCATAAGGCTGTGTTTCAGAGCACGGGCCCTGGATTCAGATGGCCTCGGCTTCAATTCTGGCTCCACTTCTTGCTAGCTATGTGACCTTGTACCAGTTCCTTTATTTCTCTGTGCCTTAGTCTCCCCATCTGCAAAGTAGATTGTTTTGGAGGTAAAGTTGATACCTTACTTGGTTTAAAAAAAAAAAAAAAGGAAGAAGAAAAAAAGTCCTTGAAATTATGTCTGGCACATAGTAAGCCCTAAGAAATGTTAGTGATGATGAAGATGATGGTAGTGGTGGTGAAGACAGTGAAGAACAGTCACCACATCTCATTAGGCCTTTCCCTGGCATCCTGCACAGTGTCTGGCGCAGAGGTGGGGCTCAACAAACCTTTATTAAATAATACATCACACTGCCTTTTGCTAAGTGTGTACTGCCTACCTGGTCCACTCAACTCTCTACCAAAGAAAGAAATATACTCTCCATTAAAACATTTTAACTTTTTATTGAAGCCCAACATAAATCATAAAAAGTACACAATTTTTGAGTATGTAGCGCAAGAGATTTCCACAAACTAAACATCCTCCCAGCACTCCAGCCCTGCCCAAGAAGCCCCCTTGTGCTGTTCTCTGGTTACTACCCTTCCATAATCTTGACTTCTATCACCATAGATCAGTTTTGCCTTTTCTTGTACTTCATATAAATGGAATCATACAGTGGGTGTTTATTTGTGTCTGGCTTGATTTGCTCACGGTTATGTCACTGTGTACATCATTCTCATTGTTGCATGGTAGTCCATTATGTGCATGTAACACACTTCATTTTTCCATTTTTCTGTTGATGGGCATTTGGGTGGTTTCCAAGTCTGGGGGTATTGTGAGTAGCCTTGCTGTGAACATTTGTGCACTTTTAGGTGAACGCATGAATGCATTTCTCTTGGTATGTTCCTGGGAGAATTGCTAGAGCATCCAGAATGCGTATGCCCAGCTTCGGGAGGTATGGCCCAAGTTTTATGAAGGAGTTGTGCCATGTTTTGCATATTCTTGACAGATGAAAAAGCTGTTCCAACTCAGTAGTGCAGAGGCTTGACAGTGATATATGGGGGTTCCTGAGACATTCACAGCTCCCATGCTCTATCTGAGAGTTCACATGTTCTAGAAAGTCTGCTGGGGTAGGCAGTCCTCTAAGAACTGGGCACTGTGTCAGGTGTTTTCACTTACTATTTCACCAAATCCTCAGCAATCCCATGAGATGGGGATTATCACTCTCTTTTTCCAGATGAGGAGACTGAGGTTCAGATGAGAAAACTTGAATGGCTTGCCTAAGACGTTAGAGGCAGAAACTGTCAGGGTCAGGATATAAAACAGGATGCCTGAGTCAGAAGCTCGTGCATAGTGGATCCCATGGTGAGTCGTTTTGGCCTCAATGCTAACTCTGGAAGGAAACACAAACACAGACTTGGGGGCTGTCTTCCTAGAACTTGTGCAGGCTGTGGGGTGGGGGCTCTGAGGAGAAGCCCCTTAAAGAGGAGCAGACATAAGCAACTCAATGACCTTGGGAAGCCAAATCGTTTTCCTGCCCAGGGGCTACTGGAGAATCATGAATTTCCTGGAAGGCAAAGGCGACCATATAATTTACTTTCTAAACCAGGACTCTCAAGAGTGAAAGGGGATTAACTGGATGGGACACTGGGGGGAATAGTCACAGACTGAGACTGTCCTGGGCAGCCTGGGACGATGCTCACCCTCTGGAAGTCTGAGTGGGCATTGCTGTCCTGGTCAGTGGGGCTGTGCAGGTTATTTTTGACTCTTTCAGAGCACTGTGTTTCTGGAGTTTGCCCTGATGTAGTATCCTCCCAGCCTCCTCTGTTTATGGGAAGAGTCTGGTGGAGCCTGGCTTTTTTCTTCCCCTCTCCACACCATTTCCTGTTCAAATGGGGCTCTGACAAGGTGAGCTTCCTTTCTCAGAGTCAGTTGCTATGGAGACTCTTCTGTTAACAGATTTGATACTCCTAGAAGGCTAGGACTGTGCCTAAGTCACTGTGGTGTTTACAGTGTCTGGTGGCAGACACAGAGTTAGCACTCAGGGGAAACTTGTTGACCGCATATATCAATTACCCATGTGTGTATTCATTTACTTGCTCATTCATAGTCCATAAATAAGAGCTTGGTTTAGATTCTTTTCTTTTTTTTCTGAGCTGACGCACATTGCACTGGTCCAGAAACAGAAATCGGGGTGTGTGTGTGTGTGTGTGTGTGCGTGCGCGCGCACACGCGCGCTTATGCATGCACACATACACATGCAAAGGACAAAGAATAAAAGGGATCAACTTAATTAGTAACAAAAGATGTGGTATCATGGGACTTGATGTCAGGACTTAGGTTTGAATTCCAGCCTTCCTCTAATTAGCTGCACCGTCTTAGATCAGCATCTGAGCATTTCTGAGCCTCAGTTTTAGTCATGCGTGAAATGGAAATGACAGAAACGCTGGTGGTACCAGCCTAAAGTGAGTCTGAATGGTATAAAGTATATGAAAAGTGCTTGGCACACTGCAGAGTGCTGCATAAGTGTTTTTTGTTAATGCTTGTGGTCATTCAACAAGTATCTGGGAAGCTGCCTGGTGTGAGACACTGTGTGCTGAGTCAGGTGTTGCGAAGTGAATTCTGGTGAGCAAAATTCCCTCCCACCTCCAGAGCTCCAGTCTGTTAAAGCGAGGTGACTACATATGAGGCAGACCCCTGTGACTGGGAACTTTTATTAATAGGAAAGGAATCAGCAAATTCCTCAAGGCCTTAAGGATTTGATGTGGGTTTCCGCGATAGGTTGCAAAGGATAATTAATTTCTTATTAAGCCTACAGCTGTATTTTCACCAGAACAACAGCAAGAAGCATCTAAGGGCTTATGTGTTTCTGGCAAGAGCTTTGGTATAGCACAGTGATTTCTAGTGCAGATCCCAGGAGTCAAACTAGTGGGATCTAAATTCAAATTTCACCGCTTGCTAGGAGTGTAGTCTTGGAAACTGAGTCTCAGTTTCCTCATCTGTAAAATGTTGATGGTAACGATACCTACTCCCAAATAAGGATAAAATTAATATATGTAAAGTACTTAGAACAGTGCCTGGAACATAGTATGTACTCCGTAAGTATGTATTATTCTTTGCCACATAATTTTCTTTCCATTGGAATGCTAGGTATTATATACTACGTGGTGCTACTGCACCATATGGAGGAGGAAAGATCATTTTGAGTTGGAGTAGGTAAGGGAAGGTTTCCTGAGAAAGAAGTATCGTAAGATATTTTTTTTTTTCTATTTGCAGATGTCATGATCATTTGTTTTTTTTTTTTTTTTTTTTTCCATTTA
>NW_022437023.1:7352167-7366142 GCF_009761245.1 Sapajus apella
ACATATGTACCCTTATTCCCATCAGAATTTAAGGGAAAAACATCTCCACTATATCATAATGAAGTTGACCTTTCTTTATATAAAATTGAAAGCATATTTATCCCATTTTCAAAGACATAAAACCTCAAAAATCTGATCAGATCATTCATACAACTCAGTGTCCAGACATTCTAGACTAGATGTTGTTTTCTCATTTGTAAACTATAGCTAATTTTCCTTCAGTCATCAAAAGTGCCTAAGTTATATTTTTAAGGTATGTAAAAACAAGTTTGGATGCTTGGGTAAGCCACTGTTTATTAGAAGCACCTGTTTCATATATTCACTTGAGCATCAAATATTTGTTGAATACCTTCTATATGCTGGGCTTTGGGGATAGAGCAGTAAATTAAATAAATGACAAAGTCTTTGCAGTTATGGAGATTTAATTTGTAGGACAGAGCAGTATTTCTTTTTTTTTTCTTTTTCCATTTATTTTATTACATTTTAGGTTTTGGGGTACATGTGAAGAACATGCAAAATTGTTGCATAGGAACACACGTGGCAGTGTGATTTGCTGCCTTCCTCCCCATCACCTACATCTGGCATTTCTCCCCTTGCTGTCTCTCCCCAGCTTCCCACCCCCCACCGTCCCTCCCCTATTTCTCCCCAACTGACCCCAGTGTGTAGTGCTCCCCTCCCTGTGTCCATGTGTTCTCATTGTTCAACACCCGCCTATGAGTGAGAACATGCGGTGTTTGATCTTCTGCTCTTCTGTCAGTTTGCTGAGAATGATGGTTTCCAGGTTCATCCATGTCCCTACAAAGGACCCAAACTCATCGTTTTTGATGGCTGCATAATATTCCATGGTGTATATGTGCCGCATTTTCCCTATCCAGTCTATCGTCGATGGGCATTTGGGTTGGTTCCAGGTCTTTGCTATGTTTACAATAGTAAGATATTTTAAAGATATCTTTTATATCCTAAACAAGACTGGCTTGTTTATTTCTATCATTACTCTGTTCTTAAAGCTTAGAGAAAATTCAATGTGGAAGAATTTCCTTCCCTTAAGACACATAAATCAAATGCCTCTTGAAACTTTGAAGGTGAATAACATGTGGCCTCCACTCTCGTGCATTTCCAAACTAGTTGATCTGTTTTGCCACCATCCTTGTGCCAGGGACAGGGGACATATAGATGAGTCCTCAAGGTACTCAGCAGTGTCGTGGGAGAAGGATCTAGAAGTGAAGTTTATTGCTATAAGAGGGAATGCTCAAAGTGGATGAAAATTAAACAAGTTCATCTCGTTCAGGATGTAAAGGATATTTGGAAAGGACCTTAGGATGCCTCCTTCTCTTTTAAGAGTATTTGGGAGTAGAAGGACATCGTGGAATCTTCTTCCAGGTATCTGTTATTAGAGGAACAATTTCATCTGTTGATATGGTACTTCGTGCAGTAGGAAGATGGACAGATGGTTCCTATGATTTCTCCAGTCTGTTTGCTATACCCATATAGCTATGTGCCTTGAAGATGAAGGGCATGATGAAACCATTCAGAACTGCTCATAGACAATGACAACAACGTCTAAAAAATGCATTCCCCACATTGCCCAGAAATTGCTGGAATTTCTGCTTCATGTGATTTATCTCTAATATTATGGCTTATTTTAAAAAATTCTTGTCTTGGCTGGGCACGGTAGCTCACGGCTATAATCCCAGCACTTTGGGAGACTGAGGAGGGTGGATTACCTGAGGTCAGGAGTTCAAACCAGCCAGGCCAACATGGCAAAACCCCGTCTCTGCTAAAAATACAAAAAAAGTTAGCCAGGCATGGTGGCGCATGCCTGCAATCCCAACTACTCAGGAGGCTGAGGCAAGAGAACCTCTTGAACCCGGGAGGCAGAGGTTGCAGTGAGCTGGGATCGTGCCACTGCACTCCAGCCTGGGCAACAAGAGAGAAACACTGTCTCTAAATAAATAAATAAATCTTTGTCTCATAGCCAGGATGCAAAAGGAAGTCTTCCCGCTGCCTCTATCCTTGACCCTTCTTTCCTCTGCAAGTTTTCCAATGAAGAATTAAAAGAAAAAATCTTTTAGTTTCTTAAAGCATGTAAATGTAATGCTAACATTAAAATGATACCATAGAATCATAAACATATGAAAAGATGGTCAACTTTACTTAGAATCAGGGAAATACATAAATTAAAATCACAAGGAGACTCCATTTTATACTCATCAGATTGGCAAAACAAAACAAAAACAAAAGCCATGCTCATCATTTTGGATGTGGAGCCAAAAATAACTCCTATTCACTAAGGGTAGAATCAAACTGATAAGAACACTTCAAAGGGAAATTTGACACTATCTAGTAAAACTGAAGATGCTTTTACCCTAGAACCCAGCAATTTCACTCCTAGATAAGTCCAGACAAACTCTAATACATATGGAAAGAAGATGTGTTCAGGAATACTCACTGCAGCACGGTTTTTAAGAGCTAAAAAGCAACCCATGTACCTATCATTAAGGTATATGGGTTTATATTTATTTCTCTGGTTAAATAATTTGATACATACACACTTACAGTGGAATACTGTAGGACACAGCAAAGAAAGGGTGCTAGACAGACACTGTGAAAGACAGATACTAGTGAGATATAATCTCAGAAACAATATGAGGTGGAAAGAATATTAAGCAAGTTGCAGAAGTATGCCATTGCTGGTAAGTTAAAAATCATGTAAAACAATACTCTCCTTTGCTTACAAATACTTACATTTATAATTAAAGTATAAAATTGTGTTTGTGAACAACCATGAAATTCAGAGAAGTGGCTCCTTCTAGGGAAGGGAGGAAGGCAGATCAGAGCTCAATTTATATCTATAATATTTTCTTTCTTAGACCAAAGGGTGGGTATACAAATGTTTATTTTTGAGACAGAGTCTCGCTCTGTTGCCCAAGCTGGAGTGCAATGGCGAGACCTCTGCTCGCTACAACCTCCACCTACGAGGTTCAAGTGATTCTCCCACCTCAGCCTCCTGTGTAGCTGGGATTATAGGTGAGCACAATTAAACCTGGCTAATTTTTGTATTTTCAGTGGAGTCGGGGTTTCGCCATGTTGGCCAGGCTAGTCTTGAACGCCTGACTTCAGGTGATCCACCCACCTCGGCCTTCCAAAGTGTTGGGATCACAGGCATGAGCCACTGCACCAGGCCTATTTTATTATTATCTATATTTTTTAGATATCTAAAATATTTTTTGGTTTAAGCAAAGCTAATTTTTAAAGATTTAATTAAAATCTTTTTGAATTAAAATTAAAGTCTCCCAGTTCATCTCCCTTGACCATCACTAAATAGTCGGTTTTATTTTTGAGACAGAGTCTCACTCCGTCACCAGGCACCAGGCTGGAGTGCAGTGGCGCGACCTTGGCTCACTGCAAACTCCGCCTCCCGGGTTCAAACAATTCTCCTGCCTCAGCCTCCCGAGTAGCTGGGACTACAGGTACGCGCCACCACGCCCAGCTAATTTTTTTGTACTTTTAGTAGAGACGGGGTTTCACCGTGTTGGCCAGGATGGTCTCGACCTCTTGACCTCATGATCTGCCCACCTTGGCCTCCCAAAGTGCTGGGATTACAGCATGAGCCACTGCGCCCGGCTGGCAAATAGCCTTGCCGAAAAGTGAAAGGAAGCTGTCTCCTATTGGCTATAGGTTCATCTGGAAAATTTTGGGTAGATGTGACATCTCCAAATAGCCTGTTCTCCAAACATCTACATCCCATGTGCACATGGTTATCACTGTTTCTGACCTTTTTTTAAACTAATTTGTGGATTTCTTGGGATCATATTTTGATATACTGGTGGAGATGCAAAATAGGGTCATAGTAATATAGGTTAGTGCAAAAGTAATGGCAAAAACCACAGTTGCTTTTGCACCAACCTAATAGAAACCAAACAGCAACTCTCTGGCTCTTTCCCACGTAGCATATTGCTGGAGCCTTCCTTGCCCCATCCCTTCCTTGAGAGCTACTGGGATTTCTTGCAAATACTAGAAAGTGACCACAGCCTGTCCTCCTTTTGATAGGGACATGGGACCAAATAGTCCCGAGTGTTTCTCATTGCCACAGGGTGAGAGAATCTTCCTCTCTCCACCATCACTGCCTTGCCTCCATGAAGTCCTCCTTCCCTTCTGACTTTCATCCATATACAGCCATTGCTCTGTCCCTTCTGCGAATACCTCAGCCTGAGGTGGGAAAGTACCCACCACTGGGAATTGCTTCACTTTCTTTCACTTGACAATGAAACCATGCAGACTTCTCTGGTGTCTTACCTCAATGCAGTTGATTCAGCTCTTTCAAGTCCCATGTACTCTTTATGATAGCTTCCTTTCCTCGAAATCTGGTCTGAGCTCAATCCAAGTGACATGCACTGTGTTGGCCCTGAGGAACCTTGTCCTTGTTGTGTGGCCCTTGTCCTTGACCCAGCCCGTGAACCTGAACTCTCGGTTCAGTGGCAGTGAACCCCTTCTCAGGTTGGCATGGTGCTTGCACTGGGGACTAAATTTGGGGGTGGCTTTCCTCTCTACGTCCTGCTTGTTTATACATCATATAATTCATCTTAATGAAAAGTCAAAAATCATGAGAAATTGGGACTTGTTTGAGCAAGTCCTGGGAGCTTGGTTGCTGTAAGAATGTGCATTGTTGTCTCTGTCAGTCAAGCTCCAGGCAGACAGCAGTTGGCACTCCCAAAAGGGTTTAACAGATAAGAGTTTAATGAGAAGGCTATTTACAGAGATGAGGGAGTAGAGAGATGTTGACGTACTCAAGAAGGAGCCACACCAGGAAGCTGTTAGCACTCCTCCACCTGAAGGGGGGAGACCAAGGAGTGGTGTCATCAGAGCTCTGCCTGCTGGAGCTGAGCAGGAGGGACCCCTTGGCAGTCGCTGTAGACCCAGAGCAACACAGCCAGCCTCTGCCAGACTCATGGCTTAGCAGAAAGGGAATGGGGGAGTGAGCACTCCAAAATTTCAGAGGACTTGGCACCTCACCGAGTTTCTTAATTTACCTAGTTCGTTGCTCTTCCCTGACCAACCTCACAGGCCTCAGTTCTTTGGCTTTCATTCATGTCCCATTAAAGTCAAATGCCAGGACTGCCTTATAGTCCTGGCTGTCTGCTTGGTTTCTTCTAGCTGGGGAATTCTCAGGAGGAAAGAAATCTCAAGAGGTCATTTATTGTAGCATTTCCCAAGCTGCATTTGATAGAACACCAGGTTCTCGCAATGGTCGTCCTAAAGAAACAACAAGTTCTGTGGCTAAAGTAATTTAAGCAGCCCTTTTCCATCTCCCCTACTTTTCCCCCTAGAGAGCCACAATGCTCAAAGAAGCACTGTAGCAACAAACAGAAACCAAAAAAACACCCTGGTTTTACAATGTCTAAACTAGTGCTTCTCAATTTATGTATCTAAAGGGACTTTTTCCATGGTATACCCCACAGAATGAGTGTTTTCAGGTTTGTATCAGAATTTGTGTTTAGCTGTAGCCAAATGGAACAGAAACCTGGCTAGAGTTGTTCTGTCAACTGGGGTTCTTTATTCTTACACAACCAGTTCAGCAGACACACTTGAGAGTTGGTAGGGTGGTTCCACAGGGTCATCAGGGACCCAGACTCCCTATCTCTCTCTCCTTCAACTTTCTTTAGAATGGAACATTTGTCTTTCTGTGCTCACTGCCTCATGGTTACAATGTGGCTGCATCACCTCCATCTTCACATCTGCATTCCAGGCAGGAAGAAAGAAAGTGGCAAAGCACAAAAAGTGCATGCCAGCTACTTCTGGTCTCTTTAACAAGCCTCTCTGAAAGTCCTGTCTATACACATCAAAATTCTGTTAAATAAAGGTCCCAAACGGCAATGGAGTCTAGGGGGAAGCTGAAGGTTTTTTAACTGGACATGTTGCTACTGCAAACAAAAGCAGGAACCTATTCATAGGAAGAAAGAAGAAGAGACCAGACATTAGGTGAGCAATGAGCATCATGTGTCACATCAGCCAAACCTTTGTTTCTCTCTTCAGCAGGCTAATTCTAAAATCTTCCCAGGTAAAACAAAATAAAAACAACAAAAAAAAAACCTTTGTAATCAGTAGAAAAAAATTCTAAGCAACAAGCCACTTGGTTTGGCAAACTCTCTGTAGGAAATACTATTGGTACCCCGCCCAGATCCCCTGCTGCTGTGGGTGCTCCAGCTAAGGGTTCGCACCTGTGTGGATTGCCCTTGGGTTCTCCATCCCCCTCTACCCAGAGGTACCTGGAAGCTACACCCACCTGCCCCACCCCAGCCCACCTCTTTCCTATATCCGGTGGCCAATGACTCACTAGGAAAGGGGAAAAGCCCTGCTTCTTTGCCCCTAGGGGAACAAATGTGTCTCCTGTCTCTGTTCAAGTCACCCATCAGGTTTCCTCACAGGATGAGGAAAACCTCACCGGAAACCACATTCTTTTCCAGATCCCTCCCCTGCCTTTTCCCACGTCCCTCATTTTCTTTCTGATTCCTCCTGAGAGCTCAGTTTCACCAAATCACACATACACCCATTCTGTCCGAGGCTCTGCTTCTAGGAAACACAGTCTACAATGTCCTGCGGGCTGCTCTTTATTTCACACAAAACCCTTCCCCTCAGCCCGGTTTGTGGCCACCGGTGGGCTTGGGCTTTGGCTTTGGCTTGGCCTGGGTGTGTGCCGGCAGCTCTTCATTCTGCCCTGATGATGACTGTGGGACCACTCCTTGCCAAGTCCTGTCAGATGTGTTTGAGGAGGCCTGGCATTGTCTCTTCTCAAGGCTGATATTCTTAGAAACTTTGATTTGCATTTGTAAGCCTGCAAACTGAAAGGACTCTCTCTCTCTCTCTCTCTCTCTCTCTCTCTGTGTGTGTGTGTGTGTGTGTGTGTGTGAGATTTTCCGTCTTGTGGCAATGGCAGCTGGGTATTTATAGCTAGATCTTCAGGGCCATTCTCACGTGGCTAAAGAAAATGAAAACCTCATGTGGAGGTTGTTTTGTTTTCTCTCTCTGCCTTTGCCGTTGCAAGCACTCCAGTTCTTCAACCCTTATTGTTGTAACTAGAGCCACCCTGAGCATCGCTGCGATGGGAGGGTTCTGTACATCGACTATTTCAGGACAAAGTGCCTGTTCTCCAGGCAGACCACAGAGTAAAGGAGGGGACTTTTGGGGAGAGCTTGTGGGCAACACTAAACGGCAACCCCACCCGGCACCCTCCTCTCTGGAACGTCTGCCTGGATTCACCCCATGGAATGTGGATTCCTTAAATCATCTCATGATCCCTCTGCATATATGAGTTCCTCTGAAAGAAAACTTTTCTTTCTCCCTTGTTTTTCTGTATTCTGAAGTCTTTTATGACTGTGTTTGCCCTTCTCTGTTAGACTGAGAACACCCTGGGGGCCGTGGTCTGTTTGCCCAGGTTACCAGAGCTCTTGGCAGGGGGTGTTGGGGGCATTTGAGGAGGGTGGCAGGAACTCCGGCCATGGCTTTCTCCTGGATGGCTTGAGAAGTCACAGAGCTCCCTAGATAGCAGGGTTGGATGGTTGCCTAATGGTTACTGGAAGCCAGTCTGCTTCCTGGCAGTCGAGGGAACTGAGAACCCAGGGCCCCTGTAG
This sequence comes from Sapajus apella, assembly GCF_009761245.1. Taxonomy (NCBI): domain Eukaryota; kingdom Metazoa; phylum Chordata; class Mammalia; order Primates; family Cebidae; genus Sapajus; species Sapajus apella. The sequence goes on from NW_022437023.1 coordinate 7,359,796, forward strand.
ACCCTCTGTGATTTCATTCTGGTGACCTGGAACCCACACATTTACCCTTTGGACTTAAGCAGCTGAGGCTACAGAGGATTTGTAGCTGGGGCATAGGGCAGGGTGGCACAGCCCAAACCTGCCAGCACTAACAAAGGGCCTCAAAGAGCGTGTGATGGCGGAATATAAGCCTTGTTGCCATGGCCCTCAGGAGCTCGGTCTTCCCACTCCCTGGCCAGACCCGCGAGAGCTTCTGCAGTCAATTCAGGGCTATACTCCTACTCTTCGAATTCTCCAGATAAGGTTTACCATTTATGGAGGGCCTAGTATGTGCCAAACGCTGGGCAAGGCCCTTGCACATTTCAACACATCTCATTCTATCAGCTTTACAAAGTAGGCATTACCCCATTTTATAGAAGAGGAAACTGAGGTTCTGGGAATTTAGTCAACTTACCTGAAGTTGCACATCTAGTTTGTGGTACAGAGGGGTTTCTAAGTAAGGTGTGCCTGACCCCAGAACCCGCGCTTTCTGTACTGTACCCCATGGGTCCCAACCATTTCACTTCATGATGAACTTGACAGTCCACGATACCTGAATTCTGCTTTGTTATAACTCTCTAGCTTCCACAAACACTCAGTATCCCCTGTTCCCACCTTGCCCCTGTCAGCCTTCTAGTCTTAGTATGGATGGTGACCTCTGACTCTGGGGTCAGCAGGTAGCTTTTGGAGTGCTTTTGGAGTAACTTGAACCATTTAATCCAACATCTCAGTCCTGCTGTCCCCCCGTCTGCTGCAAACACACCCTCGACTCCCTTTTCCTGCTTGCCCCTGTCCTCCTCCAGCTCCTGTGAGTTCTAGAGAGTTTCCAAACCTAGGATAGAGCCAGCCATTCATTAGTCTTTGTCCTGTTTCCAAGAATCCCAAATATACAAGAATTCCTCATTGAAAAGCCAAGCATTCTTGGGGGAAAGTGTATGTCACCAAGAGAGCACGATTCCTCACATTGGGAAATGGGATCGTAGTCCAGTCCAGGAAAATAAGTGTAGATTTCAGCGCCAGATGGAAGTGGATTGGCTCTCCCTGCCACCTCCCCTCCCCAGCCACCCACCCCTCACAAACCACAACTGGGGAGCTTGCCTTCCCAGTTCATCTGAGGGCACTAACTGGATGACATTTTCCTCTGGAGAGAGAAGGAAAGAAGAGGCAGATTGGGGTGGGTGGGTGGGTGGGTGGGTGGGTGTGTGTGTGTGTACACATAGTTCTCTTCACGTACAGGCCACTTTCTGTGCAATTTCCTTTGGCATGGAGCACTTACTGCATGGAGAGCCCTCTGGTGAGTTTTTGGGGTAGGGGTGGATCCCCCAAGAGTGAATCATAAGCAATGAGTTTGGCTGCTCTTCCATTAGGAGGAAGAATCTCCCCCCCACCTTGGGGCAGCTCAGCGTATCAGAAGATCTAAGGTAAATGAATAGGAAATCTGCTTGAGAGCATTTAGAGAGCAACCTCTTATGGCTGTGTTATGCAAATTCATAGGCTAGAAACAGGACAGGCGCCAAGAGGAAGCACGTGAGCTGAGTGAGCAGAGTGCGTGTGGAGTAGGTTATAATCAAGAAAAGATTCGGGAGGATATGAAGTTCTTTTTTTAAAAAAATACTTTCCCTATTTTATTATAAAAGAAACGTGGAAGTATTACACAAAATACATAGAAGCAGAAAACAAAAATAAACTTAGCTTATGAGCCCATCACAGGGCACTGAAGAGGGACTTCGATCTTTCTGTTCCTCTGCCCTCTTCCCGCCGCCCCCCCACACCACCACCACTTCCCACCTGGCCACAAACCACACTTGGAGAATCTGCCTTCCCAGTTCACCTAACATTTGACAACGAATATTTCCAGTCTTTTCTCTCCACATAGATTGTAAATGCATGGTTGAGGACATATTGCATGTGCAGATGATAGACAGTTTTGTATTGTGGTTTTATCTTCTGCCGAATATTGCCAACTTTGTAAATGAGGAGATAAGTCTAGTGAGGTGTGGACAATGGTCATGGGCAGTGTTTGGCAGAGGGGAAACTGAGAACTGGGGAAAAGGGGCCCTAAAAGACCAGCCGGCACCCTGTGAGATGGAGGATCTTTTAAATCAAGCTCACTCAACCTGTAGCTCACTGGCTGCATGTGGCCCAGGATGGCTTTGAATGCGGCCCAACACAAATTCATAAAATTTCTTAAAACATTATGAGATTTTTGCATGTTTTAATTTTTTTAATTTAATTTTTTTTCTTTTTTCTTTTCTTTTCTTTTCTTTTCTTTTCTTTTTTTTTTTTTTTTTTTTTAGCTCATTAGCTGTCGTTAGTGTTAGTGTATTTTATGTGTGGCCCAAGACAATTAATTCTTCTTCCAATGTGGCCCAGGGAAGCCAAAAGATTGAAGACCCTGTTTTAAATGATAGAAGATGAAGAGGATCTAAACCTCAACCTCGCGGCTTCTGTGTGGGTTGGGAGCAGTAACAAAGCCAGCCTCACCTTTGACCTTGGCTTGGTTTCTCTGGCCACAGATGGAGCTCTGATGCCATTGTTGGGGTTGGTGTTGGGTGGGCAGTGTGGTGGGCACTTCACATACAAGTGATTATTACACCTCTGACATTCAGGTGGTGAGTTGCTCTGTTTTACAGATTTAGAAACTAAGGTTTAGAGCAGCTAAGGACCTGGAGTAAGATCCGTGTCACACAGCAGCAGAGCTGTGATTCAAATGTGCTCATCTTTCTCCTAACCACTGTCCTAGGCAGCTTCTAGTGCCATGGAAGAGAATGTCTCCTGAGTTCTCACTTCTTGTTAAGACTTTCTGGATTGACTTACCAAAGAACAAGGGGGTATCCTCCCAGCAGTTTTAGGGAGGGGAGGTTGAGGAAGGGAACCCAGATGCCCGAGCCCTCCTATATAGGTTATCAAGGAGATTTGAGGAAATCTGTAACTTCATTGCCTGTTCTCACCATGTGGCTCTTCCTCCAGGAAGTCTTCCAGGTTGAATTCCACTGGATACTCATCTCTCTCCTCCCTCATTCTCTTCAGTGTTAGCCTGATTCAATTCAGAGCCACTCAGTAATTGATATTGTGACCAGATGCACCTGAGGAGCCCTGTCTTTGAGATTCAGAATAAATTAGCTGAATCTCACTGCGACAAGCAGAGGGCAGTGGTTCTCAAATTGTGGGACCTTAGACCAACCATATCAGCATCGCCTGTGAACTCGTTAGAAATGCACATCCATGGTGAAACCCCGCCTCTACTAAAAATACAAAACATTAGCTGGGCATGGTGGTGCGTGCCTGTAATCCCAGCTACTCAGGAGGTTGAGGCAGGAGAATTGCCTGAACCCAGGAGGCGGAGGTTGCGGAGTGCCGATATCACGCCCTTGCACTCCAGCCTGGGTAACAAGAGTGAAACTCCGTCTCAAAAAAAAAAAAAGAAAAAGAAAAAGAAATGCACATCCTTGGGCTGTGCCCAAGGCTCCTGGAGGAAGCTCTAGGGGTGCAGCTCAGCGGTTGTGTCCTGTCAAGCTCACATGGTGATCCAGGTACACACTGAAGTCTGGGAACTGCTGGTCTAGAAATACCAAAATGGTGATGGCTTATATTTTTTACGTCACCTCTGGCTCTGAGTTCCTATTTCCATTTAATTCATTAACATTATTAACTACCCCTAGGTGATGAGCAAGATGGCCCAGAAATTAACAACATGGACTTTGGAGCCAGATTGCTGAGATTTCAATTCTGTCTCTAAGGCTCACTCATTGTATGGGTGTCCCTGAGCGAGGGGCTTAAATTCCCTCTGCTGCAGACCTCTTATCCCTAATATGAAATAACAATGGTATGCCCCATAGGGCAGCTGTGAGCATTGAATGAGACTGTGTCTGTTAAGTATTAAATATTTAAACAGTCGTGCCTGGCACATAGTAAGCCCACAGGAAACATTAACTCCCATTGGTTTCATACAAACCATGAACTCTCCTGCACTGTGTTGACCCAGATGTGCAATTACCCCCATACCTCTGGTATACACACATGCATGGATTCGTGAATGCGGTGAACTTTAAGGAGGCCTGGGGAGATCAAGGGTATTGGCATTAAAACAATTCTGAATTGAATACTGAACAACCTTGTTCTAAAAGAGATTGCTTGGCCAAAGCCTATGTCATTTGGTCTTCTTCCTCTCTCCCTGGGTGCTCACCAGCCTCTCACTGAGACAGGTCCCCCTCTTCATTATGTTGAGTCATTCAGCTGTCTTTACTCTCCAGTCCCACTCCTCAACTTTGCTCCTCAGTTCACTTTGCAAATCCAAGCACAACCTCTGAGGAATGGACCTTCTACCCTGATTCTCATGCTGGATTCCTCCCTCATAGGGAGAAGAGAGTAGCAATGAAGATTTATTTTTCCTACTGACAACAACTGTGCTACTTCTCAGGATGCTTTAGTGATAGCTTTTGTTTCTCTCTATAGGTATATGAATCACATGTTGTATTTTTTTCCAATAAATACTTGAGAAAGTATTTGATCCAGGAGTCTGGGACAGAGCCCAAGGCTGTACATTTCTAACACGTTCACGGGGGATGCTGATACTGCTGGTCTGAGGTCCCACAGTTTGATCACAGCGTATTTTTTCCAAAGGAGCATATTACTCTATAAATGTTCCTTCTGCTCTTGTTCTAAACCTTCACACCCTCATAACTAGGGATTTAATCGCAGCCACAGGTTCTCAACCTTGATACTAGACCATATAATTCTTGGTTGTGGGGAGCTATCCTTTGTGTTATAGGAGGCTTATTAGCACCCCTAGCCTCTACCCAGTAGATCTCAGTAACATTCACTAGTTATGACAACCACAAAATGTCTCTAGACATTGCCAAATGTCTCTGGGGATACGGGGTGTCATGAAGAGCCACCCTCAGTTTTGAGAGCTGCTGGTCTAAGCTACATACATCCTGTAATAGTCCGAGTCCTTTATATCTTATTCTACCCCATACTTTATCTCTGTAGAGTATTTAAGTTCAGGGACTTGGATTTATTCACTGAGAGGATATGGAGGAGTCCCAGCAGCCTCTGGGTCACCCTTGATTTCCAAAGAGAACGATCAGCACTTTGTGACTGCATTTTCTCGAAGGCTCCAGGCTTAACCCATCTGCAGTGGAGCCAAGGACAAGGACATCCAGGTCTGTTTCCAGTACCATCTCTAGTCTGTTGACCCTCCCCATGTGGCGGGAAACCTCACAGGAACAGGGGAATGGCCTTTGGTTTTCGGCTTATAAATACTCATCATCATATTTCTCTTACTGAGAACATTTTTAAAATCATGTTTAACATTCTTGTTGCCGTAGTGGAAACTTTTGGTATTTGGAGGACTTCCCATCCTAGGCCAGGTCAGATTCCTCAGCAGAGCTCTGAACATTTTCTAGGGAAGTTTCAGCAGTGAGACCGTACCTTGGATGCATTTACACAACCGTGGTTGGATTCTGGGTTAAGATCCCAGGATCCCAAGATAGACAACAGAGAAGCCGTGCAGCTGGAGGAAGGGCCGTGTGTCTGGGAGTCTTTCTGGGAGGCCAGGATCAAAATCCTTTTATGGTTCCATTACTTTTCTGTATATCTCTCCTCATACCCTAATGTCTTTAAGATAAGCAGCGAGCGCTTCAGTCATTATAAGATTATGCTTAATAACACACAATCTCCAAATTTCAGTGACTTAAAACAACAAAGGTATATTTCTTACTCCTGCTACGTGTCTGTAGTGGGTCCACAGAGGGGCTCTGCTTGTCCCTCAGGAACTGAGGCTGGCAGAACAGGCCCGTCTTCAGTGTTGACAGCTGCCGTTCTAAAGGAAAAAGGAGTCTCGTTCTCACAATTAAAAGCTCTAGACCACTAATGATGCTTGTGTTCGTCAGGGTTCAACGGTGAAACAGAACCAATAGGATCTCTCTCTACATTATCTGGATTTATTTTAAGGAATCAGATCCCATGATGTTGAGACTGGCAAGTCTAAAATCTGCAGGACAGGCCAGCAGGCTGGAGACCCAGAAAAGAGCTGTCGTTGCAGCTCAAGACTGAAGGCAGTCTGGGGGTAAAGTTCCCTTCATTGGGGGACCTCAGTCACTTTCTGTGAAGGCCTCCATCTGATCAGATGAGGCCTACCCACATTATGGAGGGGAATCTGCTTTACTCAGAGTCTACTGATTTACGTGTTCATCTTATGTAAAAAAAAAAAAAAAAAAAAAAAAAAAAAAAAAAAGGTAGGGGGGGCTTATCACCTCCCCGAAACCCACCCCCCCCCATCAGAGGAGGGAGCGGGTCCACGGGGGCAAGGGGTTTTGGCCCTGCCA